>NC_073691.1:98365035-98965035 GCF_029784155.1 Uranotaenia lowii | reverse complement strand
AAACCTGCACGGCCGCCTCTTCTACTTGTATTTAAAAGCGAATGTAGGACACACACTTCCTAATCCGTTTTTGGTAGGCAAGTCGATTGAAAAACACGCTGGGAAGATTGAAGGAGCTTTCTTCGATCGTATCAGAAAGTGGTACGTTCTCAAAGTTCGGAACAAAGAACAAGGCAAACAGTTGGTGGAATTGAAGCAGCTCATCGATGGAACACCCATAGAAATTGGCAGCCATCCTAATTTAAATCAACGTAAGTTTGTGGTGCGTTGTAGTGAAGTTGACCGAGGCAGAATTGCTGGCTGAGCTACTAGCACAAAAAATTACGGAAGTTCGTAGAATAACACGAAAAACAGCAACTGGAATTATCGGAACACCAACTTTAATTTTAACCATTAATAGTACAGTCATCCCTGAGTTCGTGCATTTTGGACTCCTCCGAGTCCGAACTCGTTTGTATATACCTCAGCCATTACTTTGTCGTCAGTGCTTCACCTACGGACACCCAAAAAAACGATGTCCCAACGAACGCGCTTGTAGTATTTGTTCTAGTACGAAACACGAGAGCAGCGACTGTCCAGGCCAGAAATTTTGCCACATTTGCAAATCACACGAGCACTCACCAGCCGATCGTACTTGTCCAAAATGGATTGAAGAGGCTGCCGCTCATCGAATCAGCGCAGAACAAAATCTATCGCTCGCCACAGCCCGCCAACAATTAAAGAATAATACTAACAAGAAAACATACGCCAATATCACCCGATCAGAAAACGATCCAAAAACTCAACACCAATCGGAAAACAACCAGCAGCAACACCAACAAGAAAAATCTTCAAAACAGCAGCAAGCGAAACGAGACCATAATACATCGGCATCTGAACCACCAGCTACTCAACCAACCACACCTTCACCCCCTCGGAAGAAAAACTCCTCTGTTTCTCAACCCAACTCCTCGGACAAGGGAGTAGGGCATGAGAACGATATGATAACCTCTGCCGCACAACGGCAAATTAGTGTTAATAATCCCACTTCCCCTCCTAAAATCCCTCCAACATCCTCTAACCCTTTCCAACCCCCTAGTTTTAAATTTAAATTTAAAAAAAAGATCCCCGGCACATAAAAACTTTGTTAAAGTAAACTGGCCTAATAAAGATTATAGTATTAAAAAAAAAAAAAAAATAAATAAACTCTTTTTTCCTAATTTTTACTCGTCGTTTCTTTTCCTAACTAGTTGTTTCTAATGTAAGGATTGTTTCCATGTAGAGTTTTTCGTCAAGAGCCAGCTAGTTTACGAGAAATTCGCGATTGAAAAAGATGCACATCAACTCCACATCGTAGTTAAAAATAGAAAATTTACGAAAAGTCATCGTAAACATCCGTTATTGTCAGAACCGTGTCTCTTTTACAGTTATTGGATAGATTACAAGTAAATTTAACATTCTGCATTAAAAGTTTGAAAAAATAGTTGATAGTATTGTTTGAATAGCCACCGTCCCCACTTACCCCGCGTCCCCACTTACCCCGGTGTACCTTACATAAATTTTTTCACGTCCATTTTTACGAGAACTGTAAATGGGCCCAAAAGGTGCAGTTGTTTTCTACACCGTAAAAACACTATTGAAAAATCTAGAATTTCGGGCAAAATTCGAATTTGAACACGCAACATAATTCGCACGTCATGGTCACGTAAAACACTACGTAATTTTTATTCAATTGATTTTCACGTAGATACTACGAATAAAATATGTGAAGGCAATATGTTTCTCAGACAATATGAAGGGATCTAGAATTAAACAGTGTATGATGGTTAATGAAGAATTTCTTTAATTATTGTATTGAAAAATTTTGGACTTTATATGAGAAGTAGGCGATGGCATCGCACGTGTTTTTTTTCGTTCCAGTGAAAATGAACAATAATTTTATAATTTCTGTTTAAATTTTGTGAGAAATCTGTTAAACTGTGTTAAACGTGAATGATGTAAAACCAAAAGTCGGTGGTCTTGTGGTTTTGGTTCATCTGCTGCCTTAAATTTTGTATAAGAGAATGTGTTGAACAGTCCTGTTTGTTTTACTAGAGTAAGCTTCAGCCGGGCAAGAAGAAAATAATGTTTTCTGGGCCTAGAATTCGTATCCTATTAATTAGAAGTTCTGCATTTTGTTAGTAAAATTAATAAAATGCTATTGGGCGAAGAAATATGATTCGGTTATGTGATTCGTTACAATAAATAAAAAATAGTTGGGGCAGTTGTTTATTTTTGGAATTGTGTTTGGTGATGTTGTCGGGAAGTTAACTAAGGAAAAAAGCACTCAAATCCCGAAAAGTGATTCATAAGCACTTGCTGGATTCGTAACAATGACTGGAAGGTGCAGGGATGGTCACCATTAGTAAAACAGGACCAACAAATACAAATCAATCCATGCTGCCTTCTTCCCTCATCGCCTATCAATGGACTTTGGTGAGATTGTTTCATTTTATTTTTTATCAATTTATAGGGGAGAATGAGGATACTTGATCCCTGGGGATACTTGATTCCTCAGCTATATCTCGAAACTGGAATGTCTTACAAAGATCAAATGTTCTAGAAAAATGTGCCAAAATGAGCAAAATATCAATGCTTGTAGTTTAAAAAATTTAAACAAAATAATTGTGTGAGTAATTGAACTTTGTTTTAAAAATTTCACAAAATGAAACTTGAAGATCTTTTTTCATCACTTTAAAATGTTCCTTACATGGGAAAATTATGAAAAAAATATTTGTTCCAATTTATCAATCGTTCGAGCGTAAAATTAACTTCATAACGCCATATTTTCAAAGTAATGGAAAACTCTCAACATTTTTCAGAAAAAGTTTTCTGAAATGTTGATTATGGGTACAATTGATCCCCTAGAGTTGGGTACAATTGATCCCCCTTCCAAACGGCATATTCTTCTTTTGAATTGATCGTTATGATTGCTGATTACGAAATTACTAATATTTCTCCAAAAAATTTAGTTTTATCAAACAATTGTCTAAAGAAAAGAGCAAAAATAATTAATTTTCTCTTAATTATAAAAAATAGCGCCTTTAAGTATGCAATGTTACTAGCGTTGAGACAAAGTTATAGAATTTTCTTCTTAAGTCTGCTATAAATTGTGAAATGAGAACAAACGTGACCAAAATAGTCAATCAACATTCTATCTTGGGGTTTTGTTTGATTTTTATACAAGGATTAGGGCTTCCTGAATAAAAGATCAAGTCTCCTTCAATAGGGGATCAAGTCTCCCCTAACTTAAAAAAAATCGCAAATTTTTTACTCCCACGAAAATGCTTCTAGTTCATCAACGGGTTCAAGTATCGTTCTAATTTTTGGAGCATAGAAACTTGAAGTTACAAGCTGTCAGAAAATGTCAAAGACGGCGAGTTGCAAAATTTTTCCAAAAAGATATGGTGAAAATAAGAAAAGGGGATCAAGTATCCCCACTCTCCCCTACATATTTCATTAATCCTATTTGCCATGTAGGATTTCCTACTTAAACATCCCTTCCAAAACCTTGCTGAAACAGCTTGTAACAGTTTTGTTTTTGTGCATATATTCAGCACGCATTTATCATTTATTAAAACCACGGAAAGAAATTGGCCACCAAGTCCCCACAGTGTGGACATGTTTAGCTGAAATTGAAAGTACCCCTCACCAAGCAGCGCAAACAGTATCAACTCTGGGTCATGGGTACCTTCATCGGTTTAAGCTTATCAGCTCGCCTTATTGCCCGGAATGCGTAGATACGGAGGAATCGGCAGAACATGCTATCTTTGTCTGTCCCAGGTTCATTTCTAGGCGTCAACAACTTCAAAATTTGAACGCTGAAAACATTGTGAGTGAAATGTGTCGCGACGAACAGTCGTGGCGTGCTATAGTCGACGAAATCTCGCAAATCATGCGCGATCTGATAAGCATAGATGATGAACGGAGAGAGCGAGATAGTCAACAAAATTTGACAAGCTAATGGAAGGTCTTGGGCCTCGTATGACACTTCAATTCAAAAGCAACGCGATCTTAGGGCGCGGTATAACCCTAATCTGGACTCATACGTGTGGTGGGACTTAAAAGGTCTCACGTACTCAGCTACGATCTTTCCTGCAGCAAAAGGAAGCGGAGATACCATTCGGGGTGGTCGTAAAGGGATTCTAGCTTGGTAGTCTCTCAATCGGCCATGCCTTGGTGGTAAGAAATCCTGCGGGAGTGGTTGCTGTGACGGGTGCGAGTTACTTTGAAAGCGTTACCTAACCGGCACACGTTTCGAGATACCAGAGGTTGTGGATGCTGTGACGGACGTGAGTTACTATGAAAGCGTTACCTAATCGGCACACGCCTCGGAGTCTTCCGTAGCAGTCTGAAGCGGCACACGGCATCTGGCACACGAAGCCCAAGGTGGTTTTAGTGGAACGAACCCACTCACGGCAGCAAACACCCGGATGTTATCGTTTGAATTCAAACTCCAAAATAAAAAAGTATCAACTCTTTAATCATCAACCTCAACAACGACAACCGACCGCATGCAGTAATCGAAGTCCTGGGAAAAAGCATCACCGGTCTATTAGACAGCGGGGCGAACTGCTCGCTCCTAGGTGGAAGCTATGTACAGCTAGTGGAACAGCTAGAATTGAGGAAAGGATCGTTGGCTGGAGGAATTAAGACTGCAGATGGAACGGAGCATCACTTTCAAACGTTTGTTCTTCTACCTATCGCATACAATGGCAAGTCACGAGTAATCCCAGTATTGCTATTACCGACCTTGCCGGATTGCGTGATTCTGGGGATGAACTTTTGGAATGAATTCGGTGTTAAGGCCATATTCTGTAGCATGAAGTCAAGGGCGATGATGAAGAGGAGGTCAACAGTGACGTCGACAACAATGCAACGATGAAGAGGCATCAGCAGAAGCAGTTATTACCGGAGCAATCAGTCGTGCTAGAAGCGACAGTAGCAAACTTCCCAACAGCAACGCACGGTCGTCTGGGTCGCACGCAATTATACGCACACCGCATTGAAATCGGGGATGCGCAACCGAAAAAGCAGCGTTACTATGTGATGTCAAAATACGTATTGGGCGAGATAAACAAGGAAGTGGACCGAATGATAAAGCTGGATGTGATAGAAGAAGCTCGCTTTTCGCCGTGGAATAACCCCCTAATAGCTGTTAAAAATAAGCCGGGTCAGTACAGAGTATGTCTAGATGCTCGCCACCTAAACTCCATTATGACCAATCCCGCAGATTGCAGCTATTATGAACAACCTCAGCGGCTGCAAGTTCATTTCATCGATAGACCTAAAGGACGCATTCTGGCAAATACCTCTTGAAACGGCTTCAAGGCAACTTACGGCATTTACGGTACCTCAGAGAGGCCATTTTCAGTTTAACCCTCATCCGCATTAGATTTCATTACCCTAATCAGCACTAGGAGTGTCAATTTGACACTCCAAGCTAAAGTCGTCCTTGTAATGTCAGTAAAATATGTTTAGAACATTATATATAGCTAAAGCACTGATAAACTGATATAACTCTGAACCACATTTCCATCAACCAAAGGTTCATGTCTTAACTGCTTAGTAAGTGATTAATACACTGGTTGTGATGGGGCGCTAGCATTCAAAAATTACTCCGTGTTCTAATGACACGTAGAAAAATATATAGAAATTTCCTTATCTACCAAGCATTTTTAGCCTGCTTCAATTTTTCTGCGTGCAAAAGTATAAGTTGCTATGGTGTTCAATTTTTGTTATGTTTTCCTCCCAGTGAAAAGAGGTCCCGATTGTTGAAATGTACTAAATTCATTGAGCTTTGAAATTTGAGGAACAAAATTTGAAACGTGCCTACATATGAAAAACAATTCTTCATATTTAAAAAACAATTACAATAAATAAGATATTTAAATTCAAAAAAATTATTTCATAATACAGTTGAATTAAAGTTTAACAGTTTTTAAGAATTAATTTTAGCTAATGAAAAAAAGTTATAGATTTAAAGACTTTCGAAGCGAAAATGTTCTTTGTCTTATTGAGGGAAAAATCGCAGTTCTTTAAAAAAGGATCTTCTGGTGAACGATTTAGTCTACGCATTTTATTAGAGAATACACATTTTAGATCATCTGGAATTTCTTCTAATTTCCCCTTTGGATAATTTTTTTAAAAGATCATACACTCTTTTTCAACAAGAATAGAATTGATCCGATTCATTGAAACTAATATTTAAAACTAACTGTGTTACGTAACTCTTCTTAAAAAATATTTCCGAATTGTCAAATAAAAATTGAATGATTTACGAAAAAATCGAAATTTAGCTATTGGTATCATAACATGATCGGGAAACGAAGCTTAAGGAATGATGAGCTAGTTGGCGCCAGGAGCTCTGGGCGATGAATATTTTTCTCCTACGCAGGGGAAGTTATATCAGCTTATCAGTGGCTAAAGCTTATAGTTTTCTCGTTATTCAGCATGAAAGAAAAAAAAAAATCCGAAAAAACATGCCTCAGAAAAACTGCTGTAGTTCATATAGTACACGTCCAAAAAAATATTTGCCTTATGCATATGAAAGCTAGTGAACGGTAGACAATGTGCAACTCGAGACCCCATACACCCAACCTTCGGGTAGTGGTCAGATCACCTCTTGTCTGCAACTCCGATTCTCTACCTCCCCGTGGTGCTAGCTAGGGTGCGAGCAACCTTAGCGGAGATCGGGTACCCAACCCCGGTGGATGCTCTGGTCGCATGCAGACTGAGTCAGGGGGCTTCGTACGCGTATGTTCTCCATGTCAGGAGCGGCGTGCGGAGTGCAACAACGTCCTGGTGGTGTTCGGGACCCAAAACAGCAACATCACGACAGTCCTCCTGCGAGATAGTGGGGTTAGCTGCGGGCCTTGCGAGCCCGTGACTACAAAAAACATAAGCAACGAACAACGGACAACAAATTTCGGATGGAAATCGGCAAAGACCCACGCGACGAAAAGGGACTATTGGAAACTTGGAACATGGAACTGCAGATCTCTAAATTTTGTGGGTAGTACCCACGTGCTCTCCAACGAATTGAAGAGCCGCAAATTCGACATCGTAGCGCTGCAGGAGGTATGCTGGAAGGGCTCCACGGTACGAACGTACCCAGATGGTCGTGCCATCTACCAGAGCTGCGGCAACACACACGAGCTTGGAACAGCTTTATAGTGATGAGAAAAATGCAAAAGCGAGTGATCGGGTGGTGGCCGATCAACTCACGAATGTGCCGGTTGAGAATCAAGGGCCGGTTTTTCAACATCAGCATCATCAACGTGCACAGCCCTCACCTCGGAAGTACCGGTGACGACAAATACGAATTTTACGAGCAGCTGGAGCGTGAATACGACCGTTGCCCAAAACATGATATCAAGATCGTCATCGGGAATTTCAACGCTCAGGTCGGCCAGAAGGAGGAATTTAAACCGACAATTGGAAGGTTCAGTGCGCACCAGCTGACCAACGAAAACGGCCTCAGACTGATAGATTTCGCCGCCTCCAAACGAATGGTCATACGTAGTACCTTTTTCCAGCACCGCCTCCCACACAAGTACACCTGGAGATCACCGTACCAAACGCAATCACAGATCGACCACGTTTTGATTGACAGCCGGCACTTCTCGGACATCATCGACGTCAGATCCTGTCGAGGCACCAACATCGAGTCAGACCACTATCTGGTGGTTAAATATTGCGCGACTGAAGCAACCTGAGGTCGCGGCAGACTACGCGCAATCGGTCGAAGCAGCGCTGCCGGCAGAGGGCGAGCTTGATGAAGCCCCTCTCGAGGATTGTTGGGATACCATCAAGACAGCCATCAACAGTGCTGCGGAGAACGTCATCGGTTATGTGGAGCGAACTCGACGGAACGACTGGTTCGACGAGGAGTGTAGGAGGGTTATGGACGAAGAGAATGCCGCGCGGGCGGCAGTAGTGCAAAGAGGCACCCGTCGAAATGTGGAAAATCACCGACAGCGGAAGAGGCAGCGAGTCCGAATTTTCCAGGAGAAAAAGCGCCGCCTGGAGGAGGAGGAGCTGGAACAGCTGCATCGTTCCCATGAAACACGAAAGTTCTATCAAAAACTCAACGCATCCCGCAAAGGCTTCGTGCCGCAAGCCGAAATGTGCCGGGATAAGGACGGAGGCATCCTGACGGACAATCGTGAGGTGATCAAAAGGTGGAAGCAGCACTTCGATCAAGACGGTGGGAGAAGGTACATCGCTGGCTTAGCCAACGACGTAGAGAAGCCACTCCCAACGATGAGTGAGGTTAAGGAAGCCATTCGCCAGCTGAATAGAAACAAGTCGGCTGGGAAGGATGGCATCGCAGCTGAACTCATCAAAATGGGCCCGGACGAGTTGGCCGATTGCCAACACCGGTTGATAGTCCGGATCTGGGACATAGAACAGCTACCGGAGGAGTGGAAGGAGGGAGTAATATGCCCCATCTACAAGAAGGGCGACAAATTGGACTGTGAGAACTACCGAGCGATCACTGTCCTCAATGCCGCCTACAAAGTGCTGTCCCGAATCCTACTCCGCCGCCTAACGCCACAAGCAAACAGATTCGTGGGAAGTCATCAGGCCGGCTTCATGGAGGGACGGTCAACGACGGACCAGATATTCACATTACGGCAAATCCTCCAAAAATGCCGGGAACACCAAGTCCCTACGCACCATCCATTCATCGACTTCAAAGCCGCATACGACACGATCGACCGTAACGAGCTATGGAAAATCATGGACGAGAACGGTTTTTCCGGGAAGCTGATCAGACTGATCAAGGCGACGATGGATGGAACGCAGTGCTGTGTGCGGATCTCGGGTGAATTGTCGAGTTCATTCGAATCGCGCAAGGGGCTTCGACAAGGGTATGGTCTATCCTGCATGATGTTCAACGTGGCGCTAGAAGGTGTTATTCGACGAGCGGTGGGCGGAATGCGGGGCACGATTTTCAACAGATCCAGTCTACTTTGCCGATGACATTGATATAGTCGACAGATCATCTGCGGCGGTGGAAGACATCTACCGCAAACTGAAATGCGAAGCAGGAAGGATTGGGTTGATGATTAATACGTCCAAGACGAAGTACATGCTGGCCTGCGGATCCGAGACCGACCGAACCCGCTTGTCCAGTAATAACAAGGTCACGATCGACGGCGACGAGCTGGAGATAGTCGAAGACTTTGTCTATCTCGGCTCACTGACCGCAGACCGCAGACAATGACACCAGCCGTGAGATCCGGAGGCGAATTATCAGCGGAAGTCGTGCCTACTATGGACTCCACAAGCAACTGCAGTCGAGAAGACTTAGCCCTCGCACGAAGTGTAACCTGTATAGTAGACTGCCCCAAATTTGTATGGGAAATTCAAAACTTGTGAAATGTTATGCGCTGCAGGCTAAAATTGATCCTAGGTCTAGTACAAGATCTCATGCCAAATTTGGGCCAGATCGGATCACGGGAAGGGGTCGCTCAACAAGCCTGAAGTTTGTATGGGATTTTGAGACATTTTGTTCGGGAGAAACATGAAAAACTAGTTTTTCATCTATAACTTCGGTTCCCGTCGGCCGATTTCTTTCAAAAACGGGTTTTCTTAAAGCCTAAATTATGAAAAACATTTCATCCGAAGACTGCATTTCGATAAGAGTTAAGACAAAAAAGTTATTAGGCTTCCAAAATGGGCTAACTTTTTTAAGGATGGTATTCATCACTGTAAATGAGTCGGGGCGGTCGAACTTATTGACGCCTCATTAGCAGTGATGAATACCACCGTAAAAAAAGTTAGCCCATTTTGGAAGTCCAATAACTTTTTTGTCTTAACTCTTATCGATATGCAGTCTTCGGATGAAATGTTTTTCATAATTTAGGCTTTGAGAAAACCCATTTTTGAATTTTTGAAAGAAATCGGCCGACGGGAACCAAAGTTATTGATGAAAAACTGGTTTTTCACGTTTCTCCCGAACAAAATGTCTTAAAATCCCATACAAACTTCAAGCTCGTTGAGCGACCCTTTCCCGTGATCCGATCTGGCCCAAATTTGGCATGAGATCTTGTACTAGGCCTAGGATCAATTTTAGCCTGCAGCGCATAACTTTTTCAAAAGTCGGGTCATTTGGGGCACTCTACTGTATAGTGACCAATTAAGAAATTTAGAAAAGTATCATGTAATGTGCTAATAATATTAAGTAGATCATTAAGACACTTATGTCAGATGATTTTGATTCAAATAAACAAATAAACAAATATGACGCTCATTAGACCGGTTGTTCTCTACGGGCACGAGACTTGGGTATTGCTCGAGGAGGATCTGCATACACTCGGGATATTCGAGCGACGAGTGTTAAGAACCATCTTTGGCGGCGTACAGGAGAACGGAGTGTGGAGGCGAAGGATGAACCACGAGCTCGCGCGACTCTACGGCGAATCCAGTATCCAGAAGGTGGTGAAAGCTGGCCGGATACGCTGGGCGGGACATGTTGCGAGAATGCCGGACGACTGTCCTGCAAAACAGGTGTTCGCTACGAATCCGGTAGGAACAAGACGAGCGGGGGCGCAACGAGCGAGGTGGTTAGACCAAGTGAAGCGTGATCTGGCGAACGTGAGGTGCCCGAGAAATTGGAGAACGGTTGCCATGGACCGAGTGAATTTTAGGAATTATGTTCGTCAAGTTATGTCGTGAGACGGAATACTATATAAATAAAAAATAAATAA
This sequence comes from Uranotaenia lowii, assembly GCF_029784155.1. Taxonomy (NCBI): domain Eukaryota; kingdom Metazoa; phylum Arthropoda; class Insecta; order Diptera; family Culicidae; genus Uranotaenia; species Uranotaenia lowii. The sequence continues at coordinate 98,954,299 of NC_073691.1, read as the reverse complement.
AAAAATATGAAAGCTGAAGTTAATGTCTACATCATGAAGCCAAGAAATATTTTTTTAATTTTTGTTTAATGAAATGGTCGCAAAAAGTTCAAAAGAGTGGTCTGAAAAACCTACTTTTCATTCGATTGCTTGGAAATACTGCTTGAGCGATGGTAGAGTTTTTGAAAAAATATGACTACAAAATCTATTGAAATTCTAACATTTTGCTGTCTTTAGATTTTCCATGCAACAAAAATTGAACTTACTGGAATTTTTCAAAGTTCACTACTTGGCGCGATTTTTTTTACAAATTGAAATTTCATCTCTGTTTGTGGTCCACCGTCAGGTTGTACCCGGATTTTCAGTGCTTTTACTTTGTTTGGACCAATCAAAAATATATTCATTGGAAAGCAAATTTAATCTACATTCTAGTGAGGTGCAACAATTCACGCTGTGAGATTTAACAAAATATGAAAATTATAAACGTAAAATCATTCCTGAAATCCTGAAATCATTCCGCAAAGTAGTCAACTTTGAAAAATTTCCGTTAATTCAATTTTTTTTTTGCATAAAAAATCTAAAGGCAACAAAATGTCAGAATTAGAATAAAATTTGTAATGATATTTTTTCAAAAGCTCTACCACCGCTCAAACATTATTTACAAGCAATCTAATGAAAAAAAGGTTTTTCAGACCACTTTTTTTTAACTTTTTGTGACCATTTCATTAAAAAAAATTTAAAAAAATATTTCTTGGCTTCATGATGTAGACATTAACTTCAGCTTTCAAATGCATAAAGCAAATATTTTTTGGACCTGTAATATATGACCTACAGCACTTTTCCTGAGGCATGTTTTTTCGGATTTTATTTTTCTTTCATGCTGAATAACGAGAAAACTATAAGCTTTAGCTATATATAATGTTCTCAACATATTTTACTGACATTAGAAGGTTTCTATTGATATAAGTTTAGTTTGAAGTTCAAAATAATTCAAACGCATCAAATAGATTTTACTTTTGGAGTGTCAAAATGACACTCTAAGTCGGAAAAGGATTTTTTTGTCCAGGCTTCCAGGGTTCGTCCATAAATAAAGTAAAGATGCATGTTAAAGAACTTTTGAATTCATTTAGGGTCCCCGAAGAAATTTTTCTTTTTTGAAGCTTCTGAAAAAAGTTACAAGCATTCAAACTTGCAATAATGTCAAAATGACACTCTAATGCGGGGACTGGAGAGAGTTATGGTAACCATCTTCGCGGATATGGAGCCAAAGGTCTTCCACTACCTTGTCTGCTACCTACCTCATCTGCTTGTCAAACGCCTGGGAGAAATATGCTTCTCAAACTCAAAGCGATCAAGCAGCCCACGTTTTGTTGCAGAGCATTTAAAAACGCAGTCACCTAATTTCATTCTCGCACGGAGAAATGTTCATCAGCTTCTCAACTCAATTGCTGGCTGAGAAATCAACGACCGATCAGAGTTGTGATGCTTCGGTTGTGGTTTATTTCAGCACTAGCTGAATTTTACTTTCGGCCTGTCAAATTCTTTAATTTGTGATTGTCAGAGTTCTCAATGTCAGAATCAAAAATAATTTTTTTTCAAACTTCAAGGCCCCCGAAATGTCTGAAATTTCCAAAAGTTTCAAACTTTTTAACCTCTACATGCCAGAATCATTGAACGTCTCCAGCATTAAAGCAGGTTGACAAATGCTGGGACCAATGTTCCATAATTCCAGATAGAAAGAGGACGGTTCAATCACATTTTAAAGCTGTCCACGTGATTTGGTGAAACGGCCAAATTTCATATGCGATTTGCATTTCTTTTTCTCTTTGGAGCGATGAGAATAGCGAAACTATGCCCTTGCCTTCACTAAGCAATTCATTTCACTGATCACACGTAGCGCTGATGAGGTGTTTTCAGAGTCACACACCAACAGTGCTCTGACAGTAGAAGAGTGATCAATCGTTGAGAAAAATTTTCTCACCACTCACTTAGCAGCAGATGATGAAGTGCTCATTAAAAATTGACTCACAATTATTCGGAGCGAAAAAGTTCACTGTCTCTTTTTGGTGAAGATGAGTAAAATGAAGCCTGGTTCAGAGACCTTTGAAGAGCATATAAAGTTACTTGAAGAAGTGACCAAAATACTTCGTGCGGCTAATCTGACAATTTTTGCTGAAAAATCCTGTTTCTGTAGGAAATACCTGGGATATGTGTTAAATCAAGATGGCTGGATGGTGGATCCAGAGAAAACAAGCTGTGTAGTCAATTTTCCGATTCCAACAACCAGGAAAGAGGTACAGCGCTTCATCGGCATATGCAACTGGTATCGTCGGTTTGTAGCAGACTTCTCGGAGATAGCGGCGCCTCTTACGGAGCTCACCAAGGTAAAGCACAAGTTTCGTTGGACGGTTGAAGCAGAAGAAGCATTTCTACGACTCAAATCAGCCTTAGTATCGACGCCTATTCTCGCGCCACCGGATTACACGAAGCAGTATGCAATCGTTTGCGATGTGGCGATTGGGGCAGTGCTCACACAGGAAACGGACGGTCAAGAACATCCAATTTGTTACTTCTCGCAAAAATTGACGACGGCGGAGCGGAAATACTCGGTGACGCAGCGGGAGTGTCTGGCAGTAATCAGAGCTATTGAGAAATTCAGAGGATACGTAGAAGGCGTTCGTTTCATCGTGTACTGTGATCATTCTGCGCTTAGCTACCGCAAGACGATGAAGAATCCAACAGCGTTGATGTGTAGATGGCTGAAACGCCTTCGACTTTGAGATTCGTTACGGAAAGGGCTCGGTAAACGTAATTCCTGATGCGATGTCGAGGATTGTAGACACGGTGACTATCGAGGGCAGACAGCGTAGATGAGTGGTACGAAGCGGTAATAAAAGGCGTCAGCGAAAATCCAGACCGGTTTGCATACTACCAGATCATACAAGGGGAACTGTACAAAAACTGCTCCTATAAAGATGAATCGGGATTAACCTCACATCGGTGGAAAAAAGCTGTACCCAAGGCTAGTCGCGAAGAGATAATCCGGAAAAATCATGAGCTCCTTCAGCCGCTCATCTGGGTTTCCAAAAAACGTTTCAGAGGGTTCAAGCACACTTTTACTGGCTCAAGATGCGTGAAGACATAGCGCAATACGTCAGAAGATGCTGTATCTGTAAAGCCAGCAAAGCACCGAACTCAAAAATGATGCCGAAAATGGGAAAACTGAAACCAGCTCGGATTCCTTGGGAGCTTATATCGGTAGACTTCGTCGGTCCTCTGACGCGCTCGCGCTCCGGCAATACAGTGATGTTGGTTGTTGTGGTAGGCCTCGACCACACGACCAATTAGAAGCCACTAGAATGCTCAGAGGTGAGCCATACTCGGAAAAGACCAACCCGAAATCGCTGTCCGTCCAAGCGATTGAGCTCGTACGATCTTTCTTAAAAAAAAAAAGGAGATGTGGTAGGCCACGACCACATGACCAATCAGAAGCTACTAGAATGTCGCAGCATGCTATCATCACGCTAGGAGTACCTGCTGGTATAAATACCACTACCTGTGTGAAAGTCATTCATTCAGTTGTCACACTTGCTTGAAAAACATATCTTATAGTTTAGTCTCTGCTTTTCAATCTTCTGGGAACACGACAGTTGTAGTAGATTGGATCACAAAATACATCGTCGTTCACCCTATGAAATCGGCAGATTCTACGAAAATGGCGGAGTTCCTGGAGATTCACATGTTCCTGAAATTTTCGGCCCAGAATAATTCTCTCGGATAATGGCAAGCAGTTTTCTTCGTCGGTGTTCAAAACTCTGCTGAACAAGTATAGAATAGAACACATGTTGACGGCCTTTTACTGTCCTATGATCAACAGCGCGGAACAAGTGAATCGGGTGCTCATCACATGCATAAGAGCATTGATTGACGAAGATCATCGAAGCTGGGATGAACACCTTCCATCGATCTGTGCGGCAATAAACTATGCTCAGCATGAGGTAACGGGGGTAAGTCCACACGTTGCGAACTTCGGCAAAGAATTGATCCTACACACCGATCCCTACGTCCAAGAAGGTTTGAATAAAAACGAAGATCCAAAAGTCGCCTTAGACCTCCGATTATCTTCAATGAAGCGCATCCAGGAATTTGTTGTAAAGCGGATACGTAGCAACCATGCTAAGTCAAAAGTCCGGTACGACTTACGCAAGAGAGCAGTAGAGTTCAAGGTAGGAGACTTGGTATGTCGCAGATCGTTCACACTATCTTTGAAGGTAGACCACATTACACGCAAACTGGATCCAAAGTTCGTGCCAGCAGTGGTGAAAGAAGTCCTTGGGCCAATCTCTACACCCTAGAAGACGTCGCAAGCGGAAAACGAGGTCGATACCATGTAACGAATGTATTTATCCCAGCACTCAGCAACTTCAGCGCCACCTCCAGTATTGAAGGGCTGCTGGTGCGTGTTTTAAGGGTGTCCGGCTTAAGCCTCCTTCTCAGGGCGGATTTGAAATAATGTTCAATCACACTCAATCACCATTCAGCGTTTCCAACGTATACCTAAAAGGGTCCTACAACTTCACCCCGCGATAAATTAAGATTAGCCTCCACAGCTGTGCAATAATCAAAAAAAAAAAGCAAAAACCCACCCGGAAAAGTCGTCAACCGTTCTAAAGTAGACCAAAAGGCCTACAATTCTTGTATTGGTCAGTTCAGAAGTTACCCTGCCTATTCGTGACGTCACGCAAATCTGGATATACAATTTTATCTTACTAGCTAGCAAACCGGTTTTTTCAGCTAAATCTCCAACTTTTGAAGAAGTCTGGCAATCTCGGTGAAAGGGGTAATTTTCAGTTCGGAGTGAAGGTTCATAGGACTGTCGATGATTTCTCAGCTTGGATGCAAACCTACAATCGAGATGAATCGAATGAAGCACTTTGGACTTAACGAATCCGGTAGTTTAGACTCCGGCCATAAGGTAGCGGTAGTGGCGACGTTTGACAGATGGCGCCGCTGAGACCGGAATTAACGTGGGGAAACCGTAACTTGTTGGCTGTGTTTCCCGTGGGATGAATTTCGGAAACAGATGAGTTCCAAAGTTTTTCCGTTTGTTAATAGGGTAACCAAACACCGTTTATCAGATGTCCTCGCGCAACTTAGTGGGTCAGATGTTGTCGATTGTTGAGACCCCACGTGCGCACCCACGTTGAACAGTGGGAGTGATCTGTTCAACATTATATTCATCAATATAAACCTTCAAATATGCCCGAAATGTGATAACTGAATCTTACCTAATAAACTGGCAGTACAGTTCACAGGTTTTAATAAGCGGTGCAAAGTAACTAACGTTTTAACGAGTGTTATCTAACTACGTGGTGAAATAAAAATTACATTGTTAGCCTCTTTTCTATCATACTATAGACTTCTAACTTACAGAAATCACGCTTAATAACTACCACTGAGATTTCTATAGTGGCGAAACGATATATGATTCGGAAGTCTGAAATAAACCTTCAGATTTTATATAAAGTTAACAATTTCAAACGTGCAAACTCACTTCTGGTAATTCACCACTCTAACACTGCACCACAATGTTGGATCTACAAGTAATCAGGCTGACGGTCTTCCAACAATTGAACTCTACATCCATATTGCGTCAAACAATACTTATTGTATCGGATTTGTGGAAACTACACTCCCTTCATCATCGGTTCCCTGAGCTATTTGGAGCTGTTCTTTTATCCCACACCACCACTTGGGAGTAACCACGACCTTGAAAACTAATTTCCCACTAACATGCCCATCTTTTGCCTGTTAAGTTATCATCCGGAAAATCTAAATGAGATCTTGTGCGGAACTCAGTATATTTAAATTGAGACTTACACGACCAATAGTCCTTCTAGTGACCACCAGATGGAGATAAAATATGCCGATAGTAAGTCGGCCATTTGGAGTCAAATTGCCAACATAGCTGATGATAAATCCTTGTTACATTTCAAGCAAGGTAGGAAAATAATAATTTTTATTTGTTAGATCTCAATGTCAGCTTGACAACTACTCTACAACAATAAACGATAATTCCATGCTTGGTAATATGAATTCTTGTGACTTTAACTGTTGTAAAAGCTGTTTTTCTAAGGTTGTTTCCTTTACCTACATATATTTGGTTAATTTTCTTTGTTTTTCAAATGTTCTCAAAAATCTTTGAGTAGAATATTTTCCGATTACGCTAGTGTTTTCATATAACTTCAGAAAATTTCTGAATAATACAGCTACCAAAAAAAACTAAGTGCTTTAATGCATCTTTCGTTTTCCCGAAAATTTCCGAGCAGACCAAAGTTGTCCTTTATCCTACCTCAGTCATTTACTGAGAAAACTATTTTCCAATCTTAAGGTGCATTTACAGTTCTTTCGAACGTGAAAATGAAAAAAACTTATATTCTTCAAAAACTCGACTATGCTGCATTTCATGGCTGCGAAACTAGGTGGAATAGATGCGGAATGGTTGAACTATTATTTTTGAACTGATTTCCTTGTTCAAAGCCCTTTAATATTAATTTTATTTCAATTCCCCCGATTTTCACTGCGGAATATTTTTTCCGCGTTCACTGACATTCCGCTCGAAGTGTAAACGCACTGAGCGAACGTGAAAACGGAAAACGAACAAGAGTGGTGAATATAAATTCCGCGTTCATTTTCACGTCCGAATGGCAATGTGCATTCTGAAAAAAATTTCACCGATGACGGAAAAATTTTTGCTTCATAAAAAAATAGTTTTTTAATTTGTAAGCACATTTGAAGGCAATTAAAGGCTTAAAATACTACGAGTTTGAAATGAAACGCATACGATATTTTTTTTTAACTTTAAAACCCGCTTGGGCATCATTTAATTGCACCTGTTGGTAGAGTTTCTCGACGAATAAATGTACCTGTTGGAAGAGCTTCTCAACGAATAAATGTAAATGAAGATCATCGAATGGCCAGATTCCATTGAAATAAAAAAAAATAGATTCCGCTTTGTTCAAATGTGTGTTTCAGAAAAGGTATGGAAATAATTATAAAAATTTATGAAATCATTCAAAAATAATGTGTTTTAAGGAGAACTGAAAAGCAGAAAAATTAACAAACAAAAGAGTACTGATGCATTTTAATTAAATAAAAACCTTTTCAATTGTTTCACTAATTAAAAGTAATTTTGAAAAATTTTTTTGTCAATTTTTAATCAAGAACAAAAAATGGCTATCTTGTAGAAGTTATATTCATAACGTCCTTTCAATAAGTTTTTCAAAAGAAACGAATCGCTAAAGCTCGTTACTCCTTGATCGATAAATACTTTTTGGGAGTACTTTAAATTCATAAAATTTAATTTAAATTCATTGTATTCAAAGATAAGAACTTTGGGATTATTTGATTAAATCAATCGTTTTCAAAGCTGAATCTGTTTTGAAGAAGAACAATATGTTTTTTTGAGAAATTTGAATTTCAATTTGAGCATTGGTTCGACAAGTATCGATCAAAACATTGGTTGAATGATCTGTCATTTTCCGATCGAAACCAATTTCTACCCGCAGTTGAACAAACCTCTTACTAATTTTGAAGATTTGACCGATTTGACATTTCACTGCGGAATATTTTTTCACTGTGGTGAGTTCACGTTCACGTTCGAGTTCGAGTTCACAAGAACTGTAAACCGGGCTTTAAGGTGCATTTACAGTTCTTTCAAACGTGAAAATGAAAATACTTATATTCTTCAAAAACTCGACTTTGCTGCATTTCATGGCTGCGAAACTAGGTGGAATAGATGCGGAATGGTTGAATGATTATTTTTGAACTGATTTCCTTGTTCAAAACCCTTTAACATTGGTTTTATTTCATTTCCTCCCATTTTCACTGCGGAATATTTTTTCCGCGTTCACTGACATTCCGCTCGAAGTGTAAACGCACTGAGCGAACGTGAAAACAAAAAACGAACAAGAGTGGTGAATATAAATTCCGCGTTCATTTTCACGTCCGAATGGCAACGTGCATTCTGAAAAAAATTTCACCGATGACGGAAAATTTTTTTGCTCCATAAAAATTAGTTTTTAAATTGCAGGCACATTAGAAGGCAATGAAAGACTTAAAAATGCTACGAGTTTGAAATGAGTCGCATTAGATTTTTTTTCTCATGTTAAAAACTCACTTGGGCACCATTTAATTGTACCTTTTGGGAGAGTTTTTCAACGAATAAATGTAAACAAGAACACTGCACGGAAAATAAAAAAAAGGTAAAATGTACTTTTTTGCGAGGTGAAGTTTTTCCACCCCTTTTTCGAGGTAAATTTTACCTTTTTTCAATTCACCTAGCAAAAAGGTAAATTCTACCTTTTTCGCATTCACCTAGCAAAATAGTAAATAATACCGTTTTCCCATTTACTGATTTAAAAGGTAAATGATGGTTGGTTTGATTGGTTTCTTCAATAAGGATTAAAAAAATGCAAAATTCATTAAAAAATTATATTTAAAAATTATATTTATTGGAGATAAAAAATTATATTTATTGGAGATAAATAGGGACTGGTAATTCGGCTTCGCGTTCTTCTGAGCCGCCATGGCCGCTGAATCCTCCTGCGTTGCGTACATTCATGATCTCCTCCGTTCGACTTATCCGGTCATGTTCGGCTTTTCCGGCTGGAGGATGACGTGGAATACACCGTCATCCGGTGCCGATCTGAAACAAAAGCAATGTATTATGATGAGAACCAGCACAACTGATTGATATTTAAGAAAACACTTACCTTTCTATTCCGATTTTCACATATTAGGCACACAAAACTTGTTCCTGAATGACAAAACAGCTTAACCTCAATAAACGGGTTCGGCAAATTGTTACCTTTTTTCGAGAAAAATTGTACCGTTTTGTTTAGCTCAATCCAGGTCAACTTAACCTCGCAACGAGGTAAGATTTACCTTTTTTGGATTCACCTTTTTTCTCGGTGAATTGAACCTTTTTTTCCAGTTCGATTCAGGTAAACTTTACCTCGCTGTGAGGTGAGTTTCACCTCGAAGAGGTAGAAGTTACCTTTTTGGCTTTCACGAGCGTTCACCTTTTTATCTCGGTAAATTTTACCTTTTTATTATTTTCCGTGTGCGAATGGCCAGAGTCCATAAAAAAAAGGAGAATCAGCTCAGTTCAAATGTGTGCTTCAGAATAGGTATGGAAATAATTTGAAAACTCTTCAAAATTTTGAAAAATAATGTTTTTAAAAAGAACTGAAAAGCAGCAAAATCACAAGCAAAAGTAAACCGATGCATTTGAATTTCATTAAACACTTTTCGATACTTTCATTTTATGTAAAAAAGTAATTTTGATAACCTGTTTTTAGCAAATTTTTAAACAAGAACAAAAAGAATAGGCTATTTTGCATAAGTTATTCATCACGTTTTTTCAATAAGTTTTTCAAAAGAAACAAATATCTTAAGCTAGTTACTCTTTGATAGATAAATACTTTTTGAGAGTACTCAAAATTCATAATTCGAATTTAAATTCATTGTATTCACGGATAAAGACTTTTAAATTATTTTTTTATATCAATCGTGTTCAAAGATGAATATGGCTTGAAGAAGAATAGTTTTTATTTTTGGTTCTTTATATATTTCTTAATAAATTTGAATTTAAATTTGAACACCGATCAAAACATTGGTTGAATGATCTATCATTTACCGATCGAAACCAATTTCGGTCTGTCATTGAACAAACTTGTTGCTAATTTGGGAGATTTGACCGATTTGACATTTCACTGCGGAATATTTTTTCATTGTGGTGAGTTCACGTTCGAGTTCGAGTTCACAAGAACTGTAAACCGGGCTTAAACCGGGCTTTACCTCAGATATTTTCTGAGCGCCTATTTACTACAGAAATATACTTTCTGTTCACCCTAAAGCCCGGTTTACAGTTCTTGTGAACTCGAACTCGAACGTGAACGTGAACTCACCACAGTGAAAAAATATTCCGCAGTGAAATGTCAAATCGGTCAAATCTTCAAAATTAGTAAGAGGTTTGTTCAACTGCGGGTAGAAATTGGTTTCGATCGGAAAATGACTGATCATTCAACCAATGTTTTGATCGATACTTGTCGAACCAATTCTCAAATTGAAATTCAAATTTCTCAAAAAAACATATTGTTCTTTTTCAAAACATATTCAGCTTTGAAAACGATTGATTTAATCAAATAATCCCAAAGTTCTTATCTTTGAATACAATGAATTTAAATTAAATTTTATGAATTTAAAGTACTCCCAAAAAGTATTTATCGATCAAGGAGTAACGAGCTTTAGCGATTCGTTTCTTTTGAAAAACTTATTGAAAGGACGTTATGAATATAACTTCTACAAGATAGCCATTTTTTGTTCTTGATTAAAAATTGACAAACAAAAATTCCAAAATTACTTTTAATTAGTGAAACAATTGAAAAGGTTTTTATTTAATTAAAATGCATCAGTACTCTTTTGTTTGTTAATTTTTCTGCTTTTCAGTTCTCCTTAAAACACATTATTTTTGAATGATTTCATAAATTTTCATAATTATTTCCATACCTTTTCTGAAACACACATTTGAACAAAGCGGAATCTATTTTTTTTTATTTCAATGGAATCTGGCCATTCGATGATCTTCATTTACATTTATTCGTTGAGAAGCTCTTCCAACAGGTACATTTATTCGTCGAGAAACTCTTCCAACAGGTGCAATTAAATGATGCCCAAGCGGGTTTTAAAGTTAAAAAAAAAATATCGTATGCGTTTCATTTCAAACTCGTAGTATTTTAAGCCTTTAATTGCCTTCAAATGTGCTTACAAATTAAAAATTTTTTATGAAGCAAAAATTTTTCCGTCATCGGTGAAATTTTTTTCAGAATGCACATTGCCATTCGGACGTGAAAATGAACGCGGAATTTATATTCACCACTCTTGTTCGTTTTCCGTTTTCACGTTCGCTCAGTGCGCTTACACTTCGAGAGGAATGTCAGTGAACGCGGAAAAAATATTCCGCAGTGAAAATCGGGGGAATTGAAATACAATTAAGATTAAAGGGCTTTGAACAAGGAAATCAGTTCAAAAATAATCGTTCAACCATTCCGCATCTATTCCACCTAGTTTCGCAGCCATGAAATGCAGCATAGTCGAGTTTTTGAAGAATATAAGTTTTTTTCATTTTCACGTTCGAAAGAACTGTAAATGCACCTTAATGGCTCACAGCTAAATTTTTAAATTCTGAGTGAGAGCAAGTTCACTGGTTGAGATGGAGTTGGAAATTTCGAAGGTTTACATCACATCACAACACATTTGCCGTCCACCGGTGTTGGGAAAATCTGATATTCGAACAGTTTCGCGCTGCAAAATTTGTTTCGTATAACACTTTTTGGCGGAGGGTGATAGAAAAACACGATGTTTTGCAACACCGAACCGAGTGATAGAGTCGGCGTTGCAATACAGTATTCGTGCATGAAACGCTTCGGTGCTGCCATCTAACTTATGCTCAAAACCTCAGTTGAGGGGAAAATAAAGGAAATTTAGCAATTTCAGGATTTAAACATAAAGTTATATTTTCTTTTTTTTTTAATCTTTTATCGCTTAAATTGATACGAATTGCAATAAAGTTAATCAACTCTTTCAAACTTACAGCCAATTTTTTTCATGCCCTTGCCAATCGAATACATTTTGAGGCGCAGAGATGCCAGATAGCTGGGTGAATAAATAAATTCTGTTTGTTTGTTTTGTTTGAGCGGTTTTCGGGAGTAGGAACACGCAGAAAAATTTATTGTAATATTAGCCCTATTTGGTATGAAAATAATAAAAATTTTGGTTGGGAAAAAGCAGAAAAATATTTTTGTTTATATCGATAAAAAAGACTACTTGGAATTTAACTTATCGTTTTTTTAGAGTAATATAGGCCCTTTTTGAAAATGAACCATAGTTTTGCAATGAAAATAATAAAATTTTGGGTAAAATAGAAAAAAATAAGTTTCGAAAGAAAATCAATTTCAGTGGATCAAAAACACAATTTTTTGTGGTTTTGAAAATGAAAGTTTGATTTGCAATGAATCAATGTATTTCATGTAAATTGAATAGAAAATGTTAGTTGTGATATTTTCAGATTCAGATTATCATACAAATGATTTTTTCGGATGTTTCTCTTTTTATTAATATTCAAAACGGGGTTTCACTACCAGTCATTGATCCGCCTAGCTTTTGGCAACATAATCGAAAACTGGCGATGTTGCTAGTGGAAAGGCCAACTCTGGAAGGACCTATTTGCTTCTTGAGGCAGCTATCGAGAATTACCGTCCATGCCGGATCGACGGAATAAGTCCCATGGAGTTGGAGGTCGGAGTCATCTGGAAAATAAATTATATTCAAGGACATTTTACTAAATAAATTTGCTTTCGATTTTGATTTAAAAATTAACAAACCTTTTTAGCAACAAAATGCGGATAAAAAGATCAATTCAGGATCAGATCCAGAGAGGTAGATTGGTAACTCCATCAAAAGGGAACCAGCCGCTCTTTCTACCGCTCTAAAAGTCGGACTGTATTCCGCCACGCACCCACAACACGTACCCCTTCGCGCCGGGTTCTGAACACTCTAAAACCGGAAGATTTTGAGCAGCAGCATCTGCCACAATGAATCCCATTTTCGTTGCGGCGTGTTCCAAATGCTTCCATTTTCCAATCTTGCAAATTTGGATCTCGGTTCCGGGATTCTTGGTGACAAAAACTGTTATCCGGCTTTGTGTCACAAATCTCTTCGGCCATCCTAATGTTGCTTTGTTCTGTCAGGTGCTCAAATTTTTTGATGTTTTTTTTTCTTTTTGCATTTTTCGACTTATCGTTTACACGTATAATAAAAAAACGAATTTCGGTTTCAAATTAAACCAAATTTTATTTTTAAGTGATAAAGAATGTGTGTGCATAAATAACAAAATTTTGTTATTATTTACAATCGATTTTTCTGTGAATGTTATTAAGAAATCTGCATTAAAAATATAAAATAAAGTAACAAAACGTTTTGTTGAAACCATACCCCATTCTTTTTCTGCGTGAAATTGTTTCGTTTTTTTATTTGAAAAAGATATTCCGTCGGAATGTCCGATAACAAGTTCGGAACGCCGCCTTCAATGGATCCATCATCTTTAGAAAACGGAACCCTCGCTGTTAATTCGACAAGTGTCAATCAGATCAAACGTAGGCGTCGAATTGGGAGTAAAATTCAGCTTATGTCTGAATTACCTATACTTTTTATACGTCACTTGCTTAATTATCACTTTGAAAATGATTTAGGAAGAGCTCAAAAACTTTATCAACTCGTGTAATCAAATGCACTCCAATATAAAACTCCTAATTCTGCAGAATACAGTTTAATATTGGAATGCATTATAACTTAAACAATACTTGTTCATACATATAAATAATAAAATTTTCATATTGACACTAGGTACTATTTCAAGTTAATGATCAATTAAAATGAATTTGATTTCAATTTTCAAACGGTGAATCTAATATATAAAGATGAGTTGGACTATATATGTTTGTATGCACCTTATACAAATCGACACCGCTTAACCGATAAGCCTGAAATTTGGTACAGAGATGTATTTGGACAAGGGTAAGGTTTTAGTGAAAGTTCTGAGCCCCTCCCGCCTAAGAAAAGGGACCCTCCCATACAACTTTCGATTCTATTTCCACAAATCAAAAGTCATGGCACCCATTTGGCAGCCGATTTTCGTTTCCTTTGGCGGGTTGTTTTCACCATCACCATGGGCCGGGCGTAAGAAACGACTATCCAGAGTTCACGTATACTGGACAGAGATGTTAAAATCGCGAGTCTACATACTCGCACTTTGCCCTTCTTTGCAGAACGATTTTATTTCGTTAAACTCAATCTGCAATGATGCTATCTAAAGCTCAACTCGGAAAGCATCAGGAAGTAAGCTTCGGGTAAACTCGGCAGGAGTAAACAGCAATCGGGAGAAACATCAGCGAAGCAAACGAACAGTTCTGCGAATTAAAGAAAAAAATCGTTTTCGTTCGGCAGCCGAACACATCAATCGGACAACACATGGGGGCGTGGCTAAAAGTGATAGATACAAGGGAACGGGAAACGAGTGAGAGAAGGGTGCGAGGAATGTTAACTCGGTCCGTCGGGCAACGATCGCTCGTGAGCATTCGTGTACGGTAAGCTTCGTTCTGTTGTTTCATTGGTGTGATTTTATTCCTGCGAGGAGGGGAAAACATCAACTCGGAACTGTTCTCTTCGTTTTGTGTGCAATCACGTCATGATTGGAACGAAGATAAAATCAATCTGCACACAACAAGTTAAACTCGGAAAAAATCAGCCGAATGATTCTTTCCGAGGCGAGTTTAAACACCGCTGATACTGGAAAGCAAATCAAAGCTTGCTGAGCGTTAAAGATTTGAAAGGGGAAATTTTGGCGGGTGTTTTTTGTACATTCTACTGCTGAAGGCACGTGATACTGGTACGAGATTTTTTCATGCAATAATGAGCTTACATATTGGATTGAAAAATACAACTAGCCTGTTAAGTATTTATCGACAAGAATTGCAGTGGTTTGTAATGTGCTGGGGGGCTTCGAGAGTCTGCAAGAATATACAATGAATACAATGAACTAAATAGTGAACCGTGAATTGACTTCTACAGCTACATAACTATTCGGACTGAGTGCTGAAAAACTATTTAACAGATTTTCATAAATTCCAGGTTTTGAGAACGAACTATTTTTTATATTTTTAGAATCCCTCATAGAGGAAGAAATAATAATAAGATACATAGTTCAAAGTTGAAAGCTGCAATTTCAACGCTTTGATAGCCGTCGGGAAATTTAAACAGGGGATTAGGAAATTGATAGGATAATCGAATCTGAGATTTTTAGTTTTATACATTCAAAATTCATAAAAACTTTGGTTGAACCGGGTGTTGATGTGCTGCTAATGGTAGCTATTAATGATTAAATTTTAAACAAATTAGGTTAACAATAAAGTGAATCTTTTCAGCATCAAATATCTCAAGTTATTCTTATTAGAAACTGATTTCCTATTTCCATAAGAGCCTCTTATGAAAAGCAACAAATCCCCATTACATTAGGTGTTCATCTTCAGAATTCATTCGCGTCATAAGATAATCTTATGAATTTCAATGATTTTTCTTATGGCGCCACTTCATAAGAGAATCTTATGGCATTCATAATAGCATTTTTCTGAGTGTAGGTAAATTTATTATTTCAGAGTTAAATTCAGTTATCAACGTGTTCAATTCTACCATCCAATTTTGAGAAGACTTATTGTAGAACCGTTTGGTACTGCGAATTCAAATAAATGACATCTTAAAATTTCAACATTGATCACTCTTCACAATAATTAATGGGATGATTGTGTCCAAGAATAGGAACATTGAAATAAAACTCAAAATAAACATTTTTCATAATTTTATAATGGTAACTTCGGTTAAGATGATTCGTTTTCGATAATTTCAAAAAACTATTAGTGGAACTTTCAATATTTAATAACAAGTACTCAAAAACCATTGTGAAATAAAAAAAAAAGCGAAAAAATTAAAAACATGAAAAGTGCGGGCCAAAAAAAAATGTTTTTCTTTCAAATAAAACTTGAACCTATACCATAGTACATGGAACCATCTTGAAAATTAAGAGATTTTCATTAGATGGGAGGTAGGAAAAAATCATAAAAATTTTATCATTTGAAAATAAAAAAAACATAAGACGAAATGAAACGAATAAACGCAGAAAACCATAAACACAGTGAATAATTTCATATGAAAACTTTAAAAATACAAACAAATTTCTCATAATGATGAATATAAAGCTTCCAAAATTCAAATTCAACAATTAATACGACTCATTTTGATTTATATGTTATGTGAACCCGAGCAAGGCCGGGTAAAATCAGCTAGTTCAAAATAAAAAAAGTCAGTAAAATTACTGAAAAGCAAATTCACTTGGCATCTGGTTGCTTTCGATTTTATACCTCCGTATTCTATCACACCGGTGGACGGCCAACATTTTTGGTCTATATTACACGATAGAAAAATTCCCATCTGTGCTACAGCTGTCAAAATTCCTACCACTTTTTCCCAACACCATTGGTCTTGGACTTGGACCATTGGAATAGTTTTCGTTAAAAAGCTCCTGGCACTCACAGAGTCAATTATGATCAAAACAATCAAACGATTTTGTCTATGGATTGATTTTTTTTTATTTGTCTGCGTTTACACGACTTTGCCTATAGGGGAGAGTGGGGATACTTGATCCCCTTTTCTTATTTTCACCATATCTTTTTGGAAAAATTTAGCAACTCGCCGTCTTTGACATTTTCTGACAGCTTGTAACTTCAAGTTTCTATGCTCCAAAAATTAGAACGATACTTGAACCCGTTGATGAACAAGAACCATTTTCGTGGGAGTTAAAAAAGTTGCGATTTTTCTGAAGTTAGGGGAGACTTGATCCCCTATTGAAGGAGACTTGATCTTTTATTCAATAAGCCCTAATCCTTGTATACAAATCACAAAAAACCCCAAGATAGAATGTTAATTGACTATTTTGGTCATGTTTGTTCTCATTTTACAATTAATAGCAGACATAAGAAGAAAATTCTATAACTTTGTCTCGACGCTAATTACATTGCATACTTAAAGCAAATATAATAGAGACTAATGCCATATTCGTTTTCATCTGGTGGAAAGATGGTTGTGCACCAACTGCTGTCATCTTCATATAAAAAAAACGCTTTGACAGCACTTGGTGCACTACCGGTGCACCACCAGGATGAAAACGAATATGGCATAATATTCACCACACTTGTTTTCCTCATACAGTGAGAAGGCGACACCATCAGCATCATCTAGCGGACAAAATGGAAGCACTTATTTGAGAAATTTGTCTAACTTGTGAATAGCGTGTATTCCGGACTCGACTTGATCAGGGATGCCGGTTATAATAATTGGAATTGTTTATTTCTTTTCTTGCACCATAAAAATTTTAGTGAATCAACTAACAAATAAAAAGTAATTGAAGAAAATATTTCCATACAATACTTGTTAATAATTATGAACAAAATATAGATCTCAGCAATTAATTTTAATTACCATACTTATTTGCAGAGGTGCAAAGAGATCCCTTTACGCTACATGCAGTGCCGATTCTTACAGCCCGACGTCAGCCACGAAAGAATCATCTTGCAAAGTTGCAAACTGATTCTTTTCCCCTTACGTGCAGAACGTCGAACGTGTCTGCAAGTAAAAGTCAACCGCGCGATGACTGCACGTTCCGAAAATTACAAACGATTCTCCGAAGTTAGGAACAGTTGCAAACTTGCAAGCCCGAAGATAAAATCCCTTGAGCCGAACAGAAAGAATCATTTCCGAAGATAGCTACAGTCTGCAAGTTGCTTGCTTGCAGACTTGCAGCGCGGCGATGTACGTTTGCAAACTTGCAAGTTGCAAGTTACAGAACGGTGGACTCGTTCTTGTGCGGATGGATTCGTTCCACTAACCTAAGCTAAGACCGACCGAACCGAATCCACGGAGGAAGAAAGTGATAGGCTGAAGAACCACCGCCACCGACCATCAATTCAGTTGCCGTTCAGCCATCGAAGCGTGCGTGCGTAGCGTATGGCTATCCGCATAACGCTCGGCGCGCCGTACTACAAAAGTAAGGACATGATGGAGTTGTTGTTGGTGCCTTCGTGCTCGTTTCGTTTCCTTCTAAGACGGATTCGAAAGGAAGTGGTGCCCAAATTTTATGGTCGAAAGCGTGATATGTTTAACCGTGAAACGTCCAGCTTTTTATAAGCAGTTTCGTAATATCTGAAATATATACAACTGTAGAGTAAGATTTTTAAAATTAAAGTTTCTACGAAGATTGCAAGTAATTTTGGCTTTGAAGTCAAAGAAATTTTGTTGGTTTTTTCCTTCTGTTGATACGAAATTCTGATGAAAATTTGTACCAAAATGAATCATAGATATTTTTCAAAGTATATTTTAAAACGCTTTACAGTCTTCAGCAAAGAAGTAAAACATAATATATAGTCAATGATTGATTTATCATAGAACTGTTTTTTAAAAGCCTTATCAGTAAAACTGGATGCGATAGACAAAATCTCACCAAATATTCGAGTTCAGTACGCCAAAATCATTCAAAACCAGTTATAAAACATTGATAGAAGATTTGAATCAAACAGAGTGTGGAGTTTTTGAGTTCAAGGTTGGAATGACGACGAACAAGCACTGAATTTCTATTGAGTTTTGAACTGAGCTGTACAAACTTTCTGTAAAAAACCAAATGAGTGTTGCAGACCACAGAAGAAGACATGACTCCCAAGATTACTTGGTAAAGATGACATGATTCTTATACATGTCTAAGCAAATGAAACTGAATTCTAAATTTGAAATTTACACAATTTAATCTGTGATCCTACTAATCAAGTGATCCTGCCTTCGGAAAATCGATTGAATTTTCGGGACGTAACTTCAAAGAAGTTTTCGGGACGAAACTTCAAAGAATTTTAACGCAGCACTGTTTTAAAATATCATAGATGATTTTTCAACATAGTTTGGATCAGTTTTATTTAACAACTTTGTGTTCATAAATAACTTGTAAGATGACAAAGTTATAATCAAAACTAATTTGCTTGTATTAGCTTTGATGATTTATATCAATCACCCTGGTATGATAATTGAAAACTAAAATAACAGTTGGGCACCACTTCCTTTCGAATCCGTCTTAGAAGAAAACGAAACGAACACGAAGGCACCAACAACAACAACTCCATCATGTCCTTGCTCTTGTTGTACGGCATGCCGCGCGTTATGCGGATAGCCATACGCTACGCACGCACGCTTCGATGGCTGAACGGCAACTGAATGGATAGTCGACGGCACCTCGGCCTATCACTTTCTTCCTCCATGGATTCGGTTCGGTCGGTCTTAGGTTAGTGGAACGAATCCAACCACACAAGAACGGATCCACCGTTCTGTAACTTGCAAGTTTGAAAACGTACATCGCACCATCCCGCTGCATGCAAGCAACTTGCAGACTGTAGCTATCTTCGGAAATGATTCTTTCTGTTCGGCTCAAGGGATTTTATCTTCGGGCTTGCAAGTTTGCAACTGTTCCTAACTTCGGAGAATCGTTTGTAATTTTCGGAACGTGCAGTCAAAGGACTTTACCGCGCGGCTGACTTTTACTTGCAGACACGTTCGACGTTCTGCACATAAGGCAGAAAGAATCAGTTTGCAACTTTGCTAGACGATTCTTTCGTGGCTGACGGCGGGCTGTTAGAGTCGGCTAAAAGTCGTGCGCTACATGCTACATGTAGGGATCTCTTTGCACCTCTGCTTATTTGATGTTAGGATTCGTGCATGACCCGCTAATGGTTCACGACCAATATCTTTGTGAAAGGAAACAAATAATGTTTATTAAAATATTATATAAATAAACTTTGCCTTAAATATGCACAAAACCAGAAACAATGATAGGTTGTCATAGTAGGACCGGAAAATGGTCAAGAAACTGCAGAATTTAGTGAAGTAAAACATTTCGTAAATTTCTTCATTACCTAAACATACCCGCAGTCATTTTTTCCCAGTCAAACGCAGTCATATTTTCCCAGTCAAACGCAGTCATATTTTTTATCCAGCGCTCCGATTATCCCTAAATAGTAGCTCTTAAACCGCACTGTTTTTTCGTACAAATTCACATCTGACGAAATCTGACGAATTTTTAATATATGATTTTGTTGCATGCACAAGTTTTTCATCCAGCCATCCATTATGGCTGCAAATGAAAGTAAAAAAAAAAAACAGATAAGCGCTTAATGAACTGATTGTATAAAAACAAGAAATCAATAAAAAACCAAAATTATTACAATTTAAACAAGATATTCCCAATCATCCACTCTCCTTATAGCACAATTTCTTACTAAAGCCTAGTCCACACTAGGAGACGGTTCGTCTCGAGACGGTCTCAGCGTCTCCCATTTTCTTCGGGAGACGCTGAGACCGTCTCAGGTTTCCAACAACAACAACAGACAACAAAGTTCGTCTCATAACAAAAATCGCAGTTCATGTTGCCTAGTGTGGACTAGGCTTAAGGTGAATATTTTTGTTATGAGTTTTTTATAAATCTAGGCCCAGAGAACGAGCACTATATGCCCAGTTGGTTTCGAGGATTTAGCTGGCGGCGAAAAAGATTTTAAATTTCTGACATCAAATCACATTTCTCAAATGAGCGGAATTTAATTTTTTTAAAGTGTACCTAAACTCAACAAAAAAGTAATGAAAATATGTTCGGACGGCATCCCTGATCAGCATTTCGACAGCTCCAGATTAACATTTTGAAATGGCACAAAATGATATTCTGTATTTTTTTTTATTTATAGAGACAAAAGTGTGCAACAGAATTGTTTTGTTCTTCCTAATTTAAACCAATTGTACTGAAATTTAAAAAACTCTTTCGAAATTAGATAAAATGCATCCGCTCAGCTCCGAATGGCATGTATGTTGGATTTGAAATAAAACATTTTTGTTATTTCTTAAATCTTTACTATTACAAACAAATGATAGTCTTAAACACATGCCATTGAAAACTATTGAAATATAACTGAGAATAATTATTGATAATCTTTTTTGTAAC
This sequence comes from Uranotaenia lowii, assembly GCF_029784155.1. Classification (NCBI taxonomy): domain Eukaryota; kingdom Metazoa; phylum Arthropoda; class Insecta; order Diptera; family Culicidae; genus Uranotaenia; species Uranotaenia lowii. The sequence continues at coordinate 98,933,622 of NC_073691.1, read as the reverse complement.
TTCATTTTTGAATTTCCATTTTTTTATAAACTTATCAATATCTAGTTTTTGTCTCTTAGATATTTTTTAATGTTTATTAAGCTTCCACTCATTTATATTTGCCGTTTTGTATGACATGCTCATAATTTGTGGCTTTACTTCGATCAACATATTTACGTACTTATTTGCCTATACCTTAGCACACGAAATACAAAAAATTGTTGTTTAAACTGAAAATGAAGACATAGATAAAGTGAGTTTAGTGGATTTCGATTTAAAGAAACTAAAAGGAGCAAATATTTGATTAAGAATATTTAGTTTGCTTGTTTACTCGTTAAGTGCTGGCGGAAATTCTCAATGCTCATGCTATGACAAAAGCCTAAAATCTATGCTGGCAGATTTTATCGTGGATGTCGTAATGGGCGAATGTTAATCGAAAAATTATTCTTTCTCTGCTTAGGGAAGACCCGAGATCTGTCATAGTCGCAAGGAATTTTAGCTGCATCCCACTTACACTAATGGAAAATCATAACCCATATTCGGCAGCGCTTATTAAATATTTTTCTTAAGATATTTATGAAGTCATAATAAATTAGTCATTTGGTCAATGCTTGACCTAAAACGTTTTTGAGCCTGATAACATTCAATTTTGATTCTTTTTTATTTTAAACTTTGCGCTAAATCAATTGTCATATCAAAATCACGATGTGTAAAGGTTTGGATAACGTTTTGAAAATTGTAAGAATTTGCACTGTTAATAATTAATATTTATTCAAAAAGTAATCATTTTACTTTCCGCCTTTGCGATATGCTACGCCACACTTTTTGCGATTCTCAGTTGAAAAATCAGTACACCTGGCATCTCTGATCAAAGCTCCGAAAAAAATCACAGTGTAATACTTCCATTTCTGTCGCCAGATAGCGCTATTCGTGTCTCCCGTTTTCTCGTTAAGTGGTGTATATCGGTTTAAGTATATCTGCTTAAAGGCGCTATTTTTTATAATTAAGAGAAAATTAATTATTTTCGCTCTTTTCTTCAGACAATTGTTTAATAAATATTAGTTTTTAGATAAATATTAGTAATTTCGTAATCAGCAATCATAACGATCAATTCAGAAGAAGAATATGCCGTTTGGAAGGGGGATCAATTATACCCAACTCTAGGGGATCAATTGTACCCATAATCAACATTTTATTAAACTTTTTCTGAAAAAAGTTTAGAGTTTTCCATTACTTTGAAAATATGGCATTATGTAGTTCATTTTACGCTCGAACGATTGATACATTGGAACAAATTTTTTTTTCATAATTTTCCCATGTAAGGAACATTTTAAAGTGATGAAAAAAGATCTTCAAGTTACATTTTGTGAAATTTTTCAAAAAAAGTTCAATTACTCAAACAATTATTTTGTTAAAATTTTTTAAACTACAAGCACTGTTATTTTGCTCATTTTTGCACATTTTTCTAGAACATTTGATCTTTGTAAGACATTCCAGTTTCGAGATATAGCTAAGGGATCAAGTATCCCCAGGGATCAAGTATCCCCAGGGATCAAGTATCCCCAGGGATCAAGTATCCTCATTCTCCCCTATAGTCTATGGATTGATTTATTCTGTGAAATATTTGGAAATGCGCTAAACTGGTTAGTATTTTAAGCAATTACAGCTAACATTTTCTATTTCAGCTAAAAGGATTACAGTGAAATGAATGTGGAAGAAAACAAGAGGAATTTCATGCGAACGAATGTGTTGTAAACTAACTATTGATAGGGAAAATATGTGAGCTATTTTCATGGATTGATTCACAACGTACACAAAGGATAAGCGAAGATTGAAATTAGATCGGTCAACGGAGGATGCTTGTACGTTACGTCTCGACGTTGGATAAATTCGTGATAGAAGCTTCGAAGTATTTCATACGGGTTGTTAAGTGCCTCCGACGATAGCACTATCATAGCTTTGCGAAGGTTTTATGCTTTCTTGAGAAATGAACCGTGATACGCGCCGCCGATTCGGTTACCAGATAAATCCTCCAGCACATACGTGTTCGTACCGAGGACGTCGCGAATTCGTACCTTTTCGAATTTCGTGCCAAATTTACCGACGTAGTTTTTGGATTTATCCAACAGATTAACGTTCTTTTTGAACACTAAATCGCCTTTTTCAAAAACATGATTGACATTACTTCGTGTATTGTAAGAACGTTGATACTGATTTTAAGCTTTCGACAAATTTTCTTTAACAAGTCCGAATAATTTCTCCATTTCGATCCCGTGTTGGCCCGGGCCGTTACTTCATTTTCGCTTCGTATTCGATCGTATTCAGCTCCGTTGCTGATCATATTCCGTCCGAAGTTGACGAAATAAGAAGAAAAACCAATACTGTCATGGGAATGCGTCCTAATCGCGCGCGCTATTTGATGGACAGACTCATCCCAATCGCGATGATCCTTTTCCGGTTCAGAGTACATTTTATCGCGGTTACAACGACCCTATTAACGCGCTCGGTAGGGTTGGGTCCCGGATGATAGACAGCCAAGTTCCAGCGTGTTACCGAATATTTATGGAGGAGATTGATAAAGAGAGTCGATTTAAAGACCTGGGCGTCCTGGGCCAAGGAAGTCCATGGAAATCATTTCCCATGGTCGTGAACATATTTTCTGTTTGCCACAGACTGGCTGTACATTTACATTGGGAATCTTTGACTCTTTACACACCAAGCATGCATAGCAGAACCTTTTCACATCAGAAGCCATTCGGGGCCAATAAAATCTTTCGCGGACCTTACTTAAAGTTTTCAAATGACCAAAATGAGCCTCGTTATGGATAGATTTCAAAACGGTTTCCCTTTCATTAGTAGGGACGACTATTTTCCACCGAAAATCTGAATCTTCAGGTAGATCTGATGCATTCGTAACGTATTTATACACTCGTCCGTCCTTGATTTGGAAATCTGGATACTTTGATGGATAATTTTGGACCATTTGTCTTAAACCTTCGGTATAACCATATCGTATTTCGACAATTTTAGAGCCCATCTGACAATTCTCGGTGATTTACTTTCAGTGAACATCGTGCGAAGGAAAGTCAAGCTCATGGCATCGGTTTGCCCAATGTACCTGCTTCCTTCGACAAAATGTTTAAAATGCTCGATGCTCATCAAAACCGCCAAGCATTCCCTTTCCGTAGCACTGTACCTGCGCTTGGTACTCGACAACTTCTTTGAGAAGTACGCGATGGGACGACGTTCTCCTTCTTGCATCTGTACAAGAACAGCTCCGATAGCTAGATCTGAGCTATCACTCTCGATGATAAAAGGTTCAGAAAAGTTGGGACTTGTTAGTACTGGCGCCGTTACGAGAGCAGTTTTCAATCGAACCAGCGCCTCGTCGGCTTCTTTAGTCCTTTCAAATTTCTGCTTACTTTTTTAAGGATGTTTGTTATTGGTGTCGCAATTTCGCAGTTCCTGGCAATAAAATTTTGATAAAACCCAGCTAAACCTAAAAGTCTTCGGACTTCTTTTACCGATTTGGGAGCTGGATAATCCAATATCGGCTGTATCTTACTCACATCCGTTGAAAGACCTTCCTCAGAAAGAACATATACTAGATAACGAATGTGGGTCTTGCAAAACTTGCTCTTTTCTAAGTTTATAGTAAGACCGGCTCTCCTCAAGCGCTCGGCCACTATGCGTATAAGTCTGACGCGTTCATCAAAACTGTTGGGCAGTATGATGATGTCATCAGTATACATACACCCAGGGTTCCAGATCATGACCTAGTACGATCGACATGCATCTTTGCATGCACGCAGGTGCATTTCGAAGACCAAAGGCCATCACTTCGAAGAAATACACATTTTTATTTGTTCGGAATGCTGTTTTCAATTTGGAACTAGCGTCTAAAGGGATCTGATAATATGATTCAGATAAATCTATCACCGAGAAACATTTTGATTTCTCGATTCTCTGCAATAAGGTATTTCCCGACTTGTCAACAGAACAGCTGATTTCTCATGTTTACAATTTTCGGCAGCTGGTGGTAGGGTAAAAATAACAACAACACTACGCATGTTCAATGGTCGGATAGTAACGAAACCAAATTGGCGATGCAAAAGTAATGGTTATGCAAAATACTTAATTTTTTAAACTACCTTAAACTAAATAATTGTAGACATGAAATACTTTGAAGGTAATGTTGATGTTATGTAATGTTAATTTTAAAAAATAATTTCTTTTGAAGAAATAATTGAACAGTGCTAATCTCCCAAGTTCAAAATGGCGACCAGTAGGTGTTTACCTTTTTCAAAACAAAAACAAAAAGCTACCCTACCACCATCTGTCTCAGGAAATGCTCTATATCCCCATCATATTAGGGAACGGAAACTCATCTCGTTTTGTGCACTGATTCAAATTACGCGAATCTAGGCAGATTCTCCACTTTCCGTTCGCTTTTTAAATCGGCAATAACGGGTTAACAAAGTCAACCGCCGTATGGCATTCTTTGATAACCCCTAAGGCTAACATGTGTGCTACTTCCTGATTGATAACCGTTTCAACCGCCGGAGACCAACGATAATAAGGGACTTTTTTGGTTTTGTACCTGGAATTAGTTCGATATGATGTTCGAGTATATCTGTTCTTCCTAATTTTCCATTTAGAGTTGCTGGCAGCTCCTGAACCGCATCAAATAAGATTGATTTCTGTAGCTCTGTTAATTCATGCTCGGTAGTTATATCGTCAGGATTTTTCCAAGTGCATTCGGGAGTTTCGATGGTTGGCATCTCTAAGCTTTCATCAGCGGGAATTTCTAGTTCTTTGTTAATACAGTTCGGTTCGGTTAGTTCTAGAATAAAACATATTCCTTCGGTTCTTTCTCCATAAAAATTTTCGATAAAGTTTAGAGGATTAAAATTTATTTCTAAATCCCTCGTTTCAGCTGGTAATCCAGAGACGGGGATTGTTAAACGGAATCCGAATCGTTTCAATAAATCGACACCTAATATCAATGCTTTGGTCAATTCGGGGACTACAACGGTTGGTATGATATGTGTGGATGCCCGATAAGTAAAAGGTACATTAGCGTACCCTAAACAGCTATGAGGTGTCCCATCAGCCGTTGATATACGCATAGGTAAAGGATGAATTTTCAAACCGACTTTGTCAAGCAGTTTGACGGAGCTAATAACGGTTACACTTGCTCCTGTATCAGCTAATCCTTCGACTTCTAACAGAATTCGAACTTTCAAATGTGGGCAACAATGAAATTTGGTATCAATATGAAGACAGTGATTAAATGACGAATAATTTTTATTGGGAGGTTCAACTTGAATTTCTAGAGGGTTAGGACTCCCTACATGGCCCGCGTTTATTCGTTTTTTTCTTCGTGAATAATTTCATTGATCGAAACAAAATGGCGGTTAGGACATTTAGGTGGAGTCACGTTTGCGTGTCCACATATATGACAAAATATTTTTTTAGGTTCCCCACAATCACGCCAACGGTGACCTTGGGTTCCACAATTCCAACATTTTCCTACCTGTTGAGATTTCTCAGGTGTCCGTTTGTCTCCACTAAGGGGCAAACTTTTGAAATCAACTTTTCGATTGTTAGAATTCTCGACTGCGAATACTTCCTGATCTTACTCTAGAAAGTCAAACGGATCATCTATAGCCAACTGATTAATTGAAGGTTTCAAGTACACAGGGGTTGTAAACAGGTGAGTTTCTATTGCATCTAATTTAAACGAAGTTGCGCGAGGTGGTCTAGAGACAGAATAGTTTCTAGGGCGAGTCTTCTTTAGTAGGAAAGTTTCATATTCTCTACAATGAGGTCAAATGTTTCTTCTTCGGGCATCTTTCGAATCATACGCTGAGCTAGAACTTCTATATCCGTTAGAAACGCGCTGAACAACTCGTTCGGTTTCTGTTTGCGGTTACGCATCTCCTCCTTAATCAATCGATCTCGGTTAGGATTATCGTACCTTCTATGTAAATGGATCTCCAAACATTCCCAATCCCTGAAGTTCTCTGCATAAGTTGTAAACCAGATATAAGCACTATCCTTAAATAACAAAAACCCACCCGGAAGAGTCGTCAACCGTTCTAAAGTAGACCAAAAGGCCTAAGAGTAACAATTCTAGTATTGGTCAGTTCAAAAGTTACCCTGCCTATTCGTGACGTCACGCAAATCTGGATATACAATTTTATCTTACTAGCTAGCAAACCGGTTTTTTTTCAGCTAAATCTCCAACTTTTGAAGAAGTCTGGCAACCTCGGTGAAAGGGGTAATTTTCAGTTCGGCGTGAAGGTTCATAGGACTGTCGATGATTTCTCAGCTTGGATGCAAACCTTCAATCGAATGAAGCACTTTGGACTTAACGAATCCGGTAGTTTAGACTCCGGCCTTAAGAGTATCAGCAGCGGTCAGGTGTCAAAGCTATAATAACACTCCATTTTGACACTTCGAAGGCGCACAGCAAGGTTTCAAACCAGGTGTTATCTTGCTCCTGGGTGTTAAAGAAGTGAGCCAGGAGCGAAATTTGAATACCGACCAGCTCCTGATTTGACAGGTGCTTAAGTATCTAGGGAAAATTCACAAGCGAAAATAGCAACAAACAACAACAACACCTATCGATGCGTCACTGTGGCAATAACGGAAACAAGTTGAGCACTTACCGGTGCGCAAATGAGCTGCCAAAGCTAAAATAAGACCTAGAATGTGTCCCGGGTTAACACCTGGGATAGCACTTACCGGTACTGGTGCTCTAAGAGTATCAGCAGCGGTCAGGTGTCAAAGCTACACAGAAAAAAAATCTGAATCCTTAACAACACTGAAATTGAAAACCTGTATCATTACATGACGTGGAACTCGATTTATTGATGTAAATTTACAAATTAAAAAAAGTTGAATCCTTAACAGCACTGAATTCATATGACACAAATATTACTTGACACGGAACGCGATTATTTGATGTAAATTTACATCACATATGATGTAAATAAAAAGAAGCATCACATACGACGGAATTTTCAGTGCGAATTAAATATTACACGTCTTTAATATTTTACATGTCTTTAAATTTTACACGTCTTTTGAAGTTTACAGACGTGGAATATTCAACTCGCACTGAAAATCCCATCATATGTGATGCTTCGTTTTCGTTACATCATATGTGATGTAATGGAAATAGAAATTTCTTAAAATTACACGACATGGAATGTGATGAGGACATTGAATTTCAATTTAATAGGATCAGACAAATTTAAACAAAGTGTCAAGTCAAAGTCGTGCACCAAAAAGTATTTTTTAAGCAGTTTTCCCGCGATTAAAGTTCCCAGAGATCTTCGTGAAGCAGGAAGCGGTGTTGGAAGCAGCTCCAAGTTATTCAACTTTGGATCCGGTCTTCGAGAAAAAATATAAGTGTGAATGTGACTCCTAATATAAAAAATTGTGAGATTAAAAAAATCATTGTCACCAAATGAAATAAACTAAATTAATAACAAAAAGGTTTTATTTTTATTATGACATGAGATAATTCCATTATTGAATCATAAATACCAATAAATAAAACAAAACAGATTCCAATTGGAAAGTTTTTCCTCCAATATTCAGTGGTTTTATAATTTACATCATTTTTATTTTACATGTTGCCATACTTTACATCATTTTTCATTTTACACGTTGCAACATTTCACTGGCGTGTAATTTCCAACTAGCACTGAAAACTCCGTCATATATGATGCTTCTTTTTATTTACATCACATGTGATGTGATTTTACAGATTTTTTTCGTTGTGTGTATAATAACACTCCAATTTGACACTGCGACGGCGCACCGCAAGGTTTTAAACCAGGTGTTATCTTGCTCCTGGGTGTTAAAAAAGAGAGCCAGGAGTCAAACATGAATACCGACCAGCTCCTGATTTGACAGGTGCTAAAGTGTCTGGGGAAAATTTACAAAAGAAAATAGCAACAAACAACAACAACACCTATCGATGCGTCACCAGTGGCAAAAATGGGAACCAGTTTAGCACTTACCAGTGCGCAAATGAGCTGCCAAAGCTAAAATAAGACCGAAAATGTGTCCCGGGTTAACACCTGAGATAGCACTTACCGGTACTGATGCTCTAAGGTAGCGGTAATGGCGACGTTTGACAGATGGCGCCGCTGAGACCGGAATTAACGTAGGAAAACCGTAACTCTTTGGCTGTGTTTCCCGTGGGATGAATTTCGGTAACAGATGAGTTCCAAAGTTTTTCCGTTGGTTAATAGGGTAACCAAACACCGTTTATCAGATGTCCTCGCCAGGGCTCGGCATCGTCGAAAGGAAAGAATGAAATTGAAATTTCCCTTTATTCATCTCACTCCAACAAATTTCAATTTCGAGCAGTTCACTTTCGTTACTCGAAAGAAAGTGAATCCTCTCATATTCACTGCTCGGGTGAAAGAAAGAAATTCAAAAGTCAGCAGAAGAGAATTTCATTGATGCTTGAAACTGCCCGTAATCAGTAGTCATCAATTTCGACGTCAAACGAGACTTTCAATGCAGCAAAACAGGCAGCAAATAGCATACACAAACACACCAGTCGCGTGGCAACAGATTTCTTGATGGGCCCCGTGCAATTGTTGGTATTTCTGTTGATGCGTCTACCGGCCGTGTCGGCCTGGCACCGTGTGCATCTTCAAGCAATTGTTGGTGTCTTCCTTGGGCGCCAGCAAATTGTTAATGTATATTGTTGTTTTCCAGCCGGCACACAGTGGGCCAGAAACCACACTTTTGCGGTCAAAATTGACTGCAGGCCAGAGGCTTCGATGTAGCTCATTGGTGTCTTCTACAAAGTTACTCGACTATATTTGCGCTATCTATTGATGGATTTGAATTAGTTCTATTTTTCTCCGCATGGTGGCGCCAAAATCTAACTTTTAACAGAAGCAAGATACAGGCATGGTTTCTTCTACAAAGTTGTTCATTATACCTTCAACATCAACTTTGTAGAACATTGTTAAGCTCTATGTTGTGTACTTAACTTGCAAAAATAATAATTTAAGGAAACCTTGCAAAAAAAAATGGTTTTTTCACCTATTTTTGTGTTTAGCTATACAATACCTCAAATTTCCACATTATTCGATTGGAATAGACTTAAATGAGATATTCTAGTGGAAAACTTATTCGTTTCGCCGATTTTTTCTGTCAAAATTGCAAAAAAATGGTTAAAATTATACATTTTTCAAATTGCAATAACTTGCTTGCGAGCAGTTTGGCGGACCTCATTTTTCGAGAAGTGACAGATGTGATTATGATCTATATGCATGTAAAAAATGTCGATGGGTTCTCGTGGGTTTCTTGCCAAATGATTTAATAAAGTTGGTAGATTTTCAATACAAATCAACATATTTTAAGACCTTTTTCAAAGAAAACATCCACATTACTCGTAGAAAAGTCGAATTTTCGTCGTTTTATTATTGTTTTAGTCCATTGCGATGCTTAATTAAGCGATTAAGCGCATTTGGTAAAATTTATTAAAAAAAATAAAAATAATTGAAAACTGTTTTTATTTAAATTAATTTTTGAAAATTTTAATTTTTTTTTCTTATTAGATTAAAAGTGCGAAAAATGTGCTGAATTATTTATTCAAGCAGCAACTCCAATAATTGAACGATGAAAATTCGACTTTTCTACGAGAAATTCGGATGTTTTCTTTGAAAAAGGTCTTAAAATATGTTGATTTGTATTGAAAATCTACCAACTTTTTGTTAAATCATTTGGCAAGGAACCCACGAGAACCCATCGACATTTTTTACATGCATATAGATCATAATCACAGCTGTCACTTCTCGAAAAATGAGGTGCGCCAAACTGCTCGCAAGCAAGTTATTGCAATTTGAAAAATGTATAATTTTAACCAATTTTTTGCAATTTTGACAGAAAAAATCGGCGAAACGAATAAGTTTTCCACTAGAATATCTCATTTAAGTCTATTCCAATCGAATACTGTGGAAATTTGAGGTATTGTATAAGGGTATATACGGGCGATAGTATTGGCGAAAAATCGGCCTCAGCCATAACCTCAAACTTTGATGAGCTGACGGCCTCATCAGTGATGCTAGGTGCGTTACTAAAATCAGTTTTTGTTTCTTTTAAACTAATTATAATAACAATCAACAGCTAAACGTTTGAATTCATTACGGTGCGTCTCTAATAAAATTGATGAAGATAAGCCATCTTTCGCTAATGAATTTTCAAGTTAAATTTAAAACATCTGAAATATATTTTCATGTACTGCTCGGTAAATTAAAAAGAGTTGTTTCCAACTTCGAAACGAATGCAAAATCATTCACTGTTACAAAAAAAAGTAAATTAATGAAAGCCACGTCTATGTTGACTATGAAAATAATAGCCTGCTTGCTCTGATTAGGGGCCGTTCAGATACCACGTGGACAGAAAAATGAGATTTTTGACTCCCTCCTCCCCCTCCGTGGACAAGCGTGGACATTTGGCAAACCCCTACCCCCCTCCCCGGATGTCCACGTGGACAAATTTAAAAAGTTTTTATTTTTAATACCTAAAATTTGACAGTTAGAGAACACCCTTTTTGCCTTTCCGTTATAGAAATGGCTGATTTGGTAAAACCGAATATTAATATTCTGATATAAAAAAAATTATTTTTTTAAATTTATTAAATATCATATTTATCACTTGCTTTCAAGTAGCTATTTATTTTTTAAACTGAACCAGGAAAGGTATGCCATTTTGAGATTTTGATTAAAACATCTAATATTTATTCACCTTCAGAAAATATCTTGAAAGTAAGTATGTTCACGTGGACATGGCACAAACCCCTACCTCCCTCTCCGTGGACAAGCGTGGACATTTCCATACCACCCTCCACCCCCCCCCCCCGCCCCCCCTAAGTTGTCCACGTGGTATGTGAACGGCCCCTTATTAATAATATTTTCACATAATTCGCTACATCGTTTAAGTGTGCGATACAGACAGTTGTTATTAAGTTCAGATAAATGTTGCGTTTAATTTCATATTCTAATTGGAATCTACGGGAAAGTTGCAAATTCTCAGTACCCATGAAAACGTTTTTCAATAAAAATGCAATTAAAAAAAAATAATCATTCTCCAAATATCAATGCACTTGGCAGCCCTGAACACCCAAAAAAATCAAAACACGAGCATCTGTGTGTCGCTTTTCCACAGGGCGAATTTGTCGATATTAGTACCGCAAAATCGCGTTTATCGTGCGCCCTTCTCAAAAATTGATTCTGTTCTCCTATGGTTTGAGGTTAGGGCTGAGGCCTCCTGCTAAGGTGGTGTTCGTGTAAAACTGTCAATATATCCTAATAGCTAAACACAAAAATAGGTGAAAAAACCATTTTTTTGCAAGGTTTCCTTAAATTATTATTTTTGCAAGTTAAGTACACAACATAGAGCTTAACAATGTTCTACAAAGTTGATGTTGAAGGTATAATGAACAACTTTGTAGAAGAAACCATGCCTGTATCTTGCTTCTGTTAAAAGTTAGATTTTGGCGCCACCATGCGGAGAAAAATAGAACTAATTCAAATCCATCAATAGATAGCGCAAATATAGTCGAGTAACTTTGTAGAAGACACCAATGAGCTACAACGAAGCCTCTGGCCTGCAGTCAATTTTGACCGCAAAAGTGTGGTTCCTGGCCCACTGTGCGGCATCAGCCGACTTTGTTTTCTGAGGTATGCGAGCATACGCAATGAAACTTTCATTGAAAGGGATATACTCGAATTTCGTTTTGAAATTAAATTGACGATTGCCAGTTTCGAACGAAGGAGACCGAGGTGAAAGCGGAGTGAAATTAGCGTTTGCAGAATGTGAAGAGAAGCTGGTGTGGGAGGGAATTGACAGTGAAGCTCTTTCGAATGACGCGTTTTGTGCTCATTTTTGAGTGACGATTGACGATTGAAAGTGAAATTGCCAGGGCCTGGTCCTCGCGCAACTTAGTGGGTCAGATGTTGTCGATTCTTGAGACCCCACGTGCGCACCCACGTTGAACAGTGGGAGTGATCTGTTCAACATTATATTCATCAATATAAACCTTCAAATATGCCCGAAAAGTGATAACTGAATCTTACCTAATAAACTGGCAGTACAGTTCACAGGTTTTAATAAGCGGTGCAAAGTAACTAACGTTTTAACGAGTGTTATCTAATCACGGGGTGAAATAAAAATTACATTGTTAACCTCTTTTCTATCATACTATAGACTTCTAACTTACAGAAATCACGCTTAATAACTACCACTGAGATTTCTATAGTGGCGAAACGATATATGATTCGGAAGTCTGAAATAAACCTTCAGATTTTATATAAAGTTAACAATTTCAATCGTGCAAACTCACTTCTGGTAATTCACCACAATGTTGGATCTACAAGTAGTCAGGCTGACGGTCTTCCAACAATTGAACTCTACATCCATATTGCGTCAAACAATACTTATTGTATCGGATCTGTGGAAACTACACTCTCTTCGGTTCCCTGAGCTATTTGGGGCTGTTCTTTTATCCCACACCACCACTTGGGAGTAACCACGACCTTGAAAACTAATTTCCCACTAACATGCCCATCTTTTGCCTGTTAAGTTATCATCCAGAAAATCTAAATGAGATCTTGTGCGGAACTCAGTATATTTAAACTTAGACTTACACGACCAATAGTTCTTCTAGTGACCACCAGATGGAGATAAAATATGCCGATAGTAAGTCGGCCATTTGGAGTCAAATGGCCGACATAGCTGATGATAAATTCATGTTACAACCACACAAAAGACATCAAGACGGACTGGTTGGAGTTTTTATAGCTATGTAAGCATTAACGCTGACCACAAGCTCACTTGGAGCAGAAAACACAAAATGGAAGGCTGAAGGACCAACATCATCTTTGAAACCTCGCCTCAACAATTCGGAGCAAAATATGCAGAATTCTTCAATTTGAACAACTCAACGGAACACAGCCGAGGCTAATTCGTCACTTGTACACCTACGAACACGAAGAATAGGCGTTCATGAAGGAGACAACGGCCTTGCGTGGGACCAGCGTCAGCTGTACGGACTCTGAAAACTCCGTCATGCAGTTCGACAGAATTTGGGGAGGGCCGGCAACCTTGCGTGGAACTGCCGCCACTCAGTGTCCTGAAAGCAATCCTGTCATCCACAGCGTCATCGCGCTTGGGATAGTAGTACTGGTGAGTCACCGTAGCCAGGGGCTACATACCACGTCGCTGCAATTGAAACGATTGTCAGGACACCAAAAACCACAAAAACGACCGGCAGTAATACATTCAAGCTGTGCAAGCATATTTCATGTTGCAGACCACGAGCTTCGACGCCACCTAAATACGAAATGATGATAGCTAACGGAACAACATCTACTCTGGAAACCTCGCCTCTCATACTCTTCGGAGGAATAGTCATCGTTGTAAGTTCCAGGCAGCATCATGAAGAGCCCCTGAAGTCATCGAACAACCGAAAGCGAAAACCCGTCAAACTATCAACGGCACGAAGCATCAAGACACCGAAAAGAGACTACGGAAGAAACTCGTCAGCGAACAACAAATGTAGACAGCAGACGCATTCAACAAACCCTCGAATATGACTAAATACCGAACGTAACGACACACCGAATTCGACAACACCCAAATACGTCAAGAACCTGTCACTGCGCTTTCCCAGAAAAGGAACCGGCGAAGCAAAGTCACCACAACAGAAGCGAAGCGACGCAGGCACATCCCGAAAACGACATTCCATCGAATACAGCACTGCACTGCAAGTTGTGAGGGGTAGACATCATGACGGCCGCTACCGCCATATCGACTTCAGTGTAGGCTGTGAAACCTCCAAAGCACTCATCTATTCGTTTATCCAGCTCCACCACGGACGACAACGAGCATCATGCCGCTAAAATAAGCTCTGACCAAAATTGGAGGCCACGAACCACTAAACAACCCCCATCTTTGGTACATCTGTTCAATTTGGATACAAATCCCACTTGCTACGAAAATTTGATGAAGAATTTAAGCCTCAACAACGCAAATTAATACAGCTTAGTCTTAAACACTATCCATTGGGTTAAGTCGAATATTAAGTACGGTTTAGGGGTCGTCAGGACAAATAACCTGAAGCAACGCGATCTAGGGGCGCGGAATAACCTCTATCTTGGACTCCTGGCGATTTGGGAACTAAGTACTCCCTTTCCTATTGCCTTGCTTAAAATCTTTTGTAGATTAGTTTAAATGCCAAACTTTTATTGCTATTTGTTGAATGTTAAATCGGCTAGTCTTAGAAAATTAAGTTAGCACGATTTAAGTTAAATGTTTCATGGGATCAATCAGTTGCTATATTCAGAGACATTTGGCCACCATGAGATGGCGTTCAGATCACCGTATAGGCACACATAGTTGCCGTAGTTAGCAGTTCAGCTTTTGTCTAGTTTCTGCAGTTAAGCTGCAGTTAAGCTGCCGTTCAGTCTTGCAGTTCAGCTGCACTTTCGAAGTTAAGCTTCGCATGGGGTCTACTCACACCCTCTAATCTGTAAAGTCTCCACGCTCAGGACTCAGGCGTAAGCGGAGAGTTTTTTTTGAGGTTCTTCCAAGCCTCACAAAAAACTCTGATCCCAATAAAGGATTGTGTAAAAATTTTGTTTTTGTGCGTATATTCAGCACGCATTTATCATTTATTAAAACCACGGAAAGAAATTGGCTACCAAGTCCCCACAGTGTGGACATGTTTAGCTGAAATTGAAGGTACCCCTAGCCAAGCAGCGCAAACAGTATCAACACACAAACTAGTTTTTCGCCAGAGTGTGAAAAAAGAAAAAAGTGACGTGTGAGGTCTGGAAGTGCCGTTCCTACAGCGAACCTAAAAGTGTACGTGCTTAGCGACGAAACAGCCAGCATCAGGAGACCGTGACGTAATCCCGGGAAAAAAGAAAGCCGCGGACACTTGGGCCCTAGACTCGTCGAACAAGGCATTCCAAGCGGAATGAAATTATCGCTGGCATTTTATGCTCATGTTTGAAAGCGCATGTTAATCATGAGTATAACCATCGGCAGGTCGATCCATCGGAGCCGGAGGCACGATTGCCGTTAATATGATCAAGACGGGGTGCAAGCAAATCTGCATGTTAGTTGACTGAGCCACACCGATTATTGCGCCGCCCCCCAAATTAATCGTTAAGTTAACCTCAAAGGATCAAACGGCAAGGAGCTGACTTCTATCTCTCTCCCACAGGCTGATTTATACACGACAAACTTCCACGTGTTAAATGCCAGAAAAAGCAGCCCCTTCCTTTGGGTAAGACCGAAAAACTAAAACATTATAAATTAGATGAAACTAATTGGGCATCGCCAACAGGGCTTTTTTCTACGGCTTATTCTCCACCAGCAGTTGCAGTTCGGGGAGCTGGTCGCACACGAAACACGTCACTGGCAGGGGTCCTTCCACGAGGGAAAAGCAGTCTGTTTTCGCACGAACGAGATCATCTCGATCCGGACTTCCAGAGCCCGAATACCTGCCGGGTCTATTTCGGGTCGATACCACACATCCGCGGAAGACGGAACTCAGATGCTCGGAAACTTATTGGATTTGCTACAATTGCATGTCAGTAGCACTTTGACGGACGTGTTGGTGAATCGCCACCACGAGACTCTTCGTGTCGGAACGAAGCCTGCTGGGTTCCTACGCAGGTCACTTACAAGCACAACACCGTCAGGATCCGGAAGTCCGGTGCCCGATCCTGTTAGGTTCTCCACGGTCACTAACGAGACATCACCGTCAGGATCCGGAAGTCCGGTGCCCGATCCTGCTAGGTTCTCCAAAGCAGGCGGCGCGTAGGAGGAGAATTTCACCGCCGGAATTGCATGCGACCAGTTGAAATCATAGGATGACACGTGAGCCAAAATTAAACTAATAATGTTTGTGTTAGGAGTTTATGCAAGATGTTTATGCAAGTTTTATCAATATTTGTCTTTCAAGTTGATGGCGTTGTAGCTTAAGTTAAAGTGCGTTTTTTGACCATTGCTGCGCACAGATTAAAGGAAAGCTCTTTTACAAGCTTTATAGGTCGTATGAGTTCTCTGCACCTAAAAAGTTATGTTTGCTGTTTCAGATAATCCCTTCTATGATTACATTGACTTGTCACGGTGTGCACCATGGTACCACACTGATCTCCAAGAACTGCACTTGAAATGAATATTGAATCCAGATAGGGTAAATGTACCCGACCTTGGCACCTAAGACATGGTTTACCCTTTTTTTCAACATTCCCACCTTCCTGTTGAGTGCACCATAGAACAGGCGCGGATCTAGAGATTGCTCTTAGGGGGGGGGGGGGGGGGGGGGGTGATTTGGTAAATTTTCAATAAATATGACCAAATTTTTTGAGTGATTGGAAAAAATAAAAACTTTGACAGCAAAAATGTTGATGATAAAGATGAAGAAAATTCAGCAGCATGTAAATAATGTTGAAGACAATTTAAAAAAAAAGTTTGTTAAAAGAATTCTGTAAATATGTTTGTGGCTGGCTTAGTCTTTATTTTCACTGGTATTAAGTTGAATTTACGTTTATTTATCTATTTGGGGACATAGAATGGCCATTTGTTTATTTTTATCAGATTGGTATCCATGAGCAATTTAATTTTGAAAATCGTACTTTATTTATTTTCAGTCAAAAATAAATCATTTGGTATGATTCCAACTTACTCAAATGAGCATCTCTGGTTTTATGGTTGAAACTATTACAATATTCGGGTAAAAAAGTAAATTACACAAGTTCCAATTATTTTTAATCGAAATATTTTCTCTTTTGAGTTTTAATTTTAAACCGTATGCTGCTTCATTACTTATCGAAACCCGTCAATGCATTTATTCAATAATTTTATATAATTTTCTCTTGAAGTTTCATTAAAATATAAATTTGAAGACGTGAGTCAAAAACAATTTAAAACAATAAAACATTTAAAACACAAATAAGCAAGTATCTAGACAAATAAAATGTAGAATGCTAATCATTATATTTAATTTTTTTAAAGAGGTTTGCTGAATAGATTCGTCTTTTTGAATCTTATCGAATACTTACAGCGTTTCTTTTGCTATGAGTTTTGAAAAACATGTCAGTGGCTTAGTAACAAAATTTAACAATTGATCAGTTTTATTAACTCCACCAGTGAGGTTGACTACAAAGAGCGGACAGACTTTACAAAAATAACCTTGCTCAGTTTTGGAAAAAAAAACTAGCCAACTTTTGAATGTTTCCAAATGCATTGCACTTGCGCATAGTTTTTCTTTTTCAGCACTTCGACTTTTCAAATGCTCGGAGTATGGAAACAAGCATTGTGGTGGAGGTACCTAGTGTCTAGTTTAAAACGTTAAGCTTTGAGATATCATCAATAGTTGAGTAAGGATGCGTCTTTGAAACAGCACCTATTTCTATTTCATAGACTAACGGGTCTGCAGCAGATGCGAACATCTGATCACTGTGGAGTAGTAGTAGAACTTGAAAACATATCGATGCTTTCATGATCTTCGGTGGCAATGTGGCATGCATGTTCCTGAAAGCAGAGACTAACGGCAGCAGATCCGGATGTCTGCAAACAGACAGTTCTTACGCACACTTGCCTACGTATATGAATTAGAAAAGGAAAAATAACCTCCAAAATTTTAGTTAACAAAACGTTGATATCCGTTCAAGGACATGATCGCTTTTGAGGTTATTTTCCCACAGTTAAAAAGTGTTACTGAAAAGATCTGAATCACGTCATAAATATCTCTAGCCGAAAATAGAACAATTATCGAAAATTTTCATCTGTGGACCCAATAAAATATTTTTTTAAGAAAACCATGAAGTATGGTAAACATGCATAAATAAGAAATCACTTTATGATCAACTTGAAAATAAATGTTGGTTTCTTTTAGGCCTTTTCAAGAAATCATTCAGAATTAGTCACTATCAACCGACATTTCTTGTACTGGCGCTTACAACAACTCTGGATATCGCCCGGTTAACAAAGAAAACCAATCTGCTGTCATGCATAAGGGAATTCCTTAAAGAGTGAGGTGCAAGCTTTATCCTTTTCGCCGCCCGAGGTCAACACGAAGTTATACATGCGCATACTGTTTATGTATTACTCAATTCAAGCATATTTTAAAGCAGCTATTGAATTCTTATGTACGCGTAAAAATGGTAATGTCAAAGTTTAGATATTTTGACACACGAAAAAAGTTATATTTCATCTGAATTGAGTTAAAAAAATGTGTGACTAATTTAATGATGATTAATTTTTTCCGCCTGGGGGGGGGGGGGTGATCACCCCCATCACCCCCCCCCCCCCCCCCCCGTAGATCCGCGCATGCCATAGAACATCCTTTGAAGAATTTACTTGCTAACTTGCTTAGAGTTCAACAAAAATATGTTTTCTCTATGGAACAATCATTTATGTGAGCAAAATGCATGCAAAGTACTCACTGAGGTGCTCCAATTACTTGGCCGCCGTACCAATTGTTTGCCGTTTCGATGGTCCGATTCTTGGCCACCAGCAATGTGCAATAGATCTTTACCAACAATACTCAATTGACAGTTAACAGAATAGTTAGCTATTCTGAATATAAGGCCACTGACAGAATGACGTCAGCTGAGCGTAAAGTTCTATGCGACGATGGAACACCGGGTTTCACTCATACAACAAAAAGGCTTTCGAAAACATTGATGAATTTTGGTTGGAAGGGAAGCACAAATAAGCTTTCATTTCAAAAAGTCGGAAGTCTAGAATTTCCGCAATTTTTTTTTTAAATCTTTAAAACTTTAAACTTTTTACTCGTTTAAACAAAGTGATGATTATAAACACCTCAGGTTGTTTTGAAATATTTGTGTACGAAAAAGAATAATTGTTTTATGAATGACAACCAAACCTTCATCACGGGGACCGATTCAGAAACGAATTATGTCCGCGAGTGGTTTGAACTTTCTCTTTTTTATGAACATTAAATCCCTTTGATGAGATCTTAACTAACATATTTTGTAAGCAAACTTCTTTAATTGAACACTTCAAAAAATTTCTCCAATATGTATACAGTAAGTTACTTATGAAGGACTGATAAAATCTGAATAAAGCCAATCAATCTAGGAAAAATATTTCAGATGGCATGGGCTTATCTAGACTAGCCTAGATTTTCATCGTAGAGTTTGAAAAAAAAAGTTGGTGTGGTCCAGCTGCCAGAATATTGAGATAAAATATCCGTATCTGGCCCCGATTGATTCACATTCCTCGGAATTTTTTAAAAAGATTTCACAGTTCATCATTTTTGCGAAGTTTTTTGAGACAATTTCATCAAAATAAAAATCAAATACGACTTGAACGGGAGTAATACTGAAAGGTTTTAGCCGTGTCAAATAAACGAATTATTTAAAAAAAAACGTCTTGAACGTGGTTGTTGTGAAAGTGGTGTTGTGAAATTGAATTGAAATATCTTATTTTGAACTTTTCTCATCGATTAGATTTTTCCAAATATTGGAAAAATTGCTTAGATTTTCTCAGTTTTTTTTTTGAGATTTTTTTGATTTGAATGCTAACAGGACAAATTCAGGAATGCTAAGCCTAACGACAGACTCATTTACGATATTTCTATGGTTCTGTGCATCATGATGTGTTGTCATTTATAAATCATTGTTTAAATTATTCCTTTTGAGTTTTTATAGACCATAAGTGATAGTAAAATACTCTAGGAGACTTGCGATTGCGACACAAAGGATTATTTTCACTACCAAACAACTATCTTCATATTGTGGAGTTTGGCTGCATAAAGTAAGAAATTGAAAAATTCCTTTAATGGTATTTTATAATTTTGCCCTTTTGAATTTGTTTGCTGAGATTATGAGCTTCTGGCAAGAGCCATCTCGAATGCCCGGGACGTTGCGCAGTGGTTTGACACGCCAAATAGATGTTATAATGTAAACTTTGCTAAAACATTTTTTTAATTCGACTCACATCTTATATTTTAAGGAATAATTGGAAAGAAAACGATATTTTCCTGAACTGCCAACTTCTGTTTCCCAGGAAAAAATAACAAGAACAAAAATCCAAAAAATTATATCTGAGTATATGGTTCCCGAACAATAGAAAACGATTCCAAAACTCAATTAATTATGTATTTTATATACTTAAGTCATAAATGGCTATCGATCTAACAGTTTTTAGATAAGAAAAACATCTGAAGTTTTGTGAGTTGCTTAATTTCTCTTAGTTTTTTTTTATTTCGAACCACTGTGTTCTGTAGGAAACCACGTGGCATTTGCTCGGCAGACTGCAATGCAAATGCTGTTCGCACGCATACCAATGTACCTTCGATTCATGGTTCCCAGATAGCGATTTTTGCATTTTCAATGCTTGGATATGACTTTTAGTTAGTCGAATCACTTATGTTCTCCTACTTATTTCGAAGCTTAAGTTGATAGAAACGATCTTATCATACAACCCAATTAGTATGAAAACATTTGTGCGTAGTTTTTAATGAATTTTTAGTGAAAAAATCAGCCCAAAAATACCTCTTTAATGAACATGTATTTTTTCCAGCTTCCAACACTGGTAGTACATTTCGATTGAAGTTGCATGCCAAGAAAAGGAACAAAATTAGTTTTAATTTTTTATTCAAAACCTAAATGAATATTCATTCTTTTGTCTTTCTAGTATTTTTTGATTTTTCGCCGAGTTTAACTGTAGGCATGAGTATTAATTGCAAATTTTTCTAATGAATGTTCGCGTTTGAAATCGCATGTGAATTTTACAGTTGCACTAGAAAGGTGATTTCGTCTGATTTTCTTACGGTGATTTCCAACATAATTGCATCGGATGCTGATAGAAAAAAAATTAACTAGGGTAGGGGCACCAACCTCCGTCGTATCCCTCTGATTCGTCTTAATTCATGAATGCATTTTTTAGAGCCGAAAAATCTCTTTCCACTTTAATTAGCTACTTCACATGATAAACTTACGCCTGTGAATTTATTTTCTATCACAAATTTGTCACTTTTGAAACTATTTTTTGAGATATTTGATTTTGAAATCGCGAGGTGAAATGAATTATTGGCGCACTCCGCCATATTGAAAGACGAACTTAGTGATCCCTCCAACGTGTTTCTTTGCTTTAACGCTTCCTATCAATACCTGTAACGATCAAAATAATAAAATCCAACAGAAAAATTTTGAAAAAAAATTAGAAAAATGATCTCAAACTAATCTGATTTATGTAAATTTGTCAATTTTCGATTGAAATCGAATCGCTCGGATCCCATAATTCGTCGTAATTTTGCGACAAGCATAGGAAACCGTGTTGCAATAATTGGAATTAGACTGGTTCATTTTTTCTATTTTTTGCTGACCACAGTCGGACTCATAAAGAATCAACAATAATTTTGAAATTAGAATTCATGAGTCTCTGGTTTGGATCAAGTTGAGATAAAAAATCGGTAGATATGATTTTTTGTACATAAAGTCGTTCGAAATCCAACAAAATCGAACCTGCTTATATTCTGATTCCTACCATATAAGTTTTGAAACTTGACTCATGTTTGCTTCATTTTTATATATTCTCAGTGAATTTGCAACAAAAGATGTTTTGTCGTTTTTGACATATTACAGTTTGAATGAAAGAAGTCGAAAAGTTTAACTTTAGTTGAATACACCCAAAATAATCTTCACGTAGCGGCTACGTGAAAAACTACATAATTTTTATCCAATTGATTTTCACGTAGATGCTACGAGAAAAAATGTGTAAACGCGCCCCTATAAGAATTCGTGCTTCATGGAAATCACCTACAATTTACGTGAATTTTTAGTAAGTTCAACGCTGTGTATTTGTAAAAGGTACTGGGAATATGTTTAGTATCGGAATGAAATAAATGCCGTTGTTTTCCTTTGTATTTTCGTTTTGTTTATTATGATTAAAATAAAAACAAATTCAATCGAGAATAAACTTTATTTTCACCAAACTTCATCACTGTTACTGCAAAAGTTCAAAAGAATATTTTAATTAAAAAATAATTATTGTAATAAAAAAATAAATTACCTTAGTTGCGTTCATATGTTCTGTTGAACATCTATTCCGGACAGTCCAACAATAATCGATCGTCACCGGGTTCAAAGAAAGATAAGTTGTATTGCTGTAAGGGGTTGAAAATCTAAAATTAATTCATGATAATCATAAGCATCATTACCGCTTACCAAGAAGACAAAGCTGAATCAAATACAGGTCTATCAGTCATCAGACACTTTTTAGGTATACCTTTACGTCATTTCTCAAAAACTTGCATTTAACTGATTTCTTATTTGCAACCTTGACAACAACAAAATGTTAGAATAACGAAGCGTCAATTTCCGAAAAAAAAAACATTTTTGCAAAAACTTTTATCGCTCGTAAAAAAACACGAATAGATGAGCTGAACCAGTCTAATGCGCATCACACGCATCAACGTGGCGTTACTTTGTTTCGATATCCTTCGCCAGGGTTCCCACATGGATAAGAATACACATGTTGACAAAACGCAAGAGTGATTCTGTCTCTCCTCAAATGTCTTACTATTCAGTCTCATTACGTAGTAAAAACATACAGTCCTATTAAAAATGTTAATGTTCTTTAAATATGTGCAGTTTCAGTGTAAATTTGTGCATTGTAATTTGTGAAAAATATCTGTATGAATGTTATAAAATCTTATTTTACAGACAAATCCTGGATCATGGCAGCCCTGTCCGTTGGAGAGTGTGTTGGTACAAAATACATTTGCAGGGTGGATTCAATTTGTAAGGTCTAATATTGTGCTGCCTGCAATTGCCTTAGCCAAGCAATGGTACCTAGCTACAATAACGCTACCTTGAGATTTCTTGGCAAGACCATTTTATTGCGACTTAGATTTAATTCGAACTTTGCAGTTATCCTGCGCGGTTGATCCGTGCGAAGTAAGTAATAGCGTTTGCATGAACCGCAACCGCAAAATTTCAAATCTATCCCTTATGAGGGAGGAATAGTTTGAGACAATTTCGGTAGAAATGAATAGAAGGTACAATACTTTGCTGCCTGCAGATGCATTAGCCAAGCAATGGTAGACCTTTTTAGAATAAAGCTATCCTAGTTTCATAGCTTATTGCGACTGGTTACTCGAGAGAACTTCTGCTGTTATCCTACGCGGTTGATCCGTTCGATGTAAGCTGATGCTAATTGCATGAACCGCAACCGCAAAATTTTAAATGTATTTCTGAAGAGGGTGGAATAAATTGAGACAATTCCGGTCTCCTTGTACGACGGAATTAAGGACCTGGTACGACAATGGAGGAACTGGAATGAAGAAAATAAATCATAAAATGACTCAAAAGTACGTAATGGATTGATCTATTTCCTGCATAATTTCATAACAGAAGATTAAAATTATAGTTCAATGAATGAATGACAGTTGTAAACCAACATGGAAGGCAATTCTATTGAACTAATGAAAAAAGCTTCCTTAAGCGGTTGTCTTAGGGGCCTCTACCCTACTTTAATAAAGTACAAAGAATCAAAAAATTCGGTATGCACAGATTTGAAACAAATTATTCTCTTCGCAATGAAAATATATTCAAATTTTTTTTAGCTCAATTTGGATCTGAAAAACATGAAAAGACATGTTGGCATGCCAAGAAAAGGACCATGCCAAAATAGGGCTCACTTACCCTACTCATTTTAAGATTTAATTGAATGATTAATGGCATTTCGGTGAACTATACATTCTAATAGGAAGAATATCACATGAAAGTAATGAAAATTCTAGGCGGATAGATTAGATTAGGAAGCATGAAAGTTGTTGAAAATGAGCCAAGAGCGTGATTTGAGAAAACTTCTTGCCGCACAAGACCATTTGTCCCACACCGTATTTATTGTCTATAAGAAGCAAAGTCGATAGGCCGACTTTGCACTGATCTCTACAATGATACATGGATGGATCAAAGCACGTGTTTTTCGTACCCCGATCGGACAAAAGGAAATGTACGGCCGGCTCAAATGAAGTTTTCTATTGCGAGAATTGGTTCGATCGATGTGTAAACTGTTTTCGGGTTTTTTCGTTGTTTTGCACGGCATTTTGGCATCTTGTGTTGTCCTTGATTACCTCGTGTATCAGCCAATGCAAAATGTGTGGTCACCCTATGCTATGCTATGTAAAATTTTGGACTTTACATTAGGGTTGCCATCCGTCCCGCAAAAGCGGGACATGTCCCGCTGTCCCGCATTTTCCCCAAAATGTCCCGCTTTTTTTCTTGGAAAACTTCTAGAAAGTTCACTTACTTACACTAGAAAAAATCAAACTTTAGCCTCATATTGAAGTCATTCGTTCAACACAGAAGCTTTCACAAACTTTTTTTTCTCTGAATAAGCAGCATTTTTCATATTTAATATAAGACTATATAAAACAACTCTAATGTTTTTAGCATTACAGAAAGATTCTGATTCAGTTAACCGTCCTGGGAGTACGTTTAACCAATGCAATGTAAATAACTATGATAACTATTGTATGATGAAAATGTTGTTTAAGTTGCTTCCAAATGATTAAACATCTTAATATTTCGTCTGCATCTTAATTAAACTGTCGTATATTATAAACCACTTTTTTAGACTCAATTAGCCAAAGTATACAATGATGGAAGTTTTCTTGATTTTTCAAGTTTTTAAATTTGAAATATATTTATTACTACACAATGGGTTTACACGCGGTATGAAATCCGCTGTTAACACTTTCTTTCTATGGATAACTTAAGATGATGTTTTTTACAAGTTTCTCAAATGTCCCGCTTTTTTGGCTGTGTCCCGCTTTTTTATCGTGAAATGTCCTGCTTTTTCTGAAAGTATCTGGCAAGCCTACTTTATATATAATAACCTTATTTCCATCCCCTGGAGGAAGAATTGCAAGGCCCAACACCAGGGAGCATAGAAAATTTTAGCATCTATGTTCCCAACGAATTAGGTAATATCAAATAAACATGGTTACTATTGTGATGTCCACGTTCTTCCTCCCCTGGTTCCAGTCGTCTCTGCGTCCAATACTACACAGTGGACCCGGCCTTGATAAGATGAATAGTGAATGTCTGGGAGAGGAAGACTGAAATTTGCTGTATAGTTTTCTGTATCGTTTTTTTTTTACTGTTCGGCCAAAAGTCAGCAATTGTTGAAAAGATTTGTAATCGTTCAAATTTTAACTTTAGATGATCAGTTTCGTGTAGCGAGTCATGTAACTAAGTTGTTTAGGTGCTAAATTCAGATTTAGCTATTTTCAGAACAACCATCAATCAAACCATTCTTGTTCATCAGCTTCAAAACTTTAACGAAATTTTAGCGACTCAATACGCCTGATCATGCAAGAATTTGCCAGAGCAAAACAAAACCTAATTAAATCATTGTTTTATGCAAAACAAGTGCTTTTAAGCATCAAACAAGTTTTATTAAAAATCACTAAATAAGAAAGTTAAATTTTGAACTTTCGCACTGGTCGGTAGATTGATGAGAGAAATTTGACGTTTGAAAGATTTTTTTTTCTTTTTTATTCAGTCTTCCTCCCCCAGGTGAATGAATTTTACTATTCACCGGGATGCTGACAAGATCTGACTGTGTACGTATAATAAGCATGAGCACAAGCAAGCGTGTCGTGGGTCTTTTTTTTTATCACCACCCAAGCAACCAGAATTTTCTTAAAAAGGTTCCATAGAAGCTTAATCAGCTCTCGTTTGTGTCTGAAGAGAATGCTAATCAGCCCAAAATTAAAGTTCTTAAAGCTACTTTCAAGTTCGTTTAGGTGGCTGTAGAGAACGCTATTCAGATTCAGGGGGAATGTCAAGGAACTTCTACGCGCCGAAAAAAATTCGATTGACAGATTGCTCTGACATTCAGATGTCAGATTGCTAGGTTGCCGGTCTATCATGGTCTATCTCATTGGTTTTAATTATATTGTTTTGATTACGTCTAGAAAATTGAACCGCTGCTCTCTAGGTTGCAATGAACTCACCAGCCTCTCGACCAATCCAGCAATAGTTCATTGCCACTGTAATAATTAGTATTTAAACTTAATGTCATTTGAGATGATTGAGTGGTTTGGTCAATAGATTGTACCTTATTTCGTTCAAAGGACTTTCAGAACACAATATGAATAGTAACAAAAATTCGCATCATCAAAAATTTATTCGAATATCTTAACATTTATAAGAAAATTCGAAAAAATCTTTAACACTGATGAACTGATGTACAAGCTAAGCCTTGAAACGTGTGTAAAGTTCCAACGACCGTTTTCAATCAATTTTATGTGTTTTGATTGAGCCACCAGATGTCTCCAAGGACACCAGAGAGAACTGTCAAGAAGAAAGTAAAATGTAAACAAAACAAAATAACAAACTATTAGTCAGTTATGAAAATGTCGAATTTCTATTTGACGAGTTTTGAGCGAATTGATGATAAAGATTCGCAATTTATGATTTGCGTCATGAAAATTTATAGCTTTAAGCTTTTTTCTAATTGCTTCAAACTAACATTAAACACTCAATAGAAAAAGATATGATACAAGAAAATGCTCGCTCAGAAAAGCCTAGAATCTATATTGTTACATGAGATTGTTAATTTTAAACTCAACTGGATAAAACAACTGGTTCGTCTGGCTTGTCCGAATTTCTTAGTTAGTCTTTTTTACTAAAAAATAATGAAGGTAAAATGAACCAGGCAAATTTACCTTGTTGTGAATATATTGAAGCCGTCCATTCTGCTACGATGTTAATTTATTAATTTTTGAGACCATATACGATTGTACTCTTCCAAGAATGAGGAACTTTAAAAGTTTATTCGGCTTGTTTAAATGATACCATTTGAAATTTTGCACTGGTTTCTGGAATATTAAAATTAAAGGTTGTACATCTATTTGTTATTTCGGCAATCTCTGTAGTGAAAGAAACATGATGATGCTATTTTCCTCAGCTTAAAATTATTCGTGGATATTCAAATTGTGAAGAATAATTCGTCGTATTGTATTTAAATTTATTCATTTTTGAATTCAAATACTATTGCGTCCTTTCGAAAAATTGTTACATTTAAAAGAGCTATCTAGACACAGTGCCATCTATTGCGCCGTTCAAAAGTTACAAATCTAGCAATAGATGGCACTGTTTTTCGTCATTTTTTAACGGCTTGTTTGAAATAGAGCACTGGAAATTTTACACAAGTTTTTGAAGATTTTTTGTTCGAGCTTGTACATCTGTTCATCTGTGTCTTTAATTCCATTTGTAAATATCATTACAGATATAAACAAAACAAATACCATGACAAGAAATTGACAGACATTTTTGACATGTCGCTTAGAATTCCCATATAGGTTCTTTAAAACACCTTCAAGTATCTTAATGGTGCGCTTTAGAATGTTACGCGAACGTTATCGACCTTCTTGAAAAACATTTTTGACATGTCGCTTAGAATTCCCATATAGTTTCTTTAAAACACCTTCAAGTATCTTAATGGTGCGCTTTAGAATGTAACGCGAACGTTATGGACCTTCTTGCAAGAAGTTGCATTAAAAGCGCTTAGAAGTTCCGTTATCGATAGTTTAACCTTTCAAAGGGCGATGGAAGTTCCTGAGTAACTTTTACGCGACAAGAGTCACCTGAAGCTCCCGTAAAACATTTTTTTCAGCCAAATGTGAACTTCGGAATTCCATCTTTAAGTAAAAATGCGACTTTTGGTTGCTTGGGCATCCACCACGATTCTTTTGGTTCGAGAGAACGGACAAACGGCTTTATGCTGTGCTCCTGTATTTAGAATATGTTGCTCGTTTAGTGATGGGATGTGAGAGCAACCAAGAGCTACTTACACTGTATCAAAAAATTGTCCGTACAGCACGTACCTTGAAATCCAAACAATCAAAAAGTGCACTTTTTCAGTCAATAAAAATACTACAATTACATCATTCGCTGCAGAAACTAGTCCTTTTTGTAGATCAGTATTATAAATTTTTATGAATTAAACCTTAAAAATAACCCAAATCATTTTTTATAGAAAGTCCCAAAAATGAGGTTAAAAAATTGTCCGTACACTGAGGTCTTTGTCGAATATTAGTCAAGAAAACAGTTATGTGTCAGTCTGTCAAACGCAGAAACGTGAGTTGAATCTCAGCAAAGACAATTTCCAGTGGTCTGAGCGATAAATACGGTAAAATGAACGGTATTTAGCATAAGCTAGTAGATTTCAACAATTTGTGGATTAAATAAACAGGAAAATGTCTGCTCCTCACAAAAAATGCCATCGTTAATTTATAAACTATTTGATTTTTTTCAAATAGTTCAAGTGATTCGTAAAAAATGTATTTTATTTAACATCTAAATACATAATACATAACATTTATAACAACAAAAAAACATTCTTCGGCAGGCTAACACCCTCGCGTTACCTATAAACATTTTTAATACTGATCTACACACAAAAAAAAAGCAGAGTAAAATTACTAAATCCGTGGTTTAAACGAACAACAGGCGACCATATTTTTGAGTCAAATATGTTTTGTTGTTTATAATACCTTACGCATAGCTATTTTACCATGTGCTCAATTTGGCTGCGCATAGTAAATTCGACTGCGTTTTAGTAAAATTGTCAATGAAATGATGCATTGTTTTACTTCGTCCCTAGTAAAATTAATATGTTTCATGATGAAACTAGTATGTGTTATGATAAAGATTAGGAGGAGCGAGGAGCTTGATTTAAATAGTAAAATTACTATGTACGTTTGTTTGTTTATTTGCATGCATGCATTATGACATTATTTGAAACATGAAAATTCACACTTCCGACAGACGTCGGTCAATGTTAGTGTGTTCTCCCGATGCTCTGGAATGATTTTCAAAGTTATGTAACTATAAAGCAGCTCAAAATTAGTTTTTTTACAAACGGGTTTGATGATTAATGATCCTGAATTAGTGTAAACAACAAGAATGTTTACCATAGTAAAATTATCATACGCACTTATGTTTTTGAGTCAAATACGTTTTGTTCTCAAAAGTACGATGTGCGTAGTATTTTGTTGATATGAATTGGTGTCACAATGTCAAAATTACTACGCGGAGGGTAGTTGTGATAGAAATTATGATGAAATTATCATGACCATAGTATTTTCGACCACAAACATTGAGAGTTATCGAAAATTACCAGGTACATAGTAATTTCAATATTTGAAAATACTATAGCGCTGAAATGGTAAAATTATCATGACAGCGTCTTTGGGATGATCACTCGATTTTTTTCCGTGTACAAAAAGGACTAGTTTCTGCAGCGAATGATGTAATTCTAGAGTTTGTCTTGATTAGGTCGTATGAGCCACTTGCCGTGTTTCGAGAAAATCGCTGTTAAAGATTTGCTAAACATATTTAATTCATATATTAAAAATATCGCTCAGAATTGTTTCAAAATTTCGTATGCGATGCAGAAAAAGATGAGAAATACGCTCGTGTATTAAATACAGGCATAGATTTGGTTGTTTCTGTAAACATGCACATACAACCTTTTGCGTTGCGTATTTGGTTGAAACGTCGTTTTGCATGTTGATTAATTTTCTCTTAAAATTCTTCTTCTTCTTCTTCGTTTTTAGTTTTTTTTGGCCAGAGAATGAAACTCTATAACACCACTTTTCACTTCATTCGATTTAGCGTACGCGGTTCATAGATATGTGTACAGTGTTGCCAATTTGAAATTTTAGATTTTGAATTTCGCTTTTTCTAGAAAGCTCAGAATTTCTTTCATTCGATTTTCGTCGAAATCTCGAATCAACTCGAGAAGGCTGCTGAATTTGTCCCAATCATAATAATTCCGTAGATGATTGTACTTTATGCAGTTTAGAATAGCATGTTCACTAGTGAAAGGTACTTCACAAAGATCACAGATTGATGTGTCTCGTACTCGCATTATTCCTTTAACCAATATGGTGAGTAATCGTGGCCACTTAAAAGACGATTCATTATTCGAACCTGAATATTATTCAGATTGGTATTCCAATACCAAGGCTTTTCATTATACGAAGATTGAAAACGATAGAACTTCGTTCCCTTATTTGTTATGGTTGCATATTCCTGGTACCATTCATTAATTGAATGAAACCATTCTTTTTTCGCTATAAGAGTCTTGTCACTCAGACGTAATTTGTTTATCATAACGCATGGACTCGATAATCCTTGCTTGGCTAATTGATCCGCTTTCTCGTTCCCGACTATTTGGATGTGTGCTGGTATCCATTGAATAGTCGTTCTTTTCAACTCAGCTAGCGTTAGTATCTGGTATGTCAACTCATCGAATTCATTTAATTCAAGGTGGCTTTTCAATATCATGCATGATGCTTGTGAGTCTGTGAGAATCAGGTTTCTGGTTGTGGCTTCTAAATCCATATTTTCTAGTGCTGTTTTTATCGCAATCAGTTCAGCTGTAGTGATTGAGACTTCATTAGCCAATTGTATACTAATTTCTTTGTTGTTGTATAATTCAAAAACTCCTATTCCACACTTATCTTTGCTTTTTGAAGCATCCGTGAAAATTAAATTGTAGCAAGGGTATTGTGTGTTGAGCATGTTCGTAACTTCTTTTCTCATTACATCTGCTGACTGTTGCTTTTTTCTAATCTGTGTTTCTTTGATTTGTTCTTGGACTGTGACGGTGATTGGTTTATCATTAATTCTACGCTGTATGTATATTTGTTGAAATTCATTTACATTCTTAAGAAATACTTGTTCAAGGAAACTGTATTGTCTTTCCAAATTTCCTGTTCTACTTTCTAACGATTGTAGTTGTTGCGCTATTAAATCGTTTCGATATATATGCTGTGTAATACGTTTTTTTGCAAGATAGATTCTCTTAAGGTGTAGTGGGCCTTCACCTGAGATGGCTGCCAAAGTATTTATAGGTGTCGACTTTGAACAACCAGTCGCGATTCTGAGGCATTGTCTGTTTGTCACTTCTAGTTTGTTGATGTAAGTCTTATTTATTCCTCCGTAAATTGTCGAGCCATAATTTAGAAAGTTTCCATATAGAGCTTTATGGTATAGCATCATTACTCGCGGAGTAGCTCCACTTTTGATGCTTCCTATGATTTTAAGCATTTTTTTGCCTTTCGTGTACTTTTTCAATAATTGTTTTTACGTGTGTGCCATATTTTAGGTTTTGGTCTAATATTATTCCCAGGTACTTATAATTCCTGACTGTTTCCAGTAATTCACCATTTATCTCAAGGTTTAGTGCTTTATCACTGTTTTTAAAAATCATTGCTTTAGTTTTTGAGCAATTGATAATTAGTCCTAGATTTGATGCTTTACTGACAAAAACATTTATTAGTTGTTGCATTTTTTCAATTGCTCGATTCTCATTTTTAAGTCTCACCAACTTGAAGAAGTCATCGGCGAATTGAAGGGTTAGTTCATTGGGGTCTAAGTTTGTTTCATGGAGGCTTGAGGTGTATATATTGAAAAGAGTTGGAGAGAGAACATCTCCTTGCGGTAATCCACTAGAAACTACGTGTTCCACTCGTCCTTCTTCCGTGTTGATAATAGTTTTTCTATTTATAAGAAAATTGTATATCCACGTAACAGTGTCTGGACTGAAGTTATTTTCTTTCATTATATCTCGTAGTTTATAGACATTGATAGAATTGAAAGCATTTTTAAAATCGAAAAATACTCCAATTACTGTCATCCCTTTCCTTTTGCTTTCCATAATGAAGTTTGTGGCATATGTAACGCAGTGTTCTGTTGACATATTTTTACGAAAACCGAAGGATGTTTCTGGGAGAATTTTAGATGTTTGTAATTTTTTGTTAATATCTTCCAGTACTGCTGTGTTCAGAGTTTTAGTAATGGTAGAAATCAGAGCGATAGGTCTATATGATGTTACTTCCTCTGCTGGTTTTTCTGGCTTAACTATAGGGATAATTTTTATTTCTTTTAGGTGTTCTTGGAGAGATCCCTTTCTCCACATTTCATCCATACAATCTACGATTTTGGCTGTAGATTTCCAATCCAAATGTCTCAGCATATCATAGGTTAGATAATCTGTTCCTGGTGACGATCTTGCTGGTTTCTTACCTATTATAGATGTCCATTTGTTTGTGTTTATAATGGCTGATCTAGTTCCTTCAGCTGGTGGAATATTGTTTTCTGATCTACTCTCTCCAAAGTTTAACACTAAGAAATCATTAGCTAGCTGTTTGTTTTGTAATATACAGTTATTATTTGGGTTTTTAGTTGGTAAGGTTTTTAGATTTTTAACCAGTTTCCAATTGTATCTCATGTTTTGAGGATCAATTGAAGCTGATAGTTCTTGGAGTTTTTCCCTGATGTGAGTTATTTTTGCTTTTTGAAATTTAGCTGAGATTTTCTTCCACTCTATTAAGTTTGTATTGTTACAACGTTCATGGTACCTTTTTAGTGCATTTTGTTTGTCTGCATAAAGCTTTGATAGATCATCGCTCCAGTAATATTTGGCTGTATGATCGCTTGTTTTTTTGTTATTTGTCAATATCATTTTAGCTTTTCCTGCTAGTTCTTGGAGATCATCAAATTCCCAGTGTTCTATTTTTGAAATTGCTTCTCCTATTGATTTCCTGTCATAATATGTTTTGAGTTTTTTTTTCCACTGTAGTTGGGCAGTTATTTTAACAAATAGATGTCCACTTCCTCCAAAGGATTTTTGTTGTGTAGACCATTTGATTGAGTTATATAGATTCGCAGAGCAAAAAGTTAGATCAATAGCACTAAAACGTTGATTATTTACACCAGGGATAAAAGTTTTTTCTCCATTATTTAATAATAGTAGATTAGAATCAACTATAGCTTCATGTATAATTCTGCCTTTACCTTGAGTTGTTTCACAGCCCCATATTTCATGATGGCTGTTGAAATCCCCACCTATGATCACTTTGTTATGATTGCTCAATTCTTGTAGTAAAGTTTCCATAGCGGTTTTTAATTCATCAATGTGAATACGAGGATTAACATATACAACAACTAGCACAATATCAAACTTGGTCATCTTAATACCTAATGTTTCAAATTTCTCTGTAGTCGTCAAGTTAAGTTTAAAAAATTGGAATTGATCACAGATATAGATAGCCACTCCTCCATGGGAATCTTCTCGTGGAGAAAGTATGCTATGGTAGCCTCTTATGGTGTAACGATTTGATGTGCTCTGATTCGGGTTTACCCAAATCTCCGATAGTAAAGCTGCTTCATATTTGTTTGTGTTAAGCTCGTGTATTAATTCGTTTTTGTTTTTATAAAGACTTTGTATATTTGTTTGAAGAATTTCAAATTTGTTCTCCATACTAAGTTTTATGTTCTATGGGCCACCTTCTTGGTGGTCAGCAATGTTTTTCAGTTCCCCAACAATGCTGGCTGTGATTTCATCACCCGTTACTCCATGATTTTTTAGAATTTCAGCTATTTTTCCAATTAAACAAGAGATCATAGCATCATACTCTTGCTTTTTTTCAGTTTTATTTTTCATTTCTTGTCTAAATCTATCTACCTCCACTTGCTTTTGTTTTTCTGTTATTAATTGTTGGTTTGTTTTTCTGGAAACTTTGTTTTGTTGTTGGAATCGATTTTTTTAGTGTTCCAGAATAAGATCCGGGATTCTTGGTTCCGCTGCTTACCACTTTTGCAAATGTTTCTGTTAGAGTAGGATAATCTTCCGTATTTCTCAGCACGTCAAACTGGTTTTCTGTAGGAATGTAAAATGATTCCCTTGCTTCCTGATACGTTAAATTATGTTTTGCCATTACTGTTTGAATTTCGTTTTCCCTTTTTCGTCGGGGACAGTTCCTATCAGTAGTGTTGAGACCTTCTTGTTTACAGTGCAAGCAATAAGTTGTCCTTGAGCATGGTTCGTGGTCTTCTTTCATCTCTTCTGTGCAGTTCTTGCATCTTGTGGTCGGACTCTTACAGTTTTTTGACAAATGGTTGTACCTGAGACACTTAAAACAAATTACTGGACGTGGAATAAACGGATCAACACGATTTATCACAGAATATAAACGTACCCACCTTGGCAACACATTACTTCTAAATACTATACCTACTCTGTTGGTCGGAATTCTTTCGTCGTCAATTCTTCTGGTCATTCTGAACACTGCTTCCACTTTCATATCACAGATTACGTTTTCGAGAATTTCTTCCGGTTTAATTTCGGTTGGAATGTCGGATATTACTCCCGTTACCGTGACAAACTTTTTGGGAATATACGCTTTATAAAGCTTAGTTCTTTTAGAAATGGGACAGTTACGAATGCCTGTATCTCAAAAACCATTCGTTGGAACCAAATACTTTCTATGAAGAAAAAGAAGGTAATGTTATGATCTTTCATGAAAAAATTTGAAAAAAAATATTTACTGTTTTTTGTTAAAGAAATTTCTACTTTATTCTTGGTATCTCCCATTGGCCGGCGCACACTTTTTTCGGTCATGGTATTAATCAGTTTCTGCAACTTATACTTCGTAAAATCTATATTTTAGGTGGCTTCACTCTCCTTCTTCAATTTCTGATACTTTATGGTCCAATACTTCTCTGGAAACTGGAAACTGAAAGCATTTTAGTGGATACAGTTGTTTCGAAATGAACAAATTTGATTATTTTTGACCACATTTTTGAACGTTTTTTTTTCGGTACCGGTTTTACAGCTTAAGAGCTTTGGAACTATCAAAAAATGGTTGTTTGAGGTTGGATTTCTATGAGTCATCACTAGGCAACACTTTCAGCTTATCGGAGAAAATTGTGTTGGACATTTCAGCGATCTACCCTTAGTTTTTCGTTTATTGAAAATTAAAAATGCTGATATGAGACTTGACTTCCTTGATGATCCTTAACCGTTGTTGCCGATCATGTGCTTCACTCCAATGCTTGATTTGAACTTTGTGGACATTATTGACAGTGTTTGCATACTTATCCACCACAAAAACTCAGTAATTCTTTGAATAATCAACGGTTTTGTCAGCTATCAATTTGATAATGACGAATTTTAAAGGAAACTGTGCAAAATTATTTTTTTCTTTTTCTCTTGCATCGTACATATCTCAAAAACGCGTAAATTTTAAATTTTGAAAAAAATAGACCGAATAGTACTTTTTACAGGCAACAAAATGCTGTCAAAATTTTGAATATCCGATAACTAGTTAACGAGCTATTTGCAAATGAAAGTGTCCCATTTCTAAAAGAACTAAGCTTTATCCTTTTAAAACTAAGCTTTGACAGTCTGCAAGTCGATTAGCATCACGCATATTACCTACATAGACGGTAGCTTTATTTCTTCCGGTTTTTTTGATGTCATCGATGCATTTATCAAAACCTATCTGGTTTAACAGTATTCCTATTTGTAATCTGTTTATATGTTTTCTTTTTTCCAGGTTAGTGTTTTCGACAATCACCCTATACGGTCTACTATCACCATCACAGTAGTGGAATTTCTGGTAAATTTTTTTAATAGGTTCGGAACGAGTTAGTGGTTCGTTTTGACTTACGGTTTTTTGCTGGTTATCTGAATCCAATTCGTTGTTAATTACCATCTCATCGTCTGGGGTTTGCATAGGATTGAGGTTATGTATTGTATTATCAGCAGCTGCCCCCACGGGGGCAGCGTTGTTTATATTCATTCCACTCAGTAAATTATATTTTTCTGGCAACACCACAGTTTAAAATCAAAATATAACTAGTATCACAGATTAAAATGGGTTAATAAATAAAAAACAGCACAAAACAGCTTAAAAACGTTGGCTAAAATTGGCAACACACATCTAGTCCGCTTTGTTGTTCGCTATCGAATCAGCTATTGACAGCCCGACCAGTCTACTACAAATGAATCCTCTTAAAATTCGATTTCATTTGTCAAAAACTTCACTTATTCCTGCTAACCAGTGATTGAATTTTGCTGAGCATGAATTGATCAACCATCTCTCGCTCAACGCTTTACTCGGAAGCAAAGGTTGCTTTGAGGCAGCGAAAACGACAAAACCGATGATGCATACGCTCTCAATATGGCCTGCCTTCAAGAAGCAGTATACATTCGAGGCAGCGAATCCAAAAAACCAAACGAATGGCTCTCACTCATCTCCTGTTACATTCTTGAGGGAACCGAATTCAAAAAGCAGAGCAAACCCGAGTCTCCTCGTTTGTGCCTGGATCGAATACCCGAGGTTTTTCTGCTATTGCTATTATTGCACAGCAACCGCACGCAGGCAGCTAGTTTTTTCGTTTCTTTTCCTCCCCTCTCCTTGCTCCATACGTTGCGGGCCTGTGCTATGCAATAAGTTCGGTTGTTGTCGTTGTTGCCTCAACCTTTGCGGCGAGGTTGAAGATGTTCTCCTCAAAGACAGCTATCGGATTGAGTCCATCAAATTCAATAACGTAAATGAGTATGTGTGCCTCGTCTACTTCATGCATCATGTAGCGACCGAACGTTGAGAGAGTTCGTTCTGAGCAACGAACGGATAGTGTCTCTCGGAGCAGATCCTCCTCATGGGGGGAGGTTTAAATGAATGTATATGTATCGTCTCCTGTATTACTATACGAGGCCTCAAAGTGTGTATTTTGAATGCCTCTGATGAGAAAATGGTTGAGGATTTCAATCACTGCTGCTAACTATCTTCACAGAGACTATCTTCAAGTACTACTAAGTACCACGATTAACATTCTTATGGAGATCTGCACAATAACTGACATGTGATTAGAAGGAACTTTTGATATGACAATTTTCAAAGTACCTCAATATAAAGAATAAAAGAAACAGGACTTACTTTTGAAAACCTGGAGTGTTATCAGGACCCCCGCGGTGATATGCTCTCTGCAGAATATCCGAATTGCACAACAATTATGGAGCGGGTCTTGCTTAAGTATCTAAATCTGCCTATCCTACATCCTCTTCATCGCTGCAGCTGCCTGCAATCTGTCGGTGCCTGCAGTCGGTGTGCATCAGGAATATATCTATCCGACTAGACAGACGTTTACTCTCTATAGACCTCATATATGACCCCGATAATTGCGGTAACACCCACTGCCACTGTAATTAAAAAAAAATACGAGTCTGAAAATTTGTCCAACCATGATAGAAACATTTTTTGAACTTACCTAGCAACAACAACGAAAGAAGTTTAACTTTAAGCACTCTCACAAACCATTTTCGTAAAAGTTTTCCAACTTTTGGAGAGTCGGCGACGTACTTTCTGCGCAAATGCATATTGTCGTAAAAACCACTTCGCCGAAAAGTGTTTTTGCGACCTTTGGTTACACAACAATTCAATGCAGCGCAAAACGTCGTTAAAACCAAATCGCATGCAAAAATAATTAAGTCATTATACGTCTTAAATTCAAATCATTTTTTTAAGTTATTCATTGTTCGAATAAACCCAAATTTCTACACAACTTAGAACACATATTTATAAATCGTTTGCAGCC
Organism: Uranotaenia lowii; assembly: GCF_029784155.1. Lineage (NCBI taxonomy): Eukaryota > Metazoa > Arthropoda > Insecta > Diptera > Culicidae > Uranotaenia > Uranotaenia lowii. The sequence goes on along the minus strand of NC_073691.1, from coordinate 98,896,150 downwards.
AATAACTCAATTTTGTTTACATTGTTTCATACGACCTAATCAAAACAAACTCTAGAATTGTAGTATTTTTATTGATTGAAAAAGTGCACTTTTTGATCGTTTGGATTTCAAGGTACGTGCTGTTGTGATACAGTGTATTTAAACCAGCTCTTTTGGAAAGAACCGCAGACACCAGATACCCAGACTGACCACTGAAGGCTGATTTTGGCGCTTGTTCCGCAGCGCTATCTACGGGTTATCGTGAAACTAACGGCCACATACACAAACGGAAAAATCTTACACAAACATAACATATTTTGTGTGCATATTAAAACGCCCTTGATAAATCACACACACATTTACATTGTGCTATTTGTTTTGTTTTTTACATCTAGCGATGAACACGGTCGTTTTTGGTTACCTACTTTTGATAAAAAAATAACACGATATATTTCGAAAACCACTAAAGAACAATTTTTGAATTAGAGCGCTTTACCAAATGTGGTTAGAATTCAAACATAAGGGCTGTCCCAACGGTAGATGCAAAACACGGTTTTCGACCACGCTAAAACAGTCCGGCTGGCACCGGTGGCGTAAATCGCTGTTTCAGCACAGTTATCGATTTCAAAATTCACAACAGTTATACGCCTTTGTTCCAAATTCATGCAAATTTGGAACAGGATTTCAAAATATACGACAGACCGATTTAGTTCACGGTGAGAAAATTTTAGCCAACAATGATTTCTTTCACACATATTTGGGTACCATTGGGTGTGATAATAGTTTCTTTCTGAGATATTATTTGAATGTTTTTTTCGCTTCAACCAGCCTATACGTAACATAAATTGAAAATAGATGTTACACGCAGAGAAAACTTGGATTTTGAAACAAAACAAAACTGACTTTGATTCAAAAAATTCATTTTTTCGATTCAATCTCCTGTTTTCTTTGAATCAATGAATTATGGTTTTGTTTCAAATAAATAATTTTTGAAAGAAAGAATTAATTTTTTGAATCGAATAATTTTGGACTTTGATTTTAAACAAATTCTTTGATTCAAAAGACATTTGTTCAATTGCATATTTATTTGGAAACAAAATAAATTTTCTTTCAACCAAAGAAAAATGTATTCAATGCAAAGGAATAATTTCTTAAAATAAAAACTTCAAACTTAGAAGGTTTTTTGCATTGAGTAAGAAGAATTTAAAACGAAAAATCGGTTTGGCTGGTCGTGTGAAAATGTGGATCAGAGTTAACTTAGTTAGGAGGATTCAGCATAAAGTATGGTAAGTTTATGTTAATTAAAGAATGAATATTGAAGATTTTCAATAAGTGCATGAAATTTTACAGGACCACGGCCGATAGATGGTTTTCCAAGTCCCTGGATGCCTCAACCGAGGTGACACCGCTCCAATCCAGCGATCAGGTCCACGAAAATTTAAACCGGATGATTCGATTAAAGTGAACCAGTGTGTGACCCAGTGTTTCATTTATTTGTGAATAAAAATATATTTTAAATTTGAAATCCTTTCTTTTTATTATTTTAAATTCCTAATAGGAATTTCAAAACAACAGAAAATAAAGCTTCCAATTGGAATAAATAGAAATAAATGGTTCAATGAATAAATGCTTTTAAATCTAAATTAAATTACCTTGTGGCAAATGAAAGCAACTTTGAATCAAAAGAAACTGTTTTTGTTTCAACGTATCAATATTTTGAATCAAAGATTTTTCAAAAGAAAAATTCTTTGAAACAAACGAAAATGCATTTGAAGCAAAGAAATATTTGTTTATCCCAAAATCAAAGGAAATTTTCCTTTGTTTTCGCTGCACTTTTCTTTGAAATGAAAAATCTTTTCGCTGAGTGTAATAAAAACCATACCAAGTAATAGATGTCACATTATTCTTTAATATAATTAAATAAAAAGCTTTTCATTTGGGCTCGACGAATTAGTGAATCCAGTCAGCGTTCTAAAATTTGAAAAAAAATGAAAAAAAAAATTTCATACTTTTTCGATGAGGTAAATTAAATATTTAATTGTTTATGTTTATTGTTTGTTCTATAATTTTTGTTTTATTTGAGATATAGAGAGATTTTTAGTTTCGTATAGATTGCTCGGAGTTCTCGTCAATAGCAGCACATTTTTCTGTATCCATACATAAATTTACAAAGTAAAACAACTAAGTTTTTGTCAAATAAAAATGTCGACAAATCAAAGGAAAATTTCCTTTGACTTTCAATGTCAGCAATAACTTGAAAAAAAAATTGCTTTTTCATTTCATTTTAACAAAACCTTATTCCATTATTGATTCAAAGCAATTTGATTGAATAAATTGAAGAATTGTTTCAATTGAGCTTTTATCCTCGTTGTGTAGTCATTTTTGCTTTTAAATTAATGTAATCCTGGTAGAATAGTTGAAATCATTGTCCTGTCAAAAAGAATATTCGTAGAATTAATTTCAAGACAATTAACCGTGAAACTCAAAACTTGTGCAATTTTTCTAATAAAATGGGTCTTTTCTTCTCAATAATTGAGTGTCTGCAATGAAAGTGTTTCCGTTTTAAATTTGCTCCTACACCGGTGGGGAGCTTAAAAAATACATCGACTTCAACAGAATCGTTTGCGATCTTAACGAAACGTTTGAATTTCTTTCGTAATTTATGATGCATTGGTGGTTTGGCATTAGGAAACTCACTTGAAACGATGTGTGAAGAAATTCATAACTCAATTTTGATCAATCAAAATAAATTCAATTATCACTTGCAATATTGCACGACGCTTTGTTTGATGTTTGAGCTCATCAGTAAACTTTAATGAGTTGCCATCATTTACGACTACAGCGATGATTTTTCAACGATTTCAGTTGGATGAGTATTGATGATTGCCCGCTACACTTCCTTTTTGCGTTGTGGTTGAAAAATAATCATTTTCTGAAATCTCCGATGTGGTCGAAAATCACACATTCTCAATTCTCTGAAGATCACTTTCAACTGCAAGATTTCGTTAACCCCCGGAACCTCCGTCAAGGGTAATTCAAGTATCCCGAAAAATATTGTAACAACACAATTGTTTTTAAGTAGTTATAAAACGATCTAGGAATTGTTGAGAAAACGACAAATGACAAACATTCCACTGATTGTATATTGCAAATAAATTAAACAAAAGTAAAGGTAATATTTACAAAATTTGAAAAGCAATGTGTATTTTACAGAAGAACCTAATGAAAAACGCAACTACGAAATACTCTATCAAGTCACCATCTAGAATAAAAAATCGGTGTCAGAATTTTATTTACTTTTTTCTCGAATAAATCCTGAATCTTTCCTTTCGATGAAAAACTTATTCACATTCGAGAAATGTCTGCTTTTCAAAATATCGAACTAATTTTGGATATTAAACGAGCCCTTTTACCGCCCACTGGACGAGGCTGATCTCGAAAAAATATTTTGGACTCCGAGATGACGCATCTTGTAAACATTTTCCCGCAAATTTAGTAAAATTTTAAACAAAGTGCGTTAATTGAAAGATGATGAATATTGACAAACAATCTCAACCATCCGAGTCTGTTTAATGAGAATAGCTTTTCCTGATCTGTTGTTCAGTTATTTTTTAATTATTTTTCTTTTTAGTAAAGTTTCGAACCATTTTATGAATATCGCATGTGTAATTGATTTTATCATGGGTATAAAAAAACGAACGTGAATCCGTCCCATCGAAATCAAAACATTAAGAGCACCTGCAACGGTTCAGGCGTAAATATTGGTTTTAAGTATACCAGTTTTAGCAAAATTTGAAATTTTAGAATTGGCTAAAACACCCACTCCCCACCGGTGTAGGAGCAAATTTAAAACGGAAACACTTTCATTGCAGACACTCAATAATTGAGAAGAAAAAACTCATTTTATTAGAAAAATTGCATAAGTTTTGAGTTTCACGGTTAATTGTCTTAAAATGAATTCTACGAATATTCTTTTTGACAGAACAATAATTTCAACTATTCTACCAGGATTTCATTAATTTAAAAGCAAAAATGACTACACAACGAGGAAAAAAGGTCAATTGAAACAATTCTTCAATTAATTCAATCAAATTGCTTTGAATCAATGGAATAAAGTTTTGTTAAAATTAAATGAAAAAGCATTTTTTTTTCAAGTTATTGCTGACATTGATAAGGAAACGAGAAATGTTTATCCCAAAGTCAAAAGAAATTTTCCCTTGATTTGTCGACATTTTTGTTTGACAAAAACTTGTTTCACTATTTGCAAATTTATGTATGGATACAGAAAAATATGCTGATATTGACGAAAACTCCGAGCAATCAATACGAAACTAAAAATCTCTCAATATTAACAATAACAATAAATTAATTTTACCTCATCGAAAAAGTATTAAAATTTTCTTTTCGTTTATTTTTTTCAAATTTTAGAACGCTGACTGGATTAACTAATTCGTCGAGCCCTAATGAAAAGTTTCTTATTTATTTATAAAATCGAGAATAATGTGACATCTATTATTTATACTTGATATGGTTTTAATTAACATCTATTCTCAATTAATGTTACGGTTGAAGCGAAAAAAAACATTCAAATAATATCTCAAAAAGAAATTATTATCACACCCAATGTTACCCAAACATGTGTGAAAGAAATCATTGTTGGCTAAAATTTTATCACCGTGAACTAAATCGGTCTGTCGTATAATTTGAAATCCTGTTCCAAATTTGCATGAATTTGGAACAAAGGCGTATAACTGTTGGGAATTTTGAAATCGATAACTGTGCTAAAACAGCAATTTACGCCACCGGTGCCAGCCGAAATGTTTTAGCGTGGTCGAAAACCGTGTTTTGCATCTACCGTTGGGACAGCCCTAAATGAATTCACGCACACAGACATGCGATATTTGACATTCCATGCAACGACAAGAAAATAAAAATGGCCTTCGTTTGCATCAAGATAGTAACGTTCTTTTACCATTCAAAATTAGTTTTGGGGGTGTGGAAAAGCATTGAGCTCGATATATAAGTTTAGTTACAGCGAAATTATTGCTTATTTACTGGACAGCAATTAAGGAACATTGAAACGAACATTATTCAAAATTATATTTTTTGAAGAATGGATTAGTTTTGTAAACTAATTACTTTCAGACTATGCATGGTTTAAAAAAAAATTAAATCAAAGATTTTTGTTTTTAGAAGCAAAGAGAAATGGGTTTTAAACAGACTATTTGAAATTCAGTGCATATTTGCCTTGTTTTTTAACCAGTTTTTTTTAAAGAAATTATTTCTTAGTTGACATTTATCACACACACTTGCTCTCGTGTACGGATTAAGACAGGAAAAATTATCTTAAAAAATTGTCGCTTTTAAGTTTAATTTTCCCCAAATCCAGAATTATGCTGAAAAGGTCATTACAGCTGTTTTTGACATTTTTCACACACACACTTGTTGGGCGTGTACCAATGAGCCAGGAAAAATAACCGGGCGACAAACACGGTCGTTTCTGAAGTTATTTTTCCAAAAATTTATAAGTTTTAGTAAAACACCATTATATCACGAACACTTCCAGCGCCAAATAGGATTAAAGAACTTATCAATACATTCTTCACGTTTATTATTCTGTTTTTTTTTTTAAATTGCCTAAAAAAGTTCTAATCAATCCAACGAGAATGTCAATAACTTATTTCACTCCTCAAACCTATCTTTAGGTATGAGCCAAGAAACAGTTAAGTTAAATTGTAATTCAAGTTTTTCAAGGAGTTCTATGTAGTTTTTTTTTGTCGAAGTAAACAATAAATCAATCATTCGGATAAGGACGAACAATTTCGAATTATTTATAATTTGCAGACATTCAAATTTTCAACTGTCACTCAGTCTGATATATTTCGAAATCAAAACTGAATCCCAAAATTATGATACAGTAAATTAAAGTAAACAATTTAACATTGAAGACATTAAAATTTTTTAAGATATCATTTCAAATACTAATAGCTGATTCAATCAAGACAGTTTTAATTTGGCTTGTTAATTATCAAGTGTATTTTTTTTCTTGATGAAGCACAATGGTTTCACGATGCCCCGTCAGATGGCGTATGATTCTGGGCGATTTGTAATTGTATGGGCTCAACCGCCACTGATCAGTCTGGGTATCTGGTGTCTGCGGAAAGAACGAACGAACCGTGGCTCGCTCGAACCACGGTTCTTTTGATTCGAAGAACAGACCGCTCTCCACTCTCTGCTCTCGCATTTTGTTTAGTTTTTCAACCGGTGTTGAGCGGCGTGTCGCGGCTCATTTTCGAATCGCGGTTCTTTCTTTAAGAGCCACGGTTCGTTCATTCTTTTTGAAGAACCGGTTCAAATGAGCGGCTCTTGAGCGTTCGCGCATCATTACTTTGATGTGTTCTTGGTGTTGGGGGGCATTTTAATTAGCTTATTCGATACTGGAACTTTTTCCGGACAGGATCTGTTGTTTTTGGACTGATAATTTTTTTTATAAGAATTCAAGTATTCGTAACACAACAAGCTTCGGAAAAATTGATCTAAAAGAATTTAATTCACGAAATTCATAAGCTAGGTAGAATCAAAGGTGTTACTACAAGAATTCATTTCTAAATTATTTTCATTATTTTAATTAAGAAATTAAATTTTAAACCAGTAGTGATTAAATTTTCACAGCTCTAGATGTTTTCAAATCGCAAAACATCGTTTGCCGGGGTAGAGTAATCATTCATATAATAAAGGGCTGATATATTGAATAAACTCTCTCATGTTTCCAAAACGGATAGTTTCGATAAAATAGAGGTGCACAGCATCAGTGACATTTTATGGCTCGTTTACCATTAGTTTCTTGTCCAAAATAAATCTTCATATCCTTTATTGAATTTATTTTGTAACTTTTCTTCTTCTTTTTCACAGCTATTCAAAGAACTTGAAAAAGCCAACAATCATTTGAAAAAATACAATCACGTAAACAAAAAAGCTTTAGATCAATTCCTGAGCTTCTCTGAACAAAAAGAAAAATTGTATAAAAGAAAGGAAGAGCTTGACGTCGGAGGAGCCAAAATCCGGGAACTGATGCAGAATCTTGAGTTGCGTAAAGTGGAGGCTATCCAGTTTACTTTTAGACAAGTAGCTGCCAATTTTACTGAAGTGTTCAAAAAACTGGTTCCACAAGGTTCAGGTCATTTAATACTTCGTACACAAAACGACACTGAAGGAAATGATATGGAAAAAGAAGTTGAAACATCAGATGACTTTACTGGCATCGGAATAAGGGTCTCTTTCACAGGAGTAGATGCTGAAATGCGTGAAATGAATCAACTCTCCGGAGGACAGAAATCTTTGGTAGCTTTAGCGTTGATTTTCGCTATTCAAAAATGCGACCCTGCACCGTTTTATCTATTTGATGAAATAGATCAGGCGTTGGATGCTCAACATCGCAAAGCTGTTGCCGATATGATTCACGAACTAAGCGATAAAGCGCAGTTTATAACAACAACATTCAGGCCAGAACTACTAGAAAATGCACATAAGTTTTATGGAGTGCGTTTTCGTAACAAAGTAAGTCACGTGGATTGTGTTACTCGCGAGGTAGCCAGAGATTTCGTTGAAGATGACACTACGCATGGATAAGATATACAAATTTTAAATGTTAAAAAAAATAAAACAAATTTGAAATAAAAATAAGTTTAAGGAAAAAGCCAATAAGTTTTTTCATGTGTTTTTTAAATGTGTTTAAATTTAAAAATGGTGTGTGAAACAAGACTTCAATCAATCATTCGTCATGTGACATTCTATAATTCTATAGTTACAGATACAGTACCGTTCATAATTGTATAGAAATTGGAAGCACGCGCACTGTCACTTCGACTTTGAACTTCCATAACTTTTTACTTTGATGATAATTTTTGATCAAATTTTTTGTGTTAGATAGATCAACTATCACACTATTATATCCCAAAATTTGAGCTTTCTGGAGTTTGTGTGGCCTAAGACACAGTAATTCTACGAAAGTCGGACTTTTTGGACTTTTCTCATTTAAAGTGCAATATCTCAGAAACTACGCTACATTTCTTATTGAAATTTTGCAGAGTGATTGTTGAAATATAAAGCTAGCATGTCTGAAGTTTGCGAAAAATTCTATCGATGAGATCAAAAGTTACGCGAGGTGGCATGAACCTAGAATTGCGATTTCTATAGAATTTTGGACGATTCATGAGAACAATATCGTTTCCATCTAACAATCAGACAAAAATGTCTGGCAAAAGCAATGATGAAAAGAAAAAATGAAATAAATGATCCATTTGTGTTTTGAAATCAGAATCTCGCGATATTGTTTTGATTTTTTGGTTGAAATACACTATCAAAAAATTGTCCGTACAGCACGTACCTTGAAACACAGATGAACAGATGTACAAGCTCGAACAAAAAATCTTCAGAAACTTGTGTAAAATTTTCAGTGCTCTATTTTAAAGAAGCCGTTAAAAAATGACAAAAAACAGTGCCATCTATTGCTAAATTTCTAACTTTTGAACGGCGCAATAGATGGCACTGTTTCTAGATAGCTCTTTTAAATGTAACAATTTTTCGAAAGGACGCAATGGTATTTGAATTCAAAAATTAATAAATTTAAATACAATAAGTCGAATTATTCTATACAATTAGATTAACCACGAATAATTTTAAGCTGGGGAAAATAGTATCATCATATTTTTTTTCACTACAGAGACTGCCGAAATAACAAACAGATGTACAAGCTTGAATTATTATCACTTATTATATTCCAAAACCAGTACAAATTTTCGAATGCTATCATATAAACAAGCCGATTAAACTTTTGAAGTACCTCATTCTTGGAAGAGCACAATCGTATACGATCTCAAAAATTGATAAATTAACATCGTAGTAGAATGGACGGCTTCAATATATTCACAGCAAGGCAAATTTGCCTGTTTCATTTTATCTTCATTCTTTTTACTAAAAAAGACTAACTTAAAACCTGTGTTAAAACTTCGGACAAGCCAGACGAACCAGTTATTTTATCCAGTTGAATTTAAAATTAAAAATCTCATGAAACAATACCGATTCTAGGCTATTCTGAGCGAGCATTTTCTCGTTTCATATCTGTTTCTATTTAGTGCTTCATGCTAGCACAGAGAAGACGTACAAGCTCGAACAAAAAATCTTCCAAAAAGTGTGTAAAATTTCAAATGCTGACATTAAAAAAAATACGTTAGAAATTGACTTGAAATAGTGCCATCTATTGTGCCGTTCAAAAATTACAAATCAAATTTTCAGGTGGCCAGTTTTCGAAAAGGCCCAGCCAAAAAACAAAAAAAAATGTTCTAACCTATTGTTGGAAATTTTACACAAGTTTCGTGAGCTAGCTTGTATGTCTGTTCTCTGTGATGCTAGTTTGAAGCAATTAGAAAAACAGCTTAAAGCTAAAAATTTCTATTACGCAAATCATAAATGTGTTGCGAATCTTCAAAACTCGTCAAATAGTAATTCGACATGTTCATAACTGACTAATAGCACTGACCACACTGACATGACACTTAGAAGAAAAATTCATCCATTTTCTGTCTAATTTTTTGTTGCCAGATTTTGCAGGTTCGCAATACCGACAGCAGGTGGCAAACCTGAAAAATTTGACAAAAAATGCCCTGTAGGAAAAACGGTCCAGTTTAGCCCGATTTTATCGTAGAAATTGCGTGTTTTATTTTTAAAGTTGGGTGGCATTTCCTAACTGGGATAGCATTTCTTCAAATCGATCGATGCGCACTCTGGAATCGACATTGCGTACTGTTGGAAAAATTATCCAGAAAACGAAATTGAGTGTCCAGTCAGTATGGTCAGTGCTAATAGTTTGTTATTTTGTTTTGTTTACATTTCACTTTCTTCATGACAGTTCTCTCTGGTGTCCTTGGAGACATCTGGTGGCTCAACCAAAACACATAAAATTGATTGAAAACGGTCGTTGGAACTTTACACACTGACCATACTGACTGGACACTCGATTTCGTTTTCTGGATAATTTTTCCAACAGTGCGCAATGTCGATTCCAGAGTGCGCATCGATCGATTTGAAGAAATGCTATCCCAGTTAGGAATTGCCACCCAACTTTAAAAATAAAACACGCAATTTCTACGATAAAATCGGGCTAAACAGGACCGTTTTTCCTACAGGGCATTTTTTGTCAAATTTTTCAGGTTCGCCACCTGCCGTCGGTATTGCGAACCTGCAAAATCTGACAACGAAAAATTAGACAGAAAATTGTTGAATTTTTGTTCTAAGTGTCATGTCAGTGTGGTCAGTGCTTTACACACGTTTCAAGGCTTAGCTGTACAAGGCTTAGATGTACAATTGTACATCAGTTCATCAGTGCTTGAAGCTAAAACGTGCAAAAATGAAGAAAATATCAGCTGCGAAAAGGTCTAGCTGGTGGATATTGTGTGTTCAACTGATTGTCATGATTTTAATCCAACGGGTTTACCATATACAAATCTTATGTAGAACAATTAACATCAATTCATGATTGTCAACTCAGTTTACTAAAATGCCAATAAAAGATTGTGATTTCGATTGAAAAATTGGGTTTTGATCACTTTATTGTACCCGGATCGAAAAATCGGCCCAAAATCGGTAGGATTTCGGAAAGTTCAACCCATGAATCGGTTAGAATTCTGACGAGAAATCCAACCGATTTCCGACGAATTCAGTGCCCTGGTGAAACAACTTTCCTGACGACGATAAGTTTTTGCGAGTGAGCTGTCAAAACAACCGGGTCGTTTCAAGACGGAAATCGGTTAGATTTCCTACCAAAATCAGATGGTTTTCCCATCAAAATTTGACGGTTTTCCGATCGAAATCGGACAAAAAATCCGAATGCTTTGCCCTGTTGTTTTTGTTGTTTTTCTGCCCTGATGTTTATTTTTATTCGGATTCCAAATTTTTGGAAATAAAACAAAAAAAATATTCTATGGATATTTTTAATAAATTTTGGATGGCAATACATAATTACAAAATTAAAAAAAATCACTTTTTGTGTTGGAAATTTTGAATTGGATATGCCCAATGGGGTAGATGATCGGCTGCTTCGAACACCAAAAATTCCCCACCCTGTGTTTTGAGAGCCGGTGCACCAACTGACTCCGGTTCGCGCCTGGAAAAGCTCTTTCTAGCGCGGCAATCCCGGGTGGTTTGGCATCTGCTGCTGGACCTTGGGCAGGGGAGTTGAGTTGGCCTACAAAAAAAAAAATGCTAAAAACAACAAAACACAAAAATAAATCATAAACCTACCTCCAAGGCTTGATCCAGCAGCAAAATGCGCAGTTGGTCGGGAAGTTGATCTTCCCCGGTAGCTGCAAACCGATGAGGCCAAACCCAAGCTGATACGTGTGCCAGATTCGGGGTGCTTTGCTGCGACAAACACTCCTGCAGCAGCTCGATGATGGCTTCCTTGCACTACAGTCACTCTGCAGCTCCAAACAAACGGAACCAGTTTCATGGTACTGCTGCTGTATACTATAGTATCTTTCGAGGTTAGCAGTGTAAGGCTAACTAAGGCTGCACTACCGGAAGACCAAGCGGAGTAGTCCATTCAACGTTCTGTGCGCAAACAGCCGAGATAAGTCGCGCGCAATCTGTGAACCAGTCTTGAATTTCTTTTGCTGAAGTAAAAATTTCGCCGAGGGCATTAAACGTTTTCGACGTCAGATAACTTGAGGCTGGCCACACCCAATCTTTAGGGAATTCATCAATGTATTCTGATTGACGGGCGATTTGTTTGCGTGCTCCATATCTGGTCACTCCGTAGACTGTCGTCATAACAGTTTGTTTGATAACTTTGCGTTGAATAAATCCTTCCAAAATTTTCGCTACTTTTATATTGTTTTCGGCATCTTTGGCTCTACTTTCTTCAACCAGTGCAGCAACAGCGCTATAAACGTCTTGTGGCTTTTTAGCGGGAGCGAGATTCACGCTAATAGCGCCAAGTTTGTCACGACCAAGAGCTGCATAATGCTGAAGTCCATTACATGACCATCTTGATGAATGGGAAAACCACTCAGGAATTTAGAAAGATCAGGACATCGGTGAACTTTGGCAATTTCCATGCAACAGGCAAGTGTTTGCCATGGTTCATCAGATTTGCTCCACCACATTTTTCCCGACAGTGGTAGATCTGCTGAGTCCAAAATATCATCCATAATTTCATTTGCGTATTTAAGGCGATCAGCGACAGAATCTCTTCAGGCCCGTCAAATTGATGCAATGTAACTTCAGCCAGTCAAATCCGTCTGGGCCTAACGGTTTCTTTTCATAAAAAACCATTAGACATCGGGCCAGATCATGTCCTAGATGATTTAGATGTGGTGGAATAGGGTAAACGCGTCCTCGAAAATCTATATTTTGTGGAAGCCAGAATACCCGTTTGCGGAAATGATTGGCTGGCGAAAGTCTATAAATAGCATCGCACCACAAACTGTACATATCACCCTGCTTTCGTTTGTGGGAGATTTTCTTGCTCAACATATCGAATTTGTCATAATTAGACATTTCGTTCCGTGGTTTCAACTCTTCTATCCGTGGTAGAGAACTTAGTGGCTCAGGAACATTCCTTCATTTATTCTCCACGGAATACTGCCTAATTAGTTCAATGAATCTAAATTTGGGTACATGTCTTGTTTTTTAACATTGGCTATCCTTTCAGTTTGCTGGTGTGCTTGCTGTGACAAACGAATTAATTTTGATTTGGCCAGTATGTACCCACCATTCTCTGGTGTGCTCCACGGCTGAGGAGGGCACAACATCGGAACTAAGTTGACATCGAATTTCAGAGTGTCCTGTTGTGATTCACGGAACAGCTTGACCAGCACTGGAATCAATATTATAATCTGTTGTCGTTCAAGTGGTTCCGAAGTTGAATCGAATTAGACCTCGCCTCGGTTTTGGCCGTACACTCCATACAAACGTAGGAGGAAACATATTCCGGAGCTAGAAACATCGGCTTTCGAGCATCTGTGCATCTCGCCTCCGCGATAAAATTGAAGACACATCCGGCAGGAAGTAACTCCCGTGATTTGGCCTCCGCTGAAATAAGCAAAAAAAAAATAGTAAATGAATGGTAACTGTGCTGCAGACGTAACCAACCTATCGGCAAACAGCGCCGGTTACAGGTACTTGTGAAAATCAATTCACCATCAGGATGTTCATCTAGCGAAGGAATCGGAATCTGATCTTCCGATCTACGACGGTTCATGGTGCTGGAACCTTCCAATGGCGATTGTCGATCACTAGCACCGCCCTCCAGGAGCATCCTCTTGAGAAGAGATGGCGATGAGTTGGGATGATTGTTTGGCCCTTGATGGAGCAACATCTGCTGAAGCAGTGACGATTGTGGTGGCACAACTTCGAGTTCTGCTTCGAGCGTTTCGATCGGAAGCTGGTTTTTGGTTGTATCTTCAAATTTTGTTGGATCCGGTTCCAATTCACCCGAACCAGTCGAACTTGTTCTACCGGGTTCTCGACATTGAAGAAGGATAATTCTCAGTATAGATGAACCCCCGGGATCTTCTTGCCTGACTACTTGAGCGGTTTCTTCCTGCTGTAGTGGCTCGGGATTAGGATCAATCTCGTCTACCGGACGTTTCACCTTCACTAGCTTCGAAGAGTCTTTGCGTTGAGATTTAAGAATTTTGTCATTTTTGAGACAATGCTGTCGATAATGATAGAATTTCTCCTATTGCTAAAACTTTTCCGATTTGCTCTAGTAGTGCTTCAGGTATTTTATCCGAATCGACACATTCGTCCGGTTCTAGCACCCCATCCGCTGCAGCTTTCGCCGGTGTAGTGCTTTCGTTTTGACTAAAGTTACGAAGCTGTTGTCGAACTTCGGCCCGCAACTTCTGACGGGCGTGAATTTTCAGGGCAGTTTCATACTTGCTGTCTGGGTTGTTCATCGTTTGCTTCTAACTATATTTGTTCATCGTGATCAATTGATTGATGAGCTTTCTAGTGATTTGTTCGGCACTGCGCTCGATTGTCAGTACCGGTCGGATTCCTGCAGCAAAAGGATTCTTACGTTGCCCGCGAAGCGTTAACGGGCTCACTGAGAGATCCATAAATGAAAGCTTGAAGCCAACGGGGTTCCCTTTCTCTGCGACGTTCCTCACATAAAACTTTCGGATTTAATTTTTGGTGCGCTCATTTAGGGTTAGCCGTGCTCGATCAGTAGCTCTTGGGCTGGGAAATTGAGTTGGCCTACAAAAAAAAAAATGCTAAAAATCAACAAATCACAAAAATAAATCATAAATACCTACCTTCCTCTAAGGTTTGATCCAGCAGCAAAATATGCTGCAGTTGCTCGGGAAGCACCTCCGGTTGCTGCAAATTGGTGAGTCGCAGTTTTTTGCTCAGGTCAAAGCCAAGCAGATGGTGTGCCAGATTGGGGGGTGCTCTGCTTCGGCAAACACTCCTGCAGCCGGTCGACGATGGCTTTCTTGTACTGCAGCTCCAAACAAACGGAGCCTGTTTCGCGCTGCTGCTCCTGTAGTTCCTAATTACATCCAACGTCATCCTCCGAGGTTACTGCTTCGCTTTCCAAGAACTCGACCAAACTCTTTCGGATTTCATTTTGGGTCAGCCGTGCTCGATTAGTAGCTCTTGGGCTGGGGAATTGAGTTGGCCTACACAAAAACAAATGTTAAAAAAAAATCACAAAACTAAATCATAAATACCTACCTTCCTCCAAGGTTTGATCCAGCAGCAAAATATGCTGCAGTTGCTCGGGAAGCACCCCCGGTTGCTGCAAATTGGTGAGTCGCAGTTTTTTACTCAGGTCAAAGCCAAGCAGATGGTGTGCCAAATTAAGGGGTGCTCTGCTTCGGCAAACACTCTTGCAGCCGGTCGACGATGGCTTTCTTGTACTGCAGCTCCAAACAAACGGAGCCTGTTTCGCGCTGCTGCTCCTGTAGTTCCTGATCACATCCAACGTCATCCTCCGAGGTTACTGCTTCGCTTTCCAAGCACTCGACCAAACTCTTTCGGATTTCATTTTGGGTGTGCTCTTTTTGGGTCAGCCGTGCTCGATTAGTAGCTCTTGGGCTCGGGAATTGAGTTGGCCTACAAAAAAACAAATTCTAAAAAAAAATCACAAAACTAAATCATAAATACCTACCTTTCTCCAAGGTTTGATCCAGCAGCAAAATATGCTGCAGTTGCTCGGGAAGCACCCCCGGTTGCTGCAAATTGGTGAGTCGCAGTTTTGTTGCTCAGGTCAAAGCCAAGCAGATGGTGTGCCAGATTAAGGGGTGCTCTGCTTCGGCAAACACTCCTGCAGCCGGTCGACGATGGCTTTCTTGTACTGCAGCTCCAAACAAACGGAGCCTGTTTCGCGCTGCTGCTCCTGTAGTTCCTAATTACATCCAACGTCATCCTCCGAGGTTACTGCTTCGCTTTCCAAGAACTCGACCAAACTCTTTCGGATTTCATTTTGGGTCAGCCGTGCTCGATTAGTAGCTCTTGGGCTGGGGAATTGAGTTGGCCTACACAAAAACAAATGTTAAAAAAAATCACAAAACTAAATCATAAATACCTACCTTCCTCCAAGGTTTGATCCAGCAGCAAAATATGCTGCAATTGCTCGAGAAGAACCCCCGGTTGCTGCAAATTTGTGAGTCGCAGTTTTTTGCTCAGGTCATAGCCAAGCAGATGGTGTGCCAGATTAGGGGTGCTCTGCTTCGGCAAACACTCCTGCAGCCGGTCGACGATGGCTTTCTTGTACTGCAGCTCCAAACAAACGGAGCCTGTTTCGAGCTGCTTCTTCTGTAGTTCCTGACCACATTCAACGTCATCCTCCGAGGTTACTGCTTCGCTTTTAAAACACTCGACCCAACTCTTTCGGATTTCATTTTTGGTGCGCTCATTTTGGGTCAGCCGTGCTCGATTAGTAGCTCTTGGGCTGGGGAATTGAGTTGGCCTACAAAACAAAATTTAAAAAACAACAAATCACAAAAATAAATCATAAACACCTACCTTCCTCCAAGGTTTGATCCAGCAGCAAAATAAGTTGCTCGGGAAGCACCCCCGGTTGCAGCAAATTGGTGAGTCCCAGTTCTTTGCTCAGGTCAAACCCAAACAGATGGTGTGCCAAATTGGGGGGTGTTTTGCGGCAAACACTCCTGCAGCCGGTCGATGATGGCTTTCTTGCACTGCAGCTCCAAACGGAGCCTGTTTCGTGGTGCTGCTCCTGTAGTTCCTCCGAGAATGTTACTGCTTCGCTTTCCAAAAACTCGACAAAACCCTTTCGGATTTCATTTTTGGTGCGCTCATTTTGGGTCAGCCGTGCTCGATTAGTAGCTCTTGGGCTGGGGAATTGAGTTGGCCTACAAAAAAAATACTAAAAAACAACAAATCACAAAAATAAATCATAAATACCTACCTTCCTCCAAGGCTTGATCCAGCAGCAAAATATGCTGCAGTTGCTCGGGAAGCACCCCCGGTTGCTGCAAATTGGTGAGAAGCAGTTCTTTGCTCAAGTCAAAGCCAAGCAGATGGTGTGCCAGATTGGGGGGTGCTCTGCTGCCGCGAACACCCCGCAGCCGGACGACGATGGCTTTCTTGTACTGCAGCTCCGAACAAACGGAGCCTGTTTCGCGCTGCTGTTTCTGTAGTTCCTGACCACATTTAACGTCATCCTCCGAGGTTACTGCTTCGCTTTTAAAACACATGAAGCAGATTGTGGAGAACTTGAAAGGCCAGCCACTTAATTTGTTAACAGGCGTCAAATTTTGACCGGCAACGAAAACGACAACAAACACGAAAAATAACCGATCGTTTTTCAAATGATGGCCCGTCGCAAGAAAAACTGACAGAATTCGAATCGAAACTAAACTGATCGATTTCGATATCTGTCATTGTATGGCAGCGGAGAAATTGTCAGGAAATCCAACAGATTTCCAAGGTGTGTTTATATTCAGGAGGTGTTACCGAATATCAAATTCCCGATTCAGCCATTTTGGCTATGTAGGCTATGCAACTATGCGGAACTCATGAAGTTTGTTTACCAACAAACCACCGAAAAGCTGAGCAAAAAATAAACAAACTCATTGAGAGCCCCGCTCACTCCTCGCCTACTTACTGTGAAAGTCGGAGAACCTAGTGTATCAAAAGACCTTGCAGATTTCGAAGGGAAACCGGATAGATTCAAACTGACAACTAATGGTTTGACAGTTATCGGTCCGGTTGCGATATTCCTTCCGATCCGGGGAGGAGCTTAAACTGCACTGACTTGAACATTTTAATGGAAGAATTTGAACTATTTTTAAAGTTTTGCAAATTTCAGTGGTGAAAACCCACATTTTTTTCAAACTTCGATGGTGTACTTTATAGAAAAAATATTTGAAAATGCAACTTTTTTTGTACCTATCTTGAAGAGCAAGAATCATTCTATAATAACATGTTTTCAAAATGGAAAATTTCCAGCAGATTCTTCGAATTATCATCGAAAAAGAAAAGTTTCCTAGTAAATTAACAGATTTTTCGTGAATGTGACGTCGCAGTATGTACCAATACTAGAGCAGGGCTGCCTTGGCACTACCTTCTTTAAATATTCCTTGATTTTGTAACTCGGAGTTAGCTCAGTGGGTGGGAATTTTGGGGAAAGGTAAACAAGAAGGATCTCAGGGTCGTTTTCACGGCACTTTCCTCCGGAGGAACTCACTAGAGGGAAATCCAAAAGGAATCGCGATAACCAGGGTCGTACACGGGTGGGTACCTCTCATGTCACCACCCGGGTCAAAAGGATACCAATAATGCAACAGGCAAAGTTGTTGATTCTAAAGTGGACTGATTTGGAGCAAAGTCTTTGGGGTGGGGCCCTTTAAGCCCAGAACGTAATACGGACAAAATTAGTGTAAAGAGTCTAAAACTACTCCACTAAACAAATATAATTATCGGAATTGATAGAGTTACATTTTTGGGTTTATTTTTAACTAATTTTCCCTAAAGACGTCACATAAAGGCATACTTGCGGTTTTGCATTCGTCACTTGTGTGGTTAATGATTGTTTGGCAGGTCATTATGCTATGCTTCGGAACCCGACGTACAGGAACCGTTGAATTTCCTCTGGTTGCCACTCGTGTTAAATGGAAATCGGTCAGATCCTCACAGGCTCCATTCCGGCGTCCCGGAAGAGCCAGCGAGCAGCAGATGGGTGTTGTTGCTAACCTCGTTTTCTGCCGTCCAATGTTGACACCGTGTGGATTGGGGTTTTAACGAGCTGATCGGTTTTTTCTGTCTGGATTCTGGATGTTGCTGTGCCGTGTGTTGTTTGGCCAACGGAAAAAGAATAGAGCAAAACAAAAAAGGCCCTCTTGGACCTTTTTATGTTGTTTTTCTTGTAGAATATGTCGTTACACTGGATGTCGTGTGTTATTTTAACAGTTTGTTTCAGCGTACTATTATCAATAAGTTTAACATAAGCTGCGTTCAATCGTAAGTAGCGATTGGTTTCGACTAGTTTCTGTCAAGTGGTCGTTGTTCAACGGGCTCATGTTTTGGTCGAAACAAGTCTGGTCGTTGTTCAACGGAGCAAGTTGAAATCGATCGAAACTAGTCGAAACCGATCCAGCTCGAAAGCAGGATTCATTTCTACCACACTAACACACATGCAGCGTGTGTGTCAGACAGAGAGCAAGTTTTTGTTTCGTTCTCGCCATTTCATTTTCGTCAAGTGCTCTGGATGTTTGGATTCAGTCGGCAGTCGGTTCTCTGTGTTTTGAGTCGATTGTCGCTGTGCTAACTCTTCCTGCCATTATTCCTGTGCTGTGCGGTAGAAGACGTTTGCACTTGCCCCGGGGGGAATGAATGAAATAAAAACTTGTGATAAAGTTATCTTATTTATAAGAAATTTAATGGTTTTACCTCACGAATGCGTTTGAAACAAGTCCACACAATTTTTGTTATTCATCTTTTGTTTACGGACGGCTAAGACCAAGATGTCTACTAATGTGAACACGTCCACAAAAAGCAAACCGCCAAAATGTCGCGGAACTCTGCAATAAATTCAGATTGTCCCATCATCGATTGTTCAGTCTCATTTAATATTACGAAATTTTTTATTTCAATACATTTAAGGATTCCATGCATATAAGCTTCCCAAGCAACATTTTTAATTCTCTTTGGTTTTGTAAGGAAAAGGATAGGTTTTTTAGGGGCATTGAAAAAGCGTTGATAGCCGTACAGCTGATTTCGCGAAGATCGTTATATAAACTATCTGTGAGTCAGCTACCAAACCACAATAAAACCTTTTTTCAAACCCCCTATCTAGCTCATGATGATTTATATTACCCATCTATTTATTGGCATTCAAGCCCACTTTACAGCAGTTTTAAAACCTCACTATAAAACCGAAACAAGTGTTCTTAAATGAGCGTGAATGACGTGTCAAATGGCTGAAAAAAAGAAAAAAAAATCGTCAGGATGTAATGTAAACAAAGAATTTCTCTGATTCGGATCCGAATTCTGGAGGAGTTGATTCCATAGAACTGGAGCGGATTAAGGTACGTCCGGAGATGATGAATCGACTTGAAGAAATCAGCGGAAAGCCGCTACCTCCACTGCTGAGCAAATGTTGGAGTGGTACC
Source organism: Uranotaenia lowii (assembly GCF_029784155.1). Classification (NCBI taxonomy): domain Eukaryota; kingdom Metazoa; phylum Arthropoda; class Insecta; order Diptera; family Culicidae; genus Uranotaenia; species Uranotaenia lowii. Next base: position 98,876,528 of record NC_073691.1, on the reverse strand, counting down.
GAAAGCAGCTAGATTGAAATCAACGGAGGAAAAAGAACTGGTAAGTGTTTCATTTATCCCCATGAAAATAGAAATCCTACAAATATGTTTTTATAAATTTTACAGAACCCTGCCCAACTTTCAAGGATCTGCAGGATGCGGGCAATTTAATAGAAGCGGCTACCATGAATTAACGGAGTTTGCAGAATGTAGATGGCTTCGGATAGTGCCCGGAATCAATTTGAAAACACCTCATGGCAGCCATCTTCGGGTGAAAGTGTCTTTTTTTTTCAACAAAAGTGAAATTTTTAATAAATTAGAATTTGATAAACCACCAGTGACTTTTAATTTTGGTTTATAGTTATTGTTCATTTTGTCAACCAAAAATTAAAGATTACACAGAAATAAATCCAATAAAAGTTGGTTCGTTATATAATTCTGTATTCAGCTTTTCTATTATTTCATCATTCTTTTATGGCGCACGGTTTATTTAACAGTTTTTCGAAATATTGGTCGATGAAAATGAAAGCGCATCAATTTTACACACAAAGTTATCGAATAATCGATTTATATAAAAACACGAAAATAATGGCACATAAGTTATTTTTCAGTCTTGGGGATGTTTTTTTTTGTTGAGTTGGATCATCTTATTTCAATACATTCAACTTCAAAACCTTTTTCGGATAAAAATTATTCACGCAAAAATAAAATTCTGCATCGAGAATTATTTATCTAACCAGCTCTGGTTGTATAAGGTTCTTGTAATGCTCTCTTCAGAACCTCCTGTAGGTGGGCCTTTTTACTCTTATAAGTGTTTTTTAGATGTTTTAATGGGGTTTATATAACTTCACGTTGTTTTATAACGAGGTTTTAAAACACTCTTTCAGATTCTTATAAAATTAAAATTGTTACTTGGGCTTGTATTCTAGCCTGTTACGATACGCGTCTCAATTTTCGCGTGATCTGTTTCGGTCTGTCTAGAAATTCGTGTGCAAAACGCGCAAAACACGCATTAGTATTGGTGTAAGTATGTTCAACGGACGACCTGGTTGAAATCGGTCGAAGTCAATTGGAAAGAGACAGATTACCAACTGTCAAAATCCATTCCTACTTGTTTCGACCTATTTCAACCTGTTTCGACTAACTTCCATTGAACACACATATCTCCCCTTCAGTTCGAAGCTAACAGTCGACGCAGTAATACCTCTGCAGATCGCCCGGCCCCATTTTAGTGAAAAAATCGATTGCCATCTAGCTATTCAGATTTCGAGGTATTTTATTGATATTTTTCCACTTTCTCATGATATTCACAATATTGTTTATTTTTCCAGATAATTTGGCCCCTAAAAGGCTTGAAAATATGAATCCACAAAGAAAACCAAGGGCTTCACGGACCGCATATGCTGCAGTTTCAAATGCGTATGCTGCTGCCTCTTTCCCACGACATTCGCAACAAGATGATATCGAGCACCGGGACCACAATAAGCACCTGGAGGAAGAAGGCCGATTGGTTCCGGACGTTTGCGGTGTGCTTTCCGCAATGATTGTGGCCCGCTGGTGAAGTAAAAGCTCAATTGCTCATCCAAAGTTACAAAGTGTTTGGAAAACAAATAAATGATTAATAAATGTGTTATTTCAGTGTATGCAAAAAGAAGTAAATAAAGTAAAAAATAAAGCAAATTATGTAAAATTAGAGCAAATGAAAATTATTAATTTGAAGAAAAAGTCCTCAAATGCCACGTTTTAAGGTGACACACATACATATGCACTGCCATTTTTCAATACACTCACACATAAGCAAAAACCTATCACACCAATACTATCAAACAATGGCAGATGTCAACGAGAACTGTCATTCTGAACCGGGAATGTCATTTCTACTGTATCGGTTGGGCCATTTTCCACTAGAAAACAATGAGACGGCTAGTAGGAATCCTACTAATCTTTCTAGTGGTCCTACTATTCTTTTCCGTCAAAGGGCTGTTTCTGTGAAATAAATTACCGAACTCGGTAATTTTCGTTTACTGTGTATATAGCGGTTTTGAAAGTCGCTATAAAGCAATTTCAAAACCTCGCTATAAAACTCTGCCAAAATGACATAAAACGTCAAGTGTCAAGCGTGTCAACGAACAGCTGATTGGAGTCACAATTAGAAGAAGAACAAGAAAACAAACAGCAGGATTTTGGTTCTGTTTCAACAATCAAAGGTAAATTTTTCATCATTTTATAATTTATCTTGTCAATAACTAATAATTTTGTAGCTTCTGTTTCCAGTCGGCTGCCAAAACTCACCTCATAAAACTCGAGCGTATCCAATACCGTTGTCTTCGCATCGCTTTGGGCTGTATGCCCTCTACGCACAACATGAGTCTTGAAGTTTTGGCAGGAATACTCCCTTTGAAAGATCGATTCAATCTACTGTCACTCCGGTTCCTCATTAGGTGTGAGGTCATGAACCCATTGGTGATCGTTAATTTTGAAAGGTTACTTGAGCAAAATTTTCATACAAGATTTATGTCTATATACCATGTCCTCATGTCAATGCAGGTAAACCCTTCTTCGTATTCTCCAGCTCGTGTTTGTAGCCCAGACTACGATAATTCTTCTGTCCAGTTTGATTTGTCTATGCAGCAGGAAATTCGTGGAATCCCGGATCCGCATCGTCCACTTCTGATTCCAAGAATTTTCGAAGCTAAATATAGACACGTCGATGCTGATAAATTGTACTTTACTGATGGATCACTTATAGAGGAATCAACAGGATTTGGAGTGGTCGGTGGCTGCACTCGATTATCCCAAGGGTAAGCCTTAAACCATGGTTTAATAGATTGGACCTGAGTCGGGATTTTATTCGTATATTTTCCCGTCTCATGTCCAATCATTGTTCCTTAGACGCGGTACTCTATCGTTTTGATATTGCTGGCAGCAATTTGTGTAGTTGCGGCCAAGGTTACCACGACATCGAGCATATTGTTTGGTCGTGCGAGGTCCATCTTGTCGCTAGAACGAATTTCATAGACTTCCTTCGGGCCCGAGGAAAACCACCCTATGTTCCAGTGAGATGTGCTGGCAGTGATAGACTTGGACTACATGTTCGAAATATATCTTTTCCTTAAAGCTATTGATCTTCGTCTATAATTCTTTTTATTTTCATATTTCCCTATCTATTTTCTTTTCTTTAAAAAAAAGTGAACTAGAAGTAAGCAAACTATTGTAAAAAAAACAAAAAGAGTTTGGCTCCTTAAAGCCTAAAGGTATGAGCCGTTTCAAATAAAGAATTAACAAAAAAAAAAAAAACTAATAATTTTGTTTTAACTGCTGCAGGTAAGATCAGAAAGTATGCAGACAGATCCTCTGCCTTGCCTGGCCACAATTTAGCCGTCAGCGCAAATTGTAAATCCATGGGTGATATATTAATATATATTAATATATTAATATATTAATTAATATTAACCAATTGGTTCCGGATGCTCCAGCAACACATCCATAGAAAACCGGCTGTGCCGTCGTATTAGCTGCCGGAACTGCTGCGCAGCTGTGGCGCTCCGGGGGATGGCTTTAATTCCGAGGCAAAACACCCGAAAAAACAGCCTCTTACGTCGTTTTGCCTTTTGGAGCTGCTGCCTAGCTGTGCCAATAGATACCGGAATGATGTCTCACGAATTTTCCAAGGAGCAACTACAGGTCTACGGTCTAATCGGGATTCGAAGGCAGTGAAACATGAATTGTTGAATAAAAAGTGAATCGCATTCTGGTGTTTTTTTTATTTATCTTGAAGTGCGAGTAACATGTCAACCAAAACGCCATTTTCTGATGGAATATTAAAAATTTTTAGAACATATTCAATTCTCATGAATTATAATATTGTGAATAATTATTATCCTTAAACTACAGCAATTAACAACATATTTGCATATTTTTTGTGGTAGATACTTAAAATGAGCATCTTAACAGAAATTCGAATGCATTTATAATGTTTAAAAATATATATTAATATATTAAAGTTTTTATTTTCGCCAAACTATACTGGGGCACGTTTTTTTCACTAGTATTTCGAAAAATCAACCGATAAAATTTCGAGCGCATCAGATTTGTGCTTGTGTAATGCGAAAAAGATCAGACATTTTAATTAGGTTGATCGATTATTTATTATGCTTTTATTTTTTGTCAAAATGTGGTCATCTTTTTTGTTTGTAACTTTGTCAGAAATTTTTTTCACATTTTTTTTCTATTTAATTTCAAAACCGCTGTCAAGATATAAAAAAACCATCAAACTGAAATTTGACAGCTACCATCAGCTCTTCACGAAAGCTGGTTTTATAAGGTACTTGTAATGTGTTCTCCAGAACCTCCTGTAGGTGGGCCTTTTTACACTTGTAAGTGTTTTAAAAATGTTTTAATGGGGTTTATATAACTAAACGTTGTTTTATAACGCAGTTTTGGAGTACCCTTTTAGTTTCTTATAAAACTAAAATTGTTACTTGGGTATCTTAGCTTAAGTAAACTGAACAATTTTCAGTTCGCTTACAAAAAAGGGACGTCTACGGTTACGGCCCTACATACCTTAACACAAAAACTAGAAAAGACCATTGAGGCAAAAGAAATAGCACTTGCTTCTTTTCTAGACATTGAAGGTGCATTCGACAACGCATCTCACAACTCAATCGAATCAGCTATGAAAAGACGAGGGTGCCACACAGCAATTGTTGACTGGACTAGTGCCATGCTAATAAATAGAACCATTTATGCAAGCTTGGGAGGACTTACAATCAGTGCCACTCCAACGAAGGGATGTCCCCAAGGTGGGGTTCTATCTCCGTTGTTGTGGTCACTGATCGTGGATGACCTCCTAAACAAACTTGTATCTATGGGATTCGAAGCACATTCGAAGTTATTGGCTTTGCAGATGACGTAGTTATAATAGTTCGGGGAAAATATGAGAACGTGTTGTCAAATAGAATGCAATCTGCGCTAAACTTCGCACTATTCTGGGGCAGGGAAGAGGGATTGAATATAAACCCTTCCAAAACTACACGCTAGAAATAATTGAACCATTTACGAATCAAAAATAACCATTTTTGACCTTTTCCCGGGAAATGTCATTTTATGAGTTCTCCATGAGAAGTCATAAAATGACTTTTAAGGGAGAAGTTCGAATATGGTTATTTTTCAAACGGATGGGATTCTGAAGGAGAAGTTGAAAAATGGTTGTTTTTGAATCATAATGCAAAATGAGGGAGAATGTTAATGTAGAAATAGTTCAAATCGGTTTTTTCGCAAAAAAAAGATAAAATTTAAAAAATTTTATGTTTTTCACATCATTTTATTTATTTAATAATTTTTAAGATGTTCTTAAAAAAATACAGAGAAAAGATGCAACGATTTTTGTTGTGAATCGGCATCGAACCACTTACTTTCACTTCTCTGTGCTTTCACTGTCCCGATCCTTTGGCTCTGCTAGTGATTCGGAAAAATAGGATCCGGGATCGCAAAACATAGCCAGGAACGATAGGGACCGGTAAATGCTTTTCCGGAAGAAGTCCAAGTAGAACATTTTGAGGGTATTCTGTTGAGCTCCTAGCGGATGATCAGCACCAACAGCACTAATCCGTTGTTCAGCGAGGTGTTTCCAACACTCCACAGCCGGATGATGTTTTTCCGGCAGTCTGACCCCCCAAATAGTACGGAAAATTACCGCATACCATCAAATTATCTTGGTGGAACAATTGCGCAGCACCTGGTCGGATTAATATTCAGCTCCCGATTATCTGAGGATCCTCAGATTTCGGCATCCTATTATAGAAAGGAAAAAAAAAACCTTCATCAGACTCAATTCCGAATATAACCAATAATTGAAGACTTACCTTACTGGACCAAAGGATGTTCGTCGGATTATGATTCCTAAATGGCAACTGGCATCCAGATCATGGATAGGAACTTGATATTCTAGCTGCTGTTTTCACTTTTCCGCTGCATCACACCAGCTATGGGTATATTCGGTTGCTCCAGCTGAGTCGTATAATCCGAAGCCAGCTCCAGAGTCACATTAGGTGGAATCCAGTACAGCTAAACGGGCTTATAAGCTCGCAAATCCTGCATTTGCAGTTCCGGCAAACTTTCCACATTTCGGTATCCTATTAGGGGGAAAAAAATCTTCATCAGACTCAATTTCGAATATAAAATACAATTGACGACTTACCTTTGGACCAGAGGATGTTCTTCGGATCATGTTCACTACTAAGTGGAAGAAAAGCTTGAATTTCTTTCTTCCATGCAGAACGCACCCGGCTGCAGAACAAATTACTTTCAACATGGCGGCGATGAAATGGCGAAATTTTCAACCATCTTGTGGGTTTCATTTGAGAACTACCAAAATGGTTAAAATTTCATAGGAAAAAAATAATAGAAAATAACCATATTGGAAGTTCTTCAGCAAAAAACAAAAAATGGTTATCTTTCATCCGTAAATGGTTAAATGAAAACGAGCGTGTACTGTGATAGCATTCACTACGAGACGAAAAACTGCACTAAAACCTCTAACATTAGATGGGGAAGTGCTAACCCGATAGGAAATACACCCTACTATTCACCATACTTAGTCGGCTCGCGAAGGGTGCGTCGGCCGATTTTCGATCATACTAATCGGCCTATTGTTGCAACGTCGCTTATGGGAGTTTTTGCTGGGCATCAGCCGATTAGTAAGCCGATTTCGTAGGCCTATCAAATAGGGTGATGAGTAGCATGATTGTGTAGGAACCGACTTAGTCGCCTGATTAGTAGAGCGATAAAGTTGATGAGATTTTCGACGTTCAGCTATTTAATAGGAGTATCAAACGAGCTATTCAGTATTAACCACCCGACTCCATCCGACTAAATAGCAGAATTGATTGGCCTCAAAAATCGATTGTTTTTCCTACCACCCTACCCAATCGTACTAAATAGCCGGATTGATTGACAGTAAAAATAGATTTTTCTTTGTACCACCAAACTCAATCCGACTAAATAGCAGAATTGATTGACCACAAAAATCGATTGTTTTTCTACCACCCTACCAAATCGTTCTAAATAGCCTGATTTATTGACCGTTAAAATTGATTTTTCTCCCTACCACCCTACGCAATCCGACTAGATAGCTGAATTGATTGACCACCAACATCGATTTTTTTCCTACCACCCTACCCAATCGTACTTAATAGCCGGATTGATTGACCTCAAAAATTGATTTTTCTTCCTACCACCCAACTCAATCCGACTAAATAGCCGGATTGATTGACCGCAAAAGTACCATCCGACTAAATAGGGCGATTTATGTAAATGGTTCATTTTCGTATCAAGTCCAGTAGAGGTATTTTTATTTTTCTGTAGTAAAAATGTAAATGTTAGGCGAAGTAAATTTTTGGCAGGTAGCCTGATGGTGGAGGCACGAACCTGCAAACTGGCTCATTTGGCAATGAGAATGCCGGAATCTTTGAATCTAGCATCCTACAGTAGCCGGTCGGGAAACGAACTATCCTGTGGAGAAGCTTGCCATCCAAGCACTGCAAAACTCCAACGATCTACAAAGGCTTCCGTAAACTTCTGACTCAACAGCAATTCGCACCTGAAGGTGGAAATCCGTTCCAGCTCTTCCACCCAACCGGTACAAACGGATTTCGAGAGCTGAATGTTTTTCTATTGAAATAAGAGGAAAACAATCAAACTAATTTCCAAAATAACTTTTTTATTCCATCAACTCACCTCCGATACCTCATCCAGAAACTGACCCACGGTGAGGGCGTCGTCAGCGATGTATCCATCTGAATCATGAACACCTTCGATTACGGCTTCAGGCATGCCCGGCAAACGTCCGGGAACTTGGTCAGGTTGACGCCGTCATGACGGAACCGATAGAAACCCGCTCGCCACTCGAACAAACTGCTGATGAGCACTGACGAACCGTGGGCCAAGCTTTCCCTTCGATGAACTCCATCACACAACACATGTCAAAAACTAATTCAGTTATGACCATTCCATACTAAATAGGCTTAAAGTTTGCCAACTGAATAGAGTCCTACGAAAACCTACTAAATTGACCGATCCCCCCCGATTACGTCGATCAACTTATTGTGCTACCAAATCATGCGTAATTGTGTGAGCCTACTCATCAGCCGATTTAGTATGGCACCTATTTCATATTCAAGCGTAGCCCGATTAATCGGCATACTAAATAGGGTCAATGATTTAGTAGGGTGATTCGTAGCCAGACTAAATCGGCACCCAACTAAATATGTGAACGGCGAAATTTTTCAACTGTCAAATTTCCTATCGGGAAACTTCGAATCACAAGTGAAATATCTAGGAATCATACTAGACTCAAAACTATCATGGAACCCACAATTAGAGCATGTTATAGCCAAGGCTACAGCATCTCTGTGGGTCTGCCTCAAAGGAGTAGGGAAAAAATGGGGACTACGGCCGAAAATTATCCATTGGATATTTACAGCTATAAGGGCATCCGCAGCAATCGCGAGTATAGTGAAAATGCTCACGCGTTTGATCACTCTCATACCGCACCGGGGGTTAGTATGAGGGTGAGCAAAATAGGGCCGTTGCCGTCGGGACCGACAAAATCACCAAATTTGCTCACTAGAAAGGGGCGAGAGCAAACATGCACTGAAAAAAATCTACCAATTAAGGCAAGTTCAACAAACGATGTTTATTAAAATTTTGTAATTTTGGTAAACAATTTGTTAATTAATTAAGCCATTGTGGCTCTTCTTTTGATTCGGTCGAATGTGCGGACGGAATTTTGTTCGCGGGGGGATCGGAAATGTGTCAAAGATTATATAGAGCCATTTTGGAAGTATTCTGTGCTGGCTCGAAAGAGGTGAAAATTTAGGCCCTCGGAATCGGTGGCCCAGAGTTTGATCTTTGCAGCCGAGTGGTCGTCGGAATTAGCATATCTTTGAACAGTGCAGAACTTGCAATTGACCAGCATCGAGTAACATCAACGTAAGCGAAAGGTTAGTGAAAAAACTGTTTATTTAGCGATTTTTTTTTTGTTTTTAATTTTTTTCTACCCTCCGTACAGCTTGGGAAAGTACGCAGCAGATAGAAGAAAAAACTTCACCGTCTGACCGGGGCCATGAGCAGTATCTTTAGCAGATAGGTTTGAACCGGGGCAATGACGCATACAATCCTCCTTCTCGCTGCGCTGCACCAGGGAAAATGGTTCCGACTCACTGAAGCCAAAGTCTTGGAACAGCGGCGAAAAACCTCCTGTTTGATAGTGGAACTCCACAGCAGCTGGCATATTTCGCACAAGTTCCGCTGAATTTCGGATGATTCCGGCTGCAACTGCACAAAAGTTCGTGCTGCATCCACAACCTGACCCGGTTGCTGGTCGCTCGAAACTGCGTGGCCCTGTTGCTGCTGTATGGTATCTTCAACCAGCATGTCGACTTTGGCGTCACATAACGGATAGTTAACAGTTAACTCGTCGAATAACCTCCAACAATCGCTATGCATAATAATAATTAATTATTAATAAAAATGATAATAACCGAAATTGAAGCGAAAAAACTATCGACTCCGAAAATTTATTCGATCAGTAAATTTAATTTAATATTTTCTGTTAAAGTTTTCTCAGTGCAATGCACAATTTAAAAATAATATGCTTCCACCCGGTGCGCGAAAGAGTGTGTATACCAAAATCGGTCCGCTGAAATGAGCAAAATCGGGCCGCGTACACTCCCGTATTGGTGCGTTTGCTCTAATAAGACATAAAATCTCTTATGCTTCTTTAGTATGGTGGACCAAAACTGTGCAAGCTACGGCCCGGAAGAAACTAGCGAAGCTTCAAAGAATAGCAACCCTAGCTATAACTGGCGCCATGCGAAGCACATCAAACGAGGCCCTTAATGCACTACTAAATATTCTGCCACTACATCAATTTATTGAACTAGAGGCAGAACGCAGTGCTTTGAGACTCTCCAAACATAAAACTCTCTATGAGGGGGATCTTACAGGACACCTAAAAATTCTGAAGATATTTAAAATAAACTCACTTATTGTAAAGAATGATGACTGGATGGAGCCCGTTTTCAACCTAGACATACCATACAATGTAACTATCAACGATAGGGACGTGTGGGAGTCAGGTGGGCCTACGGTTCCTTCCGGATCGATAAAATTCTTTACTGATGGTTCAAAAATGGATAAAAGAACTGGGGCAGGGGTGTTCGGACCTAGACTCAGGATCTCAATTCCTATGGGAAACTGGCCAACAGTATTCCAAGCAGAAGTTCAAGCAATTCTAGAATGCACTTTAGCCTGTTTGAAAAGAGGGTACAGGTACACAAGTATCTATATATTCTCTGATAGTCAGGCCGCTCTCCGAGCACTAAGTACATTTACATGTTACTCCAAGCTAGTATGGGAGTGTATTGTTGCACTAAGAAACCTGGCCATACGAAACAGAGTATTTTTATTCTGGGTTCCAGGCCACTGCGGTATCCTAGGGAACGAAGAAGCAGACCAGCTAGCTAGGGAAGGGTCTCAGGGCCTGTTTATTGGACCTGAACCTTTCTGCGGAGTATCGAGGAGTGCCTTGAATATGGAACTCAAGAACTGGGAAAGCACCACTATTGTCTCCAACTGGAGAACAGCAGAGGGAGCAGCTCAGGCGAAAAGATTCATTGAACCAAGCGCACGACTCTCCAAAAACATGTTGAAACTACACGGAGAAAAAAGTATAGTACTTCCAACAATAACTCACTTATATTCAATCATATTTCTGATTAATTCTCGGCTAACTATAAATATTAAATTTTCAATTATATATATAATAGAATATCTGATTGAAATTTTGCATTCAACGATACATACAATAGATTGAACTATATTCGTATGATTGATTTTAAGCATTCAACTATAAATATAATAGATTCAACTATAATTTTATGATTGATTGTATGCATTCAACTATATGTATAGTAGATTCAACTATATCGGTATAGTTGATTCAACTATATCGGTATAGTTGATTCAACTATATCGGTATAGTTGATTCTACTATAAATATGATAGATTCTATTTTAATTCTACGATTGAGTTTTTGAGTTCAATTTCAAATATTGTAGATTTAAATTATGTTTATTTTACAATAACAATATTTTGGGTGATGTTTTGCTTTCTTCCATGTACTTTATTTCAAAAAATCTCATAAAAAATAGAATTGTAAACTTTCAAAAATCATCTGGGGTGATCCTGGAGCTGGAACCGTAGGAACATAAGAGGAATTTCATATGCGCACATCAAATTGTTTGACCAGAGTGTCCTTCCGGGAAGGTTAGCCACCTACAAAAGAAAAAAAAATGAAAGAATATCAGGCGGAACTCACCGAAAAAAACGGAATTTTGGTTCTCACCGTAAAAATCCAGCATCCAGCAGCTACTGACAACTGACCCGTGCCAAATCACGTCCAACCAAATGATCCCCATCCTCGTAATTGGTTGTCGCCGCCATCAGGAACCAATCACTAGCGGGCGAGCTTCTGTGGATGAAGGAATTTTTTTTTTATGTTGCTGCCTCTTCTGACCGTTTGTCAGGAACAAAACCTTACCTGCACTTTTTCAGCGGGTGTAACGCATGCCGGACATGCCGATGCGCTGGTTGTGGTCGGTAGGTGAGAGTCCAACCGTGAGACGGATCCGTCAACTTCATAATCTTTGTTGCGATTTGTTGCGAATTTCTTCTTTTTTTCTACTGGATTTTCTGCACTCTCATACAAGAAAACTCAAATATATGCTAAAATCCACCTAATTAAAAAAAATCAACTTTATAAATATTTGAATTTTTCATAGATGTAATTAAATTAAATACACTTTTATAATTAGAATGACTAGTTCGAAAAATTGTTTTAACTTTACGTTTTATCTTCCGTGTACAGTTGAATCTATTATATTTATAGTTGAATGCCTAAAATCAATGATATTGACTATCATATTGACAATTGAATCAATTATACCACTACAGTTGAATCTATCATATTTACAGTTGAATCAATTATACCACTACAGTTGAATCTATTATATTTATAGTTGATTGCCTATAATCAACCATACAATTGTAGTTGAATCTATCATATCTAAAGTTGAATCAATTATACCATTACAATTGAATCAATTATACCATTACAATTGAATCTATTATATTCATAGTTGATTGCATAAGGTCAATCAGCAGTTTGTAGTTGAATCTATTGTATTTATAGTTGAACGCATAAAATAAATCATACAGTTGAATGCATTATATTGATAGTTGATTGCGTAAGGACAATTAGAAGTTTGTAGTTGATTCTATTATATAAGAAGTTGAATGCGAAAAAACCAACTGCATTTTGATTATTGATAAAACAAGCTGAAATAATTGAAACAACTGTCGTCTTTTTTCTCCGTGTAAGTAAGCACGAGTTAAGTACTTACACAGGTCTCTTGACCGGACATTGTCCATCAAAACAACATCTAAAACGGATAAACATTATTCAATACGATGACTGTCGGTTCTGCGGGTTCGAAAAAGAAACTGCAGAGCATCTTCTATGCAACTGCTGCGCCCTCCTAAATAGGAGAGAGCGTGTACTTGGGGCAAAGTTAATAAGCGCACAAGACATATGGTTGCATATTGTCGTTACAGGGAAAAACTTTAAAATCAGTTGAGCGACAATGGATTTTTTTCGGAGTAGGTACGTTAAACCTAACGTCGGAAGTAGTGCGCTGGATGCCGGGTCACCGTGCGATTCCAGCGCACTACTTCCGACGTTAGGTTTAACGTACCTACTCCGAAAAAAATCCATTGTCGCTCAACTGATTTTACAGCGCTGGACTGGCGACACAATATCAGCCCTAAGAAGGTTATATCATACATCTTTGATATCATACCCGATTGGGATAAAATGCTTAATCAGCAATCAACTGTCACTTCAACCCATAGTGCAGGTGAGCCTGATAGCATACAGTAACGCGGGGTAATTACCACAATAGATCAATTACTGGTCGCAGTGGGCTCTCCCCTACAAGGAAAAAAAAAGGGAAGGAAGGAAACTAGTGTGAGTGTGAACAGTTCGAGAGAGGAACGATCGGGAATGTAACCTGTCGTGACGAGGGGTGATCAACTGTTAGCAACGATTTATTAATATCGATATAATTTATCCATTCCTTACAGTTCAATGTCCAAATAATTCCTTAAATATTTTTCATATACCAAAGAAAAAAAAATTAGGATTGATTTCACACTGAAAAGTATAAAAATTCTTAGCAGTGTCGTAGATGATAACAACAATAATACAGATTGAATTTCAAACTGTTGTGAATCAAGTGAAAACGTTCTTCGGGTATCATTTTTATTTTGTTAACTCTTTTATATTATTACGTTTCGTGAATAATGGGTCGTGTATACTGTGCTGTTAGCGGTTGCCCAGTTTATACACATGGTGCTTCTTCACACTCATTTTACCGTATCTATGCTGCCCAAAGGTAAGATGAATTTGAAGATGAATGTTTGCACCAATAAATTTGTGATTTTTAGGCCTAATGAAGCTTGGGTTAGCTTCTGTAAAAACCCCGACATCACCGAAAATAGTGTGATTTGTTCACGACATTTCGTTGACAGTGACTTTTTCAACGTACAGAACAAATCACAAGGGTAAACTTTCAGAATAAAAGATTGTCTTATTACTTAAATGAAAAAAAAACTCTTTTCTAGCTTGTATTTGTCCTCACGACCATCACTGTTTCCCCCACATTTTCTGGATTGTGAGGTTGAGATAGAATCTTTTGAGCTACCAAGTTTTGAAGAACATTTGGATGAAAATATCTGGAACGTTGATGTTGCAGGAGAAGCAGAGTGCAAATCTTCCGATCTTGAATTTGACAATTTAATACCCCTCAATAACGAAGCATTGAAAAAACAGCTGCATATAATCATGATCATGACTATAATGTTGTGCCTGATATTGTTGGTCTGATGAATCAGTTGACAATTTCTGAAAGCCAGCGTATTGAGCTTAAAAAGAAGTTAAGGAGCAAGCAGAAGCAAACCACACAGAAAAAAATAATGACTATTACACGTGTCATTGAAAACGACTTCCTTTAAAATAAAACAACCTGTAATTAAAGAACCGCGTAATTTTAAATTGATTCGTCCGAAAGTAATTGAAAAACTATTTATATTTACAGCACATGTCCTGTAACAAAAAGGAGCATGACATGTACCGTAATTTTACGGGTCGAAACAAAATTACGTGTCTTTAAATTATGTGACGTACAATAATTTTCAATTGCACATATTTAGGTGCTCCTGGCATCCCAGTCAGGCACCAAGAAGGAAACGTCAAAAGTTGCGTGCGCGGACGGTTTAAGAGGAAAAGAAGAAGAAGTTTTGTTTCGGTTCTGTTTTGTGCCGGCTGCCGAGCCGGAGCAACTCCGGTAGCTGCCTCAATAGAAGAAACTACCGTGAACGATGGTCGGAAGTTTGTTCACCGTTTGTTTGTTACCTTGTATTCATTCTTGCGACCAGCTGTAGAATAGTGCTGGTTCTGCATGAAAAAACAGTTTGGACATCATCTTCTCAAACTGATCGCAAGTAGCTGGAGAACAGACCCAAAAATGTCTGAACCTTCCATGACGAAACCTTGCAAAGGCCCAGGGTAAAAGCAGTAATCTTTCTGGGCAGCGGGATATTATCAACGATCCAGAGATGTTCAAGTATCTAAAGGTAAGTGATTTATCCCGGCAGAAATCAAGCCAAGACTATTTTTCAACAAAATTTATTTATTGTAGATAACCGTAAAATGCTTGTTCCAAAATGAAAGGAAGAATCTGGAAAATCGGAGACGGAATTTGGAAGAAAAGGTATACAAAAGCTCATGAAACATTCCACCAAGCTACGTCATCCTGCTTCCAATGGGAGTTTTTGGTACTCCAATAGGAAAACAAACCATGAATCTCAATTGAAACGCATCGGGAAAGGTGAATTCAATCATTTGTAGTGTATAGTTTTTCTTTAAGATGAGTAAGCTAATTTTGAATGATAATTTCAGAACACAGTGAACATGATTCTGACACCGGTACAGTTCAACCCGTCTGCAAGCGAAATGGCCGGATAAAAGAAAACACATCAGCGAATCGCGCAGCTAGCAACTGTTGCCATTGATCCCCCGAAGGTTGTGTCATGCTTCAAAATTTATGGAAACATTCAGGCCTAAGTTGTTCCGGCAAGTTAATAATAATTAATCATTACTTTAAGTCTATTTGCAACTCACATTTCTAAGCCGAGGAATTCGAACAGCTCAAGAAGAAGATCGTTCAATACTTATTACGATAATATTTTTCCGGAACTGGAAATTATGTCCCACTTGATGATAGCCCGAATAGCCAAGACCATGGTATTAATATAACCGAACCACAATATTCAACTTAACAATAAACTTCATTGTAATATCTAAATCTCTGTCAACCACATTAGATTTTGAAACCACAATAGTATTTAAAGTCACCGTGAAGTATATCGTTGATTCAAAATATTTCATAGTGCTCGAAAATGTCAGAAGCACAGTATCACATTAATTTTCTGGTGATTATTATTGTTACTGCGTACTTTATGGTAGAATTAAAATCCAAACGATATCGAACATTGGTTAATTTCTGCTCTTTTTATACAATTCCATTTTTTCGTGCAGTGACTTATAAAGCGCGCCATTTTGTTCGGAAAAACAAAACAAGTACAGAACGTGGTTAATTTCAACTGGCCGGTTTGCAGTAGAAATTGACGGTCAGAGCATTCTCTGGCTGGAAGAAATAGCTCCCGTTGATCACCCGTTACCATGATAGTACTGGCAATAGTTCAGGTGAGATTATTTTTAAATCTTATGGCTATAGTAATGAAGGAAAACAATTCTCTTCCAGGTATTACACAAAAACATAGAGTGCATTTCAAAGAACAGCCGAGAAAATCGAATCGTGCCTCCGCAGCTTCTGGAAACGTCACGAAGAAATGACCTAGTAGTACGTGATTTAATGAGTGTTTTTAATGAGTGAGTGAACAAGTGATAGTGAAAGTAAAAAAGTAAGTTTTTTTTATTGTACATTAATAGCATAAACGTTTGTTTTATAATGATGTTTTATTAATAAAGTAAACAAAACACAAAAAAGCGTTTTAATTTAATATATACTTATGAAAGAAATAATAAAAACTATAATAGAACCATGAAAATTTACAGTCCCAAATATTTTGAAAATGAAATTCATGGTCTTTTCACAATGTTTTTCTATTCGGGAGTTTTTGCAGACACTCAATTTTCGGTTGCCACTTCAGTCATCGTTGAGTTGAACACGATTTCTTCTTATGGCCTTTGAACATTTGATTTATAAATACTAAGCTAATCGAGCTAAGGTAATGCGCTAGTTTTGCAGCTTGCCGATAATATGATCACCCTGTAAGTTTGTTAGATTATTGATGTGATTTGAGGCTCCGTAGTTCTATAAAGGCTAATAAGAGTCCCTAGAAAAGTCTTACATATTTTAGAATTGTCGGTTTGAAATAAGATAGAAAAAATGAAAACGGAAATAACCGAAATTACAAAACATCGGTTACAAGACATCGGTTAATATATGTATTTTGACTTTACTTTTTAAAACTTACTAGTAAATTGCTTGGATCTTTTCGAATCAAAATGTCGCCAAACTTCTTCCTGTTCCTGTTTTCTTATAGAATGTGAATGGTAATAATTTTTTTATTATCTTAATTATAGAGATTTTCAGCTTTCAGCTGGTTTATATAGGTAATAAATAAATTATGTATATGCGAATAACATTTTGTTTTATTCAACATTGAAATTTCACTGTATTATAGTAAATCAAAAAAAAAAATTAATTACGTGCATATTACAGGTAGCTTGGAAATACAGGTCATTTGCAAATACAGGTCGCATGCAATTACAGCACTGACCACAGCACCACCACCATGGTCAGTGATTACAGGTCATTTGAATTTATAGGCCTGTAATTTTGTATGGTCACTGAAAAATAAATGTCCTCGACCTGTAAAATAACGGTAGATGTCCTGCTCCTTTTTGTTACAGGACATTTACTGTAATTTTACAGAAAATAATTTTTGCTGTGCAGTAAACTAAAAGCTCAGATCGTCAATCTGAAAAACAAGATAGGAAGCTTGAAGTTAGAGCTTCAATCGAAAACAGATTGTTTGACGGATCCCTTGCTTCAAGAGCTACAAAAGAACAAAACAAGAAAATTGCCAGGAGCCAGATTTTCGGATAGGCTGAAAAACATTGCCGTAGTTTTACATTATTGTTCGTGTAAAGCGTATCGCCAAATGAGAAAATTTTTCACCCTTCCGTCCATCGAAACAATCCGAAAATGGCTGTCTAGGTTGGAGGTGACCGAAACGGCTGTGTGGTGGCGGCTTATAGAATACTACCACTGGGATACTGGTCCACGTCGTAAAAGGCGACTTATCCAGTACTTCCCATATGCGTTAGTCATTCTTCAAATGCGACTATCACATTGGGAGGGGGGAACCTTGGCTTGGTTCCAAGCCAAGTTTCTTCAGGGAGGATTCACCAATTGTGCTTATTGCTATTAATGCGCATGCACGAGTTGTATTCTCCTAAATTTTGTAAACACCCGCTTCAAGGTGGTTCTGTGCCTGCGGGCCCCAAAGTGGGGGTAGGAGGGTGTATAATAATCCTATCTTAAGCAGAACGTTGTTAAGGTCTGCACTATAGCCAGGCACTGGTGCAAAGGGCCGTATTTTTCCTGGCAACTCGTGGGATTCAGATTATACACACGATTTTAAAATTTTCATCCTGTATGGGATACCCCGCTTCATGCGTCGATATGAAGGTGCAGAGGTTCTTGTGTGTGATGTGTGGAATTCTTTGATAGAAATGCTTTCTATTAAGGTTGCACAGATAAATCTGCAGCACAAAAGAACCGCTACACTGAACTTATGTCGTTTAATCCTTAATGGAACTGCATCAATCCCCAGCAAACCATTAAGCACTGTTTTAAGCCTCAAAAGAGACACATAACAGCATTTCAGTGCCAATAAGCTGTAAATAATATTAACCAATGCCGATAGGCCATGTGACACTCGAATTTCCAATAAGCCTCATTTAAGCTAAGAGGGCGAATTTAAGTGCCAATAACGGGCTTGTGGTTGTCATTTTCAATGAAATGTAAACACAAAATAATTACTGCAACAAAAATAATAGCAACTTGCAATCCAGCTGTCTACTTACTGAGAAAAAAGTTTATTGTTCCGGTGAAAACCATATTCGGAACCGGGAACGGAGCACAAAAAAATTCTCTCGCACGGTTTTGAGAACTCCAAGCTGCTCTACTAGTCGGTGGACGATCGGTGGCCGGTGACTTACCCCAGAAGCTCAGGAACATCAGAACGGCCCTTGTTTGTAAATTCTCAATGGAAATGGAATAGGTACTATCTTGATTCGGCCGAAGAAAACCTGCCCCGTTTGTTGTACCCTGTCTCCTGAGAGTACCGGTCGATTGCTTCTGGAGGAGCGACAAAATTTACCAAACTGTTTTGTGTTTAAAAAGTGTAATTTTTATGTGATCATGGTGAAAGTTGTTATTCAACAACCAAATCACTTACGAATCCTAATGCCGATTGTCCGAAAAGTGTTATTCTTGTTGTAAAAATTTTATGTTCTGTGTTAATCGGGGACAAAAAAACAAATATCTAATACAGTAATAAAACGTTCTAAAATTCAAAACCAATACTGCTGTTTTTCTTTCTTTCTTTGTTTCGTAAAAGGGGAAGCAAGAGTACATATAAGTTTATATATGCCAAATTTTCCAAGTTTGATGCATGGATGCGATGGCATATGTGGCAAAGGCACTGTTAAATGCAAAGGCAGGAGTTCGATTCCTCGTCCCATCAACAGGATATCGTTCGATAGAAACAAAATCATCAGCATATGAAAAAAGGAGGAAGACAGAAAATGGAGCAGCTCAAGGGGGAAACAGACAGAAAAAAAAACAAACAAATTTTTTTATTTTTTTAACCAGTGGGTTGTACCCACTGGCAAAATATTTTGACATTTCCCTTTAGGCCGTATATCAGCCGATTTGCAGGCCAAAACCGGCTTTTGATCAGCCCTTTAGTGAAACACAGAGCTATTTGGCTCAGTTCACCTTTTTCTATATCATACTATAATGCCAACTTAGAGCCATTTAACACGGCTTATTGGTTACTTGGGTCGCCTTGGTCCAAGAACCCTATTTCCGAAATGGAACTTTTTACTTAGGGAATTTGCTCAAACCAAACTTTACTGTGTTCAGTGTAATTGGAATGACTAATGCCCGAATAATGCCTCGTGCATGTATATTGATAAACAATTCTTTAAATGCAACACTTATACCCAATCTAACAACAAGAGATATTTGCGTCGTTCAGGTTTCGCTGCCTGATAGAAAATACGTCTACTGTTCAGCATACTCACCATATGAACAATCATCCCCTACGGATGATGTAAAAAATGTCATTTCATTCTGTGAATCACAAAATATACCTCTTTTAATAGGCTGTGATGCCAATGCTCATCATTTTGTATGGGGTAGCTCAGATATCAATCTGAGAGGCTTAAATTTAATGGAATATTTAAGCAGCACTGATTTAGAAATTCTAAATGTAGGAAATAAACCAACTTTTGTTAGGTGTGACAGAGAAGAGGTGATTGACATCACACTTTGTTCTAGGACAATTTCTCAGGAAATTTCAAATTGGCATGTGCCTAACGAAGAATCGATTTCTGACCACAGGTTTATCTATTTTGAACACTCAGGTGAGTTTTTAGAAACAATTACATTCAGAAACCCAAGAACAACTAATTGGGACCTATATTTGGAGCACCTTGCTACTAAATTTCATGGATATACACCTGAAATTACTACTCCTCTCGAGTTGGATGAAGTGGTTGCAAAAACCACCGAAATTATTTTGAATTCTTATGAAGAAGCGTGTCCCTTACGAACGTTGAAATTCAACAAAAACAGTACATCATGGTGGAACTCAAATCTCAGTAAATTACGAAAAAACTGCAGACGCTCTTGGAACAGAAGGCGCACGGAAGGTTTTGATGCTTTCAAGTTGGCTCGCAGAGCTTACCGGAAAGCAACAAGAGCTGCCGAACGCTCAAGTTGGCAGAGCTACTGCACAAACATTTCAAGCTTGCACGAAGCTAGAGTAGAGAGTAGATTAAATAAAGTCTTAGCCAAATCAAAAGATTATCAGGTTTCATACCTTAAAACCCCTAGTGGTGATTATACATCAAACGACGAAGAAACATTAAGTTGTCTATTCAATACTCACTTTCCAGGATGTGTTGATCAAGATTCATCGATAGAGCCTGAGTTCTTTTCTGGAAGTCTAGATTCCTTGCATTTTGCTCGGAAAATAGTTACTACAGAATCGATCAAATGGGCAATCGATGGTTTTGCTCAATACAAATCTCCTGGAAGTGACGGTTTATTTCCAGTTTTGCTTCAAAAAGGTTTCGATCATTTCAAACACATATTAAGAAAAATAATGATAAGCAGTTTTGCTCATGGATATATTCCTAAACTTTGGCGGCAGATAGCCGTGAAATTCATCCCTAAAGGGGGACGATCATCATACGACGAAGCCAAAAGCTTTCGTCCTATTAGTCTAAGTTCATTTCTATTAAAAGCACTTGAACGTATAATTGATCATCATATCAGGCAAGAATGCCTTGTCCAACATCCGCTTAATGCGACACAACATGCATACCAAACAGGAAAATCAACATTAACTCTTCTGCACAACGTAGTACATAATATTGAAAATAGTTTTTCACAGAAAGAATCATGTCTAGGAGCATTTCTAGACATAGAAGGAGCATTTGATAATGTCTCGTTTACATCAATAATGGATGCGGCACTACTTCATGGAGTGCCTAGTGTTATAACTAACTGGATTAGCGCAATGCTAAGTAACAGGAATCTTCATTCGTCTTTAAGACAGGCTTCAATAACAAAAGTTAGCACACGGGGTTGCCCACAGGGAGGTGTACTATCACCTCTTTTGTGGAACCTAGTTGCAGACGGCTTGTTGAGAAAACTCAATGACCGTGGAATACCAACCTATGGATTCGCAGATGATTATCTTCTGCTGGTAAGAGGTTTGTGCATAAGCACATTATTTGATATAATGCAACAAGCTCTGCGCTCTGTTGAACGATGGTGTTCTCATGTAGAACTTTCAGTTAATCCTCTAAAAACTAATATTGTTTTATTTACTAAAAAACGTATCTCCCGCGGGGTGCGCCCTCTGCTGTTTTATGGTTCCGAAATCACCGTGTCTAATCAAGTTAAATATTTGGGTGTCATTCTTGACTCCAAATTAAACTGGTCTGATCACATCGAATTCAGAATCAAAAAAGCATGCATGGCCTTCGGACAATGCCGACGTGCAATCGGAAAAAACTGGGGACTCAAACCCAAACATATTCACTGGATTTACTCCACAATAGTAAGACCAATTCTGGCCTATGGATGTCTAGTGTGGTGGCAGAAAGGAGAAGTTGCAACAGTTCGGACTAAACTAAATCACCTTCAAAGAATGTGTCTTTTGGGGATGTCCGGATCGTTCACTACAACTCCTACTGCAGCACTAGAGGCTCTGTTTTCTATCAAACCTCTACACTTGTTCCTAAAACAGGAAGCCTTCTCATGTGCTTTTCGTCTACAGGCAGTTGGTCTCTGGCTGTCAGGAAATATCGAAAGATCATCGAGTCATACAAATGTGTGGCCTGAATTAGTTAGATTAAACAAGTTTAATCTAGCGCCAAACGATTTAACACTCTCGAGTAGTTTTCCCTACATGGGGTTTAAAGTAAAATTTCCTTCTCCTCAAGAATGGTTATCAGGTTTCGTAGAGGACCAAATGTCCTCTCATATTGTATTCTATACTGACGGTTCATTATCAAACGGCCGTGCAGGTGCAGGAATTTACTGTCACGAGTTGAACATAGAATATGCTCAACCTCTAGGAAAATATTGTACAGTCTTTCAGGCTGAGCTATATGCTATTATGTATGGAGTGCAAATTGCACTTCAAAAGAAGATTATGTTCAGAACAATTTATTTCTGTTCAGATAGCCAAGCAGCTATCAAATCACTCAGTGCTTCCAGTTCTAGATCAAAACTGGTAATCGCATGCCGGAAAGCAATCGAAGAACTTGCTGAAGGCAATGGATTAAACCTTCTATGGGTACCCGGACATAAGGGAATTTTTGGAAACGAATGCGCCGACGAACTCGCTAGAGCTGGGTCGGAAAAGGAATTTTACGGACCAGAGCCGGCTGTCCCAATATCACCATGTTGGTTCAGAAACCAAATTCAAACTTGGTCCTCTAACCAGCATGAACGATACTGGGAAGAGTTGGACACTTGTCGTCAAACTAAATTATTTTTAGAAAAACCATCTCCAATCATATCGACCCAAGTAACCATTAAGCCGTAAAAAATGGCACTTATTCGGCCCTATAGTCGGCTATAGAAAATACCTTACAGAGCCTAATAGTCGTGTGTTGTACTCAAGGGCCATTCAAATGCCACTTTTGGCCTGCAAATCGGCCGATATAAAGCCTGCCCCCACTTTTCGAACCACGCCCATGAGAAGATGTCAAAAAAATGACAGGTCAAAAAATTGAAAAAAAAATATTGTCTCGCTTTTTTTTGTCCTTTTCCTCCAGAAGGAATTTTTGTTTTCTATCTTTCTTAAACCCCTTATTTTCACGCTATTGAGATGATAGTGGAATTGAACTCAGAACCCTCAGAACCTGTTGGACCACTAGGAATTTACGAGCATTTGACGGCGCCTTTCACCCATGACCTATCGACTTATTGCTTCAATGTTGGAAAATGTGGCATTCTTAAAAGAAAAACTTTGTTGTAGTTCAAAGTGAGAGAAAGACATTGAAATGATGAAACTTGTAAAATTTCAATCAACACTTTATTTATTGGTCTAGTAAAAAAAAGGATTCAGGCAAAATATAGAAATTTTGTTCTTCAGCGATAAAATTTTTAAACCTTCGGTATACACTCTATCGACATTTCACTGCTTGTAGAACTGCATCCGGATGACTCCTCGACGAACCACCAGCAAGCTGAAATAAAGGCTCCTCCATCCTCTCGCCGAGTTCGATTTCTAGGACCAATTTTGATTGTTTTTTGAATCCACACAATCGTAGCATTTACCTCCCCTACCGGCTGCCGATAAAACACACAGGGTTTTGAAATTTCATTGATTGATCCAGCTGATACACCGGAATCCGCTGCTCCTGTATCACCTGCGCCTCGCTATCCGGAAACTTTCTTCCGAAGAAAATCTAGCGACACTCAAATATACAATTAAAATTTCAATCCGATCCCGGAATCTTATGTTTGTTTATCAAATTGTTCTTTTATTCCTCATTTTCTTTTTTTTTTTTTCATCGCTTTCAACTTGACATTTTGAAAGCCGCAAGGAGGCTTTGACATTTCCTTAGAATATCAACAGGGCTTCAAAGCCATAAAGCAGCAGAAGAAACTTATATACGGCTAATTTCACTGCTTTATTCTCACAATGCTAACTAGCATTTAAAAACATACTTTACGGCTATTAGACACTCAAGTGCTGCTATATATCCATATTTCGGCTTATAAAAGTGCTTAATGGTTTGTTGGGGAGTTACTTATTCACTTTAAATAAATCTCATTGCAGCATCTTGATCAGAGCACTCTCCGGTCATTGTAAACTCAACTATCACATGCACAACATTCA
Organism: Uranotaenia lowii; assembly: GCF_029784155.1. Lineage (NCBI taxonomy): Eukaryota > Metazoa > Arthropoda > Insecta > Diptera > Culicidae > Uranotaenia > Uranotaenia lowii. The sequence goes on along the minus strand of NC_073691.1, from coordinate 98,852,684 downwards.
GCGTGCTGAATCTCCAGTATGTGGTAGTTGTGAATCAGATGTGGAAGATCCCTTCCATCTTATATGTAACTGTCCCTCATTTGCCAGACTACGTTTTCGTACTCTGGGATCTTACGCTTTAAGCGAATCTGAGTTTAAGAAATTAAACTTAAAAAACATTCTATCATTCCTTACCGAATGTAGAAAAGAGCTTTAATGCTAATAATCCCTAGTGGAAAGGCTTTATGCCATCTTAAATAGATTGAATTTATTTCTTCCTTTTATAGGTTTTTCAGGTTTCTCAGGTAAATGATGAAATCTTGGATAAAAAAAAGGCTAGGCACAATTTTCCCGTATGTTTGGATAACGTGCCGCTATTAAGCCTACACCCATTCTGATACCTGAAAGCGTATCGCCAAATGAGAAAATTTTTCACCCTTCCGTCCATCGAAACAATCCGAAAATGGCTGTCTAGGTTGGAGGTGACCGAAGGATTTTCGACAACGGTGCTTCATCTTCTTAAAATTAAGGTTTCCAACCTTCCTGAAGAAGAACGAATTGTCACAATTTTTCTAGATGAAATGTGTGTGGCAAAACGAATAACGTATATGGCAAACGCGAAACCAGACTATTTCCTCGGTTTTGAAACTAAAGTCGGTAGGGAGCCCACCAAGATCGATGGAATGGCCAACCAAGCTTTAACTTTCATGGTTAAATCCATGAGGAGTGGATTTAAGCAAGCTTTTGGATATTTTTTTAATTCTACTTCATGCCATTCGACACGGCTAGTCAAAATAGTTAGAAAAGCCATAAGACTGATTAGTGAAACCGGACTTATAGTAAAATTAATAGTGACAGATCAAAATGCTTCGAACAGAGCTATGTTTTGCAAGTTTTCAGAAAGTAGCAATACAATGGATTCCTGGACATTCTAACATCTTAGGGAATGATAGAGCTGACATTGCTGCCAAAATGGCTAAAATGAAAAATTATGTTGAACCCTTCGGTCTTACCTTAGGAGATGCGCTTTTAACACAAAAAAACGAAATAATTAACGAATGGAATAAGAATTACAAAATAATATCCCAAGAAAAAGGAATAAAACACTTCACAATTATGCCTAACATTCATACCAAACCATGGTTTCATAATATGTTTTTCAACACCAACACGACAGTACAAATATCAAGGATAAGAACATTCCATACTGCAACAAAGGATCGTCTCCAAAACTGGGGTCTAATTAGCTCCAACCTGTGCGACCACTGTGGGGTGATCGAAGACCTCGATCATCTCCTTTTTGATTGCACAAAGTTCACCACTCACCGTACAGTCTACCATTTTCTTGAAAATAAAAATAGCTTCCTAAAAATGTTAGAAAGAAAACAATATAGTGAGTATAAACTCTTCGCAGATTATTTGGATGAAGTAAAGATAAATGTTTGAACCTGTAAAGTTAAGATTTTAATATGATTGTTTACTAAACTTCACTCAAATGATATTTTGACCGCGTAACGTATAATTGTCAATCGACATAAAACTCAACACCATTGGCTTTATGGAACACCCATGGTCCGTGCCAAAAATAAAAAACGGAAAAAAAAAGAGCTACACGGACAAAACAAAACTACCCACTTGACTACTCACTACTGGGTTGATTCACATTAAGCCCAAAGTAAGTAGTTTTGGGTGGGTAGTTTTAATCTACTTGAGGCTTTTTGTAAAAGTACCCACTCACTAGGTACCATTTTTTCCTCTATATTGTCCGCCATTTTCTTCTATAGAATAGACGCGTCTGGCAGAAGTTCGAGTGAAAGTTTAGGTCGCAGCTTAGCGAAATCAAAATCTTCTCCGCTAAATCCGAGGTTTGAAGACAAGTACGGTAAGCATTTAATTTTTCTATAAATTTAAAACACATCATCATTGAATTTCTTTTTTTGTAGATGCTGCAGAAAAATCCGCCACCAGGAATTATGAATGGTGCAACCGGATCCTTCACCCTAAGTCTTGCCAACGACAGCCCCAGCAGCCAGCCAAAGTTACATGCCTCAATGCAGGAGCCTTTCCGGTATCTGTTAATTCCTGTGGGGATCGACAAAAGCTGCAACAGCATGACTCCTTCAGAAAATGGCAGGGAAATGTGAATTTCATGTAACGATCAGGATGAGATGATCGGAAGCGGCATCGGTATTCCTCCCAGTAACTCCCGCAATCATAAGGATTCCTCTCATCGACATTGGGTGATTTTTTATATTGTTTTTTTCTTAGGAAGTGCACTTATAGATGTTTATTTTTCAGCCAACCAAAAAAAACCCGATGAGACCGGCGAATGGATTTGTACGGATGGGAGGGCGAAGATTGAAGGCCAATCATCAGCTCAGCGGGAAAATCTCAAGGGGACTATATATTCAACGCCGTAGCTGCATAACGGTTCTGAATTGGAGCAGAGTAATGGTTTGTCATGATCCGAATCGTGAGGAATCCTCGATCAACTTTATGAAATCCATTCGTGATTCAAGGTAAGTTAATTTGATTTACTATTTCATTTACTTGATGTTCCATGTCCACCAATCGATTTTACGACTTACCGGATTGGTTCTTTTTTGTTACAGGAACTGACAGTTGTGATGAATGTAAGGAACTTGTTCGAACGATCCGTCAGTCACGATCCGACATACTTCGAATTAACAAGTTCGGAGTTGCTCATCGAAAAGGAAGTGAAAAAGAATTTTAAAAAATATGACCATGTACGAAAAAATTGAAATAAATGTATTATTTGATGAAAAACTCCTCATAAAACAACCTTTTGACCTTAATATCTGAATTCCACGTCTAAAAGCATAAAAGCATGAATTTTGCAATTTTTCAAATTTTTCCCATAAATTAACCAAGTACGTCATTTTCACCCACTGGGACCTTAAAGCACAACTACCTACTTTTAGGTTGTTGTGCTTTAACCTACTAGTAAGTTCCTGCACTGAAGTGACGATTTACGTCAAAAGTACCTAGAGTGGGTTGTTTTTTCTGTCCGTGTATGTTTAAAAAATTTGGCGTAACAATAAAAAAAACCTTGGTTCTCGTTTGAAAATAAACGGATTTTTTGTGCAAACGACGCACCACATCTGTTGAAATCGTCCAGAAACAATTTACTGCGACATAACGCAGTTTTCGGTGGTGTAATATGTCAATTTCAACACATAATAGATTTCTACCTGGGGGAGGAAGACTGAATAAAAAAAGAAAAAAAACTTTCAAACGTCAAATTTCTCTCATCAATCTACCGACCAGTGCGAAGGTTTAAAATTTTACTTTCTTATTGCGGAAATTGCACCTATTTAGACTCCTGTGCAAATAATTTCCACGCAGAAATATTTTCGCACTGACGCACACATACACAGAAAAAAATAATGACTATTACGTGTCATTGAAAACGATGACCTGTTAAATAAAACGGCCTGTAATTAAAAAAACATGGAGCTTAAAATGTAAATCTTTGAATTTTACAGTAAATGTCCTGTAACAAAAAAGAGCATGACATTTGCCGCAATTTTACTGGCCAAAAATAATTACGTGCCAGATAAATTACGCGTCGTCCAATAATTCTCAATTCCACACAGAATTAAAGTGTGACTGGCATCCCAGTTAGGTATAAAAACGGTTTATGTCGGAACAATCGGAAAAACTCTACCAGTTACGGGCCGTTTAACTACGCAGTGGTGGTCGAAAATGCAGCGAAGGAAACCCGGATTAGCACCAAACTGCGAGCAGCGGGCTTACCGGAAGCAGAAAGTTGTCGTGAAGATGATGGTCGCATTGTGGCGTATGTGGCGTAAGTGTATGAGAACGATTTAAACAACAAACTCAAAAATTAAGGAAGGTAATTATTGAAATATTTATCAATCCGTTGTAATATTTTTTAAATTTTATTATTATCTTTCATAGTTTCAACTTTTGGAAATAAACAAAAAATCGACCATCACTCAGAACGATAAGGCCCGAGAAGACATGGTGCTGCACAACAACGAAATAATTTTTTTCCTAAAATATCCAGCTCGATAATCGGTAAGTGGGAATTACTAACATGTAATTTGAAACCTAACATGCATTTTACAAACTTCATTCGAAAGCGGTTCGTTTATTGCATTTCCATCATTTTCCAAAGAAATATTTTTTCAATACATCAGTCGTTTGATTCTTCGGAACACCAACAGTAATTGTAATTGTTCTTAATAGATTAAACTTTAGCTCAACGAAACAAAATCATAATTGGGGTCAACGAAATGATGAATCTTAATTCAGTCGCAATGAAAGCAGTTGAAAATATAAAAAAAATCACTTACCGACTACATTCCCATTTTAAAATTTTCCTTTGTCGATCTGGAATAGTTCTAAGGAACAAGTTTTTCGAAACCCTGCTAATCGATAACCGTTGAAAACATTACTGTTCGTTTTACGTTCATTTTCAGTCTCCTTTTTTTAAGATGATAACTGGAAACGCGATAATTTCTGTAGTTATAAATATATTTTAAAGGATATAATTTATCACCAAGTCTTACCTCAGGCTTAAGGAAATTTCGTTGTGGGATTAGCCAGAAAAATCAACACAAATTAAAACATTCTTAATTCACAGTTTATTACGAAAATTTAATTAAAATTTGAGCGAATCAACCCTTTTTTCTTTGCTTTTTGTTGGCTATAGGACCTTTAAAAAACACAAAAACAAACAAAGTAAAAATGAATATGTTTAAACAAAAAAAAAAATCCCATCGAAAAGGCTTTTTTTCTGAATTAAGGGAATCAACAAAGTATATGGAATATGTAAAAAGGTAATGAAGAAACTTTAGGGACACTTTAGAAGTAACTTAAAATAAATTGAAAAATAAAATAAGGTTTTTCAATTAGGTCATTCTACGGTTTTGTAAATAGACTAGAAATTTATCACCATCTCTATAGAATGGTAGATTATTGCTTTTTTCACCAAAATTATGCCATGGTTGAAGGTATTACCGAAAATATTTAAATTAGCACAAAGTCAGATTATTTTCTTAAATGAAATTCCATATCAATTTTTTTAAAATGAAAATGTGTTTTTGCTCATATAACCTCTCGTAATGTTTTTTTAGAGCTTTTAAGCCTCTAACCTTCTTCTTCTCCTCTTTATGGCGAGCTAAAACAGCTAAACTGCCAAAAAGCCTCTAACCAACACATGACAGAGAAGTAAAATGACACACCTTTAAATTGCACTCTCTGCGTACGTTAAAACTCCTCACGATAAAACCCTTATTCTCAAGTTTGTGTTCAGTCCCATTTTGCTCTTCCGTTACAAAATGAGTTTTCAAAAATTTTATCGAATTTTTATTTTATTTTGCCTAGAAAAGTTTCCAAAAAATTATTATCCAAGGTTTATAATTTATTGTTTTGATTTTTCTCTAACCTATAACTCAGGACTAACAATTCGTGGAGGCCGAAATTCACATAGCAACATAGGCTTGTATCAAACAAGATTACTTAGGGGATTAAGCTTCCCATATTTGGATATTGCTTATTTTCAGTGATGTTTACATTTTCCTACGAGATTGTTTTGGATTTTTTTTATTAATTCATAGTTGAATATTTAGATAATTTGTTTCTTTTTTCTGGATTATGGTTGACTTGGTGGGTATTTGGAAGTCAGCGCATTTTGTTTTTCTTAGATAAATTACAGAAACAATGATTTCAGAAGATCATCTAAATATTCTCTTTCATTTTCAGATTTAACTTGATTCAACAACTATAAATAGGATTTACAAACAGATTGTCAAGCTAATGACTGAGCATTGTGAGAGCGCTTATTGAAGGGGATCTGAATATCACAACAGTTTCTAAAATTGTGGAGGATCATCTGGCTATCGAACTGATATCCAAACCGCAACACACCGGTGACGATATTGTAACTCTGGTAAGGTGGTAAATTTGTTACCAAGTTGATTGCGTTTTGTAATGTTATTCCTTTTGCTTTTAGACTGCCTTCAGAATCTAACGTACCCCCTTTATGAGGACATCACATCAGTTGTATTGTAACCCAAGAACAGAAGACGTTATTTTTAAAGGATCCGATTATTCGCAAATTTCTTTTTTGTTCAGCTTGCCGATCTCGTTTGAAGGCTGATGATTCGGGAGTAATGGAAACATTATCCATGGAAGAAGTTTTTGTGTTGCGGGAGAAAACCGTGGTTTTGAACTTCATGCATGCTCGTTCTTCCAGAACAGGTTTGAGCAAGAACGAATCCATCATGCGTTGAGGACATTTTGAAGAAAGGAATGTTGCCGGTTATTTTCGGTTGTGATGTTCCGAATACTGCTGATCGCCCTAATAAGGGTTTGGATTTTAACCAATTGTTAGCTAACATTCCCTTTTTATGTTCAAGAAATTGAAAACAGTTAGCATGTACCGATGCATAGAAAATTCTCGATCGTGGAAATCATTAAAACTGACGTTTATCAGAACAAACATCATTGGTAGTGGCCGCAGGTTACTGGAGGATGGAACAAGATTCGTGATAGTGTAAATTGTGTAGGTGTAGAATTGATTTGATTTTGCATGTATTTAGTGAGTGGATTTCATTGTAAATAAATGTTCTTATAAAGGCAAATATCCGTGTTTTCATATTGCAAAAAATCTAATGCCCATTATCTGATTTGGTTAATTTTGTAATCTTAATTAAAACTATTTTCAAAAAACCATTCACAAATCGAACCTAAAAAAATAAATGAATCAAAATTTTACAGTACTGTAATTTCAAAGCAGCCTGTAAAATAATATGCTCTTGTAAAAATAAATGCCGCGTGATTTTTTTTTCGTCCTGTAAAATTACGGTAAATGTCCTGCTCCTTTTTGTTACAGGATATTTGCCGTAATTTTACAGCAATTAATTTTTTCTGTGTAGACAACCTGTGTCAGTTTTTCAAATCAGCCGTTGCTCGCTTCTGATTTTCGAATCACGTTTTCAAACGGCATAATCGTTATTGTTTTGGCGAAAATTATTATGAAATGCGAACCAAGGAGTTTAATAACGAAAATTTACCGATCAACAAATGAAAAGAAACGAACAGAAAACAGATTGCCTGACAATTTTTACTGACACACCAGTCGCAATTGTTTATAATTCAATTTTATCCAAAGATGTAAAGAATATCGATATGTGTCATTTTCTATGTATAGGTCTGGGAGCAGAGTTTACTGCGCGCAAATTATTTGCACGGGGGTCTAAATAGGTGCAATCTGCGCAGTTTGTTAAAGACGGCAACGGTGCGTATGAAAGTTGATTTTTAAAATCACGTTCAGCTTTTGCATATATTTCATACGCTTCAGCTGAAAGCACACGTTTCCATATACGAAAGGCATTTCTCGTCACACGTTTTGCCTCTGACAGCTCATCGTCCCAGTAAGGCTGTGGGATTCTGTTCTCCAGCAGAGGTCTCCTTTCAGGTGTAGATTGAAGAAGAGCTCGCCAGATTTTGTCGAAAAAGATTTCAAACGATGGTGGTGTTGGCATATCGATAATTGCGGATTCAACAAGTTCAGCAAAATTCTCCCAGTTTGTTTTTCGTATGTTGATTCCCGTATGCGATTCTGATGATCCTGTTGCGTTCCATTGGACTACTATTGGGAAGTGATCGCTTCCGTTTGGATCGTCTAAAACTTGCCAGTCAAAGCACAAACTAAGATCTGATGAAACAAGCGTGATATCGATAGCGCCCCACGACCTGTTAACATCATACCTAGTTGGCTGACCGTTGTTTAGAACCACTAGATTTGCTGCTTCAATTGCCTGGTACAACCGATGACCACGTGTATTCTCGCTTTCAAAGTTGGAGAACGTTTTGTGATTCCTGTGACAGCGCCACTACTTTAACCACGCTTTGGAGAATGGCCAGGAAATTTACTGGTCGCAGTAGTTCGAATAGTAATCAGTGCATACCCGAAAATGTCATTAATCAACTAATGGAGAAATTAGCGCCTGCAACAGCTAGGAAACCGACCCCGGTATTTCAAAGCTGTGTATGTTGCGATCCATCAACAACTCGTATCTCGTTGAATGACATGAAAGCAGTTTTGAAGACTGGGAAGGATTCTAGTCCTGGCGTAGATGGTATTCCATATTCCGTAATTGCGAATTTACCTGTAATAGCTGAGCGTCAACTTCTTTTAATATACAATCATATTTTCAACACTGGTTGCATTCCTACTATTTGGAAAACCTTCAAAATAGTAGCTATTCCCAAGTCTGGACAACAACCAAATTCGGTCAATAACATTCGTCCGATTGCACTAGCGTCTTGTTTTCGCAAAATCTACGAATTGATTGTCAAAGATAGACTGGAGCATTATATAGAAAGCAAATTGTTATTCCCAGACCAAATCAATGGTTTTAGAAAGGGTCGTGGAACGATGGATGCCCTTCTACCATTGGTCAACAATGCTTCCGATGCTTTGACGAAAATGGAACATATTGTCCTATGCAGCTTAGACATAAAAAGTGCCTATGACAATGTGGAAATCGACATTCTTATAAGTGAACTTAGAGCCATGACTGTACCAGAATGCATTGTGAGTAGCATTTTCTTTCTGTTTGAGGAAAGAATTCTTCATGCTTGTACTGATTCTCAAACCATCTCTCGAACAACATGGAAAGGTTTGCCTCAAGGCTCCCCACTCAGCCCAATATGTTTTAACGTTGTGATTAGCCGAGCAATACGATCTGTTCCTGCTGGAGTAATCAAAATTAATTACGCTGATGATACAACCCTCGCTGTCCGAGGATCATCACTCAATCAAAGCTGTGGAAGACTGCAAACAGCTGTTGATTCTTTTGCTGTCCAAATTGAAGCTTTGGGTTTGGAGTTATCTCCTGCAAAGTGTAAATGCTTACTTATTTCGAGAAATCAGAATGAACTGCCACCTGAAATTCGTATAGAAGGAAGCACAGTGCAATACGTCAGATCCTTGAAACTTCTCGGCATGCATTTCACAAGAAACATGTCATGGTCCTGCCACATTCAAGAAATCAAGAAACGAGTTACCCCATATTTGAACTTTTTACGAAGCATTTCTGGGCAATATTGGGGAGCACATCCTTCATCCATGATAACCATCTTTAAAACCTGTATCCGATCGATAGTAGATTACGGCTGTATTTTCATGAATGACATCACACAAAAAGATGCACTAATTTTGGACAGAATCCAGTGGGCTGCTATTCGTACATGCTTGGGATCCACCAAAACAACACACACGGGCTCACTTGAAGTTGTTGCTGGTTTGATGCCTCTTAGAAATAGAAGAGAGATGATGATTATAAGGTTTGTAAATAAAAGAGCTTCCTTGGCAAGCTGGAACCAACAATACGTGGTTCCCGTTCTAAGCTCTGGAAATGTAATCAATGGTCTTCATAGAGCAATCATAAAGCATAACAGTTTCTTTCCAATCACAACTCTACGAAATCTCCCGTGCTTTTTGTTTGACTCAAATGTGCGGAAAATGGATATTTCGGTTGATACAACGGTTCGAAGATTGCTAGCAGAACCTCATGAAGAATCCACCTCGGAGATAGTATCCAGATACTTGGGAGAAAAGTACAGCAACGCAAACTATCTTGCAACTGATGGTTCAAAGGATATTACGGCAACTGGTTTTGCAGTGGTGAATCATTTTGGTGATCGAATTGCCAGAATCAAAATTCCAGCGCAATCGTCGATTTACATGGCTGAGCTTCTTGCTATAAGAGAAGCTGTGAAAAACATTCTTCATTCGCCTACCGGTGAATATGTAGTTGTGTCAGACAGTCTAAGTTGTCTTTCAAGTCTTCAAAGAAAAAACATTAAACTTCCAAATCCTGTAGCGTGGTACGAAATTAAAGAGGCCATCCAGCAAATAGAATTGTTGGGTTCTCAGGTTCATTTTCTATGGGTACCATCTCATCGAGGTATATCCATCAATGAATCAGCTGATCAGGAGGCAAAATTGGCTTGCATCGATGGATCTCCAGGAGACTATCAGTTCACAACCTTCGATATTGTGTATCCTGCACGACAAATGGTGTTGCAATCCTGGCAATATGCTTGGAATACTGGAAACAAAGGGCGCTTTTGCTTTGCAATTTGTTCACGAGTTACTTTACAACCATGGTTCTACTCGTCGGATATGAATAGAAGGCAGATTGTTATCCTGTCCAAACTGATCACGAACCATTCCAGGATTCCCGCTCATCTTGCTCGGAATAACATCATCACAAATGCAACCTGTACGTGTGGTGAAGGTTTAGCAGATCCAAACCACATTATTTTCCTATGCAGCCTGTATGAAACACATCGTAGACCACTTTGGAGAAGCTTAATTGACAAACGTATGGTTCCGGATTTAGAAATTATTCTGAAAAACAAAGACTTTGGTTTATATAAAGTGATAGCCGATTTTATTGTAACATGTAACATAGATGTTTAAAACCTTTTATATTTTAACAACACTTGGCCGGTTATGTAATTAGAGGTAAAGCCAATAAATAGTTAAGGAAAAAAAAAAAAAAAAAAAAAAAAAAAGTTGATTTTTTGGTAGAAATAATTTGAAGTTACTGAACTCTGATGTTGGTCCTTTTTTCATATAGTCCCTTTTCAACTTTTAGCACATGATAGTTTATATAAAGAATGTGATGGTGTTAGTGAGTGCGGAATTGTTATCTGTCAAATCAGATTCTCTCAATAGTCTAAAAATTCATGCAATTGGCAATATTTGGTGATTTTTAATAAAACTTGTTTGATGCTGAAAAGCACTTGTTTTGCATAAAACAATGATTTAATTACGTTTTGTTTTGCTCTGGCAAATTCTTGCATGATCAGGCGTATTGAGTCGTTCAAATTTCGTCAAAGTTTTGAAGCTAATAAATAAAAATGGTTTGATTAATGATTGTTCTAAAAATATAGCTAAATCTAAATTTAGCACCTAATCAACTTAGTTACATGACTCGCTACACGAAACTGATCATCTTAAGTTAAAATTTGAACGATTACAAATCTTTTCAACAATTGCTGGCTTTTTGCCGAACAGTAAAAAAACGATACAGAAAACGATACAGCAAATTTCAGTCTTCCTCCCCCAGATCTCTACAACGAGGATATAAAGTATATTCCTATAGGACTGTTCCACGCCTTAAGGAAGCACACATTCACATGTTCCCTTTTGGAGAAATGAGAGTCAATTTGGCTGCCCAAACTCTCAGCGAGTCAGTAAGTGCTGGTATACATACATTTGTACAAACAGGAAAACTTCCCAAAACTCATTTGAGTACTGCGCGCTATTGCGAGTACTTTGATAAGCTTTTCGACATAGCTAACTCTTCAACATTTTGCGACACTAAGGTAATAAATTCAATTTTCATTCATAAGGATAACCACATAAATTTTTAAAAATCGCTTTTACAGGTTTTCAAAAAACCGCTTCAAAAAGGATCTCCACACCAAGGTTGCCGAAATCACAGAAAAATCTGTAATTTCACAGAATTTTGAGCAAATTTTCATCACAGAATCTGTGTCACAGAACACAGAATTTTGAAATTTTCACAGATTTCACAGAATTTTTGAATTTTGAATGAATTTCCGAAAATATATTTTTTTTGGACAATATCAAATTCAGATTTCTTACTTTGAATTAGAAAGGTATGATAAGATTGGTAATGGTAATTCATTTTACCAAACTAAAATGTGAAAAAGACCCCATTTATTATGAATTTTCTATGAAATTCCAGGAAATAGCATCACAGAAATCCATCACAGAATTTTTGGGTAAAATCACAGAAAGTCAGAATTTTTTTTCTCAAAAACACAGAAGTTTTTTCGGCAACCTTGCTCCACACTGGAGTTTTCTTTCCATGATGAAAAAAAAGTTACGTCAACTAAGATTTATTCCAAGGGCTTGTGGTGATCTGGATAGGGTAAAAACTGAAAGCTTAAAATTGCTAAGCTTAAAACTGATTAATTTCATATTTATGGTCTTTATTTTTATTATATATTTTAGGAAAACCAGTTTCCCCTACTAGCCTCTCGATCTCAAAAACCTTACTTTATCGATGGATGGCTACAGTACATTTCAGTACTCGAAAAGCTTTTCAAAGATTTGAGGAGTAATTATGGTTTTTCTTTTCTAAGAACCCGAAATCTATCTCAGGATTGCCTGGAACACCATTTTTCCATCATTCGATGGAAAAATGCTAATAACAAACACCCTGACCCAAGTAAATTTGCATCTGCATATAAATCAATAGTCGTCAACCAAATCGTTGCTCCTAAAAAGCTAGGTAATGTCTCAGCTGATTTGAGTAACTATTTTCTAGACTCAAAAACTTTAATGCAAATACCGTTGGTTTCTTCAAAACGGAACTATAGACCACGGAAGGGTCGAAGAAAAAGCCGCACAATTACTACAACTGCGCTAAAAAGATCTGTCGAACCAAGCTTTGATGTGAACCACGAAAATAGTATTTACTACACAGCTGGTTGGGTGTATTCTAAAATACGACATAAGGACTGCATCCAACGCGTGGCAGCAGGTGTATTTTCTTTATAAACACTAAAAAGTTCGATGAAAATTCGAATCTTAAGAAACCCGGCAACAACATGTTTAGATTTGCAAACAAAATAGTCAGCCTGATGGAAAAAAAATTTGATAATTTTTTAAAAGAATCAACGATAGCAGTTAAACAAAAGCTGATCGATACTCTTTTCTGGCCATATAGGAACGGCGATATCATTTACGACGCACTGTGTATTCCCTTCCCAACATCGTGGCAGATAAGTACTTTAACATGCTTATTAAAGCTAAACTTCAAAGTTTAAATTCGCGATTCACCGATGCCGACAGAAGAAAACGACGTTACGATAATAATTCTAAAACCGATCAGAAACGCCAGCGATTGAATATCGTGTAGCTTTTTAGAAACGTATGAATGAAGACAATAAATTCATGAAAGGTTGGTACAAACTGCATTTATATTCGTGCAACTTCAATCACTTTCGGCAGGAATTTAGACAGAAATGTTTTTGCTTTCAGGTTGGATTTACATAATTGGCATTTCAAGATCCGGATTGTGAAGATGTGCACTCATCATTAATCGTATCAGTATCATCTTTGGGACTTGCTATTCATCCAGTTTCGTCAGTAAATTTCTTGTATTCGTTGTATTATTCGTTTCGTTCTATTCCAATAGAACTGAAATCTTTTTGTCCGGGAAGTTGAATACTGCTATAAAGCCCGGTTTACAGTTCTTGTGAACTCGAACTCGAACGTGAACGTGAACTCACCACAGTGAAAAAATATTCCGCAGTGAAATGTCAAATCGGTCAAATCTTCAAAATTAGTAAGAGGTTTGTTCAACTGCGGGTAGAAATTGGTTTCGATCGGAAAATGACAGATCATTCAACCAATGTTTTGATCGAATGATTTCATAAATTTTCATAATTATTTCCATACCTTTTCTGAAACACACATTTGAACAAAGCGGAATCTATTTTTTTTATTTCAATGGAATCTGGCCATTCGATGATCTTCATTTACATTTATTCGTTGAGAAGCTCTTCCAACAGGTACATTTATTCGTCGAGAAACTCTTCCAACAGGTGCAATTAAATGATGCCCAAGCGGGTTTTAAAGTTTAAAAAAAAATATCGTATGCGTTTCATTTCAAACTCGTAGTATTTTAAGCCTTTAATTGCCTTCAAATGTGCTTACAAATTAAATTTTTTATGAAGCAAAAATTTTTCCGTCATCGGTGAAATTTTTTTCAGAATGCACATTGCCATTCGGACGTGAAAATGAACGCGGAATTTATATTCACCACTCTTGTTCGTTTTCCGTTTTCACGTTCGCTCAGTGCGCTTACACTTCGAGCGGAATGTCAGTGAACGCGGAAAAAATATTCCGCAGAGAAAATCGGGGGAATTGAAATAAAATTAAGATTAAAGGGCTTTGAACAAGGAAATCAGTTCAAAAATAATCGTTCAACCATTCCGCATCTATTCCACCTAGTTTCGCAGCCATGAAATGCAGCATAGTCGAGTTTTTGAAGAATATAAGTTTTTTCATTTTCACGTTCGAAAGAACTGTAAATGCACCTTAAGTAGGCGAGGAGTGAGCGGGGCTCTCAATGAGTTTGTTTATTTTTTGCTCAGCTTTTCTGTGGTTTGTTGGTAAACAAACTTGATGAGTTCCGCACAGTTGCATAGCCTAAATAGCCAAAATGGCTGAATCGGGAATTCGATATTCGGTAACACATCCTGTATATATACACACCTTGATCCAAACTACAACAAGAACTACCCATTGATACCAACCAGAAAAAAAAAACAAACCACCCGCTGATCAACCACGACTTACACCCAAAATAATTTGCACGTAGCGGCTACGTGAAAAACTACATAATTTTTATCCAATTGATTTTCACGTAGCTCCTACGATTAAAACATGTCAACACGCCCCTAATAAGAATTGGTACTTCATGAATGTCATCTAAAATTTACGTGAATTTAAGATCGTTGCAACTTGGTTGGAAGGTGGAAGTTACGTGAAATAAATTTAGTGTTGAGGTGTTGTTTTAATCAGTTCTATTGTTCCTTTTACTTATTAATACTATTTTAAATCATTTTAAATAAAATATCAACCATAAATTTACGTAAAATTGTTTATTCTGCATGCACATTATGATATTAGGCACATATTCACATGAGACTAACCATTAACTAAACACTCACTATAATAAAAAAAAACACCAAAGTCTACCTGTGACCGACTTCTGGGTCGTAGCTGTTACGGGGTACTGGTCGCGGAATATTTCTCCAGAGACTGTAAGTTGCCATATTGCATCCGTATTCACTGCTGCTGTTACTAATCGTAGAAATAGGGTGGCTGTGCCTGTAAGGTTATAGTAAAAAGTTAAAAATGGATATGATTTCGCCTCCTGCAACCTTAACTTACCGGTAGACACATCCGTGGACCACCAGTTTTGCCACCTCCGACCTCCCAGGAGCCCTAAATGCCTTGGTTCTCCAGCCGCTGCAGGGTTGTGGCACATTAAAACTTAAAAAATCAGCAAGAAAACAATATTCTTTTTCTAAAACTTCGCGTAAAGTTTGTGGGGACAGAAGTAAACAAAGACTGAGGAATGGTCGAGTACTGCAGCCATGGGTCGTTTTTCTTCTTATAAGAATCGCGTGCTTCACGATCGTTAAAAAAAGCCTAAAACGGATTTCAAATCATCCACATAGACTTTACGTGAATTTCATGAATCGTCTATGTGGAAGGAAACAAGTTATGACACAATCACATAAAATCGATAGGACGCAACAAAGTCTTCGTTTACGTGAAAAATCCCGTAGAAAAAATTTCTAAATTATTTTGGGTGTACAAAATCTATTTTGATTCCAATGTTTACATTGATAGAGTGTGGATGTTCTTTTTTTTAACGTGGAGATTTTATTAAATTTTAAGATTTTAAATTGTTGTCGTGTCAATAGTCATTAAGGAAAACTGTGATATACAATCTGTGATAAATTCACAAGTGATAAATCTGGTGACCGTATTAAGATGAGTGGCAAGGATGCTGCTCCTGATGGAGCAGCATCAATACATAACCTGACGCAACCATTGGGAACTGCTGAATCATCGGACAGGATGGAGGACGAAAATATGGAATTAGCGACAACAACCAAAGAAGGACCCGGAAAGACTACCGAAAATATTTATAAAAATTATTATTACCAGAACGGAGACTGTCGACCATATCGGGTAATAGTGGAAAACACGGATACAGAAAGAAGGAAAGTAACGAACAGGCTGCAAGTAGGTATCTTACTTCATCAAAACGGGTTCGATAAATCCATCGACGACATCCGAAAGACTGCGAAGAATAAGGTAACAGTATATGTAGGAAATATCAAAGACGCAAACAGACTAGCTAACTGCCAAAATCTGAACCTGCAAGGATACAAATCGTACATTCCTAAGCAATTTGTAACGGTGACAGGTGTAATTTCCGGAATTCCACTGGAATTACAAGAAGATGAAGTCAAGAGTTTTATGAAGGCTAAGGTTGAAATAGATTCCGTATTTAGAATGCATAGAATGAAAGATAAGAAAAAGGAACCTACTTATAAAATGGGTGTAGTTTTTCGAAGCAACACTTTACCGACTGACGTCAGCATATATTCTGTGATACATAGGGTACAACCTTACATAAGAAAACCGATTATTTGTTTTAAATGTTTGCGTTATAACCACTTGTCCAAAAACTGTAAAGAAAAGAAAGAAAAATGTATGAATTGTGCTACAGAACACTCACAAGAAAATCTATGTAATATTTTAAAGTGTATGTACTGTTTTAATGCTAATCATAAGACCACTGACAAAGTATGTCCACGATGGAAAAAGGAGAATGACATTCAAGCGATAATGGCAAAAAAATGTTTAACATATCAAGAGGCGAAGCAATATTTTGAAATTCCAACTGAAAACTTTTTTGATGTTTTAAGAACGACAGAAGATTATCCTACTCCAGCAGAAGCATACTCTAAAGTAGCAGCAAATGGCAAAAATTTTCCTCAGCACTTACAACAAAATCGCAAGGAGTGGAGCTATGATGACAAAAGAAATAGAACAAGAAAAGAAAACAGAACACCAAACCAATCACATGTAGATGTAGAAATTGTACCTGGAGTAGCCAGTATTTTGGGACTAAACCAGAAGGAATTTACAAAGAAGAGAAAGATGGAAGAAGAAAAAGAAGAGCCAATAGGTATAGGGTTGTTCAATAAATATAGAGCAGGAGAGTTAGAAAGATTTAAAAAAGAAATAGAGGAATCTGTTAAAAAACAATCATTCGAAGAATGGAAACAAATAATATCATCAATAAACATAAAATTAGAAGCTATTGTAAAATCGCACGGAAAAACAGGAGGAGACATATCAGCTTGTATCATGGGTGAGCTAAATAAAATGGTGGGATCCCCGGGAGACAAATAACTGTACCGGCGATTTCAAAACATTACAAGCAAACATCCAAAGTCTATACAGGAATAAAAACGAACTAACACACGAACTTTACACCCAAAACTACGACGCAGCACTACTTTCTGAAATATGGGCAAAACCAGATCAACTTTTAACAGAACGATGGAACATACAGGGTTACCATCGTCTTCTTGCTCCTCGTGCCGATGGCTTTGGGGGCGTGGGAATTTTCCTAAAGGAAGAATTCCAGTTTGACCACATTCAACTGTCAACATCAGATAACTTTGAAACACTTGGGCTATCAATTTCAACGTTAGACCTTGCTTTAGTTGTTGTATATGTCAACCCAAGAATAACAATTACTAACTTAGAAACAGCAATCACAACACTTTTCAATGAAATAGCTAGATTCGGAAAAGTATTAATAGGAGGCGACTTCAACAGCCACAATGTGTCATGGGGATGTCAAGACACAAACAGCAAGGGAAAGGTAGTACATGATGCCATCATCGGTTCAAACTTGATGTTATTAAACACTGGATCAATTACTTTTCTTCCCCCAGTCACTAACCAAAATTCTAGTGCAATTGATTTGACATTATGCTCTACAAACATGTTCGATATGGCTGAATGGAAAGTTTTGGAGAAAAATTTCGGCGGAAGCGGTCATCTCATTATCGAAACTTGCCTCGATATGAGTGTCAGGCGTAAACAAAAATATTACTACGACAAGCGAAAAATTTCAGATGAAATGGCACTTATTAAACATTGGGAATTCAATGACCTGAAAGACCTCTCCAAACTCTCACAGGACATAACTAAAAAACACAAAAAAATAAATAATTACACACCAAAATACTACTGGAGCTCAGAGTTGTCTGATCTCTATAAACAAAAACAAAATTCTCTTCGAGAATACAACAGATGCAGCAGTAGTGAAAACTTAATCAAATGGAAAAAAACTTCAGCAATATTTCTTAAATCTAAAATAAAGCATATTAAAGAAAAAATGATAGAGCTCTCTGGGTCTATAGATCCAAGGAATCCACGAGAAAACTGGAAACTTGTCAGAAGATTAAAATTCCTCCCCGTTACAAACCCTAAAAACAACCCTATCAATAACAACAAAGACATGGCTTTAAAATTCCTTACCAACAATTTTGGTCCATCAAATTTCAAAGAACCTCTTCCACCTGATAATAATACAAGAACAACAATACTTACCTTCCAACAATGGAAAAAATTCCTTAAGAATAAATCCCCAACATCATCACCAGGTACTGACTACATAAACTACGGTGCATTGAAAGATTTAGATTTACAATCAGCTACAAAAATTATTGAATTACTAAACGAAATGTGGCACAAAGGCTTATTAGACAATCATCTAAAGGAAATAAAGATAGTTCCGATTTTAAAAACAAACAAACCACCAAATGAAGTTAATTCAAGTCGACCGATCGCGCTTTTGCCAACGGTAGTAAAAATTTTAAATGCAGCAGTTCTTGAAGATATACAACAAACGTGTGAAAGAAACAATATCATACCAAATCTATCATTCGGTTTTCGTAAGGGAATGTCTACAGAGCATTGTATAACTTTTGCAACAAATCTAATCAAAGCAGCACGTAGAGCAAACTATACAACGATTGGAGTTTTCTTCGATTTCTCTAATGCGTTTAATACCGTGGACATTGAAAAGTTATACAGTTTAATGCTAACGAATGGATTCAACAAAGATACATGTACATGGGTATATAACTTCCTTAATAACCGGAAAACTTTGGTCTTTACCCAACAAGGAATTGTCAGTCAAATGATTTGTACAGGAGTTCCACAAGGAGATGTAATGTCACCTGTTCTTTTTAATATCTACACAGCCTCTTTACACAACACAAATCTCGACCCAGATGTAACAACTTTACAGTTTGCCGATGATTTTCTGAAAATCGTCAAAGCAAAGTCACTAGAATCAGCTGTAAGAAAAATGCAATCCGAAATAGACAACTTCATGGCCACAGCTACTGAGTTGGGTTTACGTCTTAATAGCTCAAAAACAAAAGCCATGCTATTTAAAGACAGTGATAAACAACTCTGCTTGACGATGGGAGGAGAAATTTTAGAGACAGTAAGAAGCTATAAATATTTGGGTATAACATTAGACCAAACGCTTAAATACGGTATGCACATTAAAACACTAAAACAAAAAGTATTGGACAAACAAAACATGCTTAAAATCATAAGCGGAATCAAATACGGTGGTACGCCAAGAGTAATGATGCTATATCACAAAGCTTTATACGGTAACTTTCTTAATTACGGAACTGTTATTTACGGTGGATCGCCAAAAAAATACTGTGATATGCTGGAAATCACAAATCGCCAATGTTTACGTATCGCTACAGGATGTACCAAAACCACACCTGTGAACACTCTTGCAGCCATAGCTGGTGAAGAACCATTAAAATTTAAACGGATCTATTTAACCAAAAAACGCATAGCCTTACATATCCATCGTAATGACTTAATAGCACAACAGCTATACTCCTTAGACCTTACAAATATCCAAAATGAAGTAAAATACACATTTATGGAAAGAATTTTCATTAAATATGTTCAAGAATTTCAAACTATTTACACACAAACTAAACCGGATATCGAACTGAAAGTTGAAATTCAAGACAATATGATTGGTTCAACAATGAGGAAAAAAGAAACTTCACCTACTGTATTGAAAAAACTCGCCATTGAAATGATAAATAATCATTATAGCCATTGTGATCAGTGGTATACTGATGCTTCCAAAATGATGAACAAATGTGGCATTGGAATATATGACGCGTCTTCCAACACAAAGATTAGTATCTCCTTAGCATATGAAGTGAATATCGCAACAGCAGAACTCCTAGCTATAAGAGTAGCTTTAGAACAAATTGACGAAGCTAGATCTGGAACAGTCATCTTCACGGATTCGCAGGCAGCCTGTAAAATTATAAAAAAGGATATTATCAACAAACAATTCGACCAAATAACTCACGACATATGTACGCTTGCAACAACAAAGAAGGTCAAAATTCAGTGGATCCCCTCTCATGTTGGCATTGACGGAAACGAAAATGCTGATATCCTCGCGAAACAAGGACTAGATGGACCAGTAATACTTCAAAACAAACTGCGACTTGAGGATGCATACAATAGATTCAAACAAGAAGCCCTGGAATCCACTAATGTATGGTATAGAAGTATGGCACAAGATGAAGGAAAAGGAGTCAAATTTTACGGGTTTCAGCCTAATTTCTCCACTAAACCCTGGTATTGGAACGTCGAATTCAACAATTTCCAAATTCGAACTTTAAACCGTTTAATCAGCGGACACGATTACTCTCCTTATTACTTGGGATTAATGAGGATTCGAGACACAAAGCTATGTGAATTATGTAACACGAATTTCACAACAGAACACGCACTCCTAAACTGCATTCAATTTAATCACATTAGAAATCATTATGATTGGAATCGATATTCCAATCTGATCGAAATGATTCAAAATTTTGATGAAGATAAACTAAGAGAAATCCTTAGTTTCCTAGAAAAAGCTCGAATGAAAATTTAAAAAGTCTAAGCATCAAAGTTGAATTGGAATAATAACAATAAAAAAAAGAGAACATCCCTAAACCAGGAAGCAAGAATACATCAAAAAAACCTTCGTAGTGGTGATATAGAGTATCAAACTCTCTGCCATTCTATCAGATCTATACATACATACATACATACAAAATCTATTTAAATTTTTTTAGAACATTTTATTGAAGTCGTTAAGCAAACTCGAGTCAGGACATGTCCTAAGGTTTTGCGAATAAAATAGGAGAGCCGCAACTCGTAGCAGTAACATAAATATCGCAACCGTTTCCTAGTGTTAACTAAGCTTCAGTTATCAAAATAAATTATGAACGTTAATCTGCTTAACACTTTAGAAAGAAAGTAACTGTTATGAGTAAGATTTACTCATCCCAAAGAGGAGTTGAATCCCCTAATGATGATACCACTTGAGCAGTCGGAGATTTTCTCGAAGATTTTTTATATTGCGGACTAGGCATCTGGTCACTATTACTTCTTGGAGGGTAAGAACGAGAAGTTAGTTTCTCTGATTTTCCTTGTAACCGAAATTGTTGCTGACGCGGGTTATGCTGGTGCTGACGTCGGGGTTTATCTTGAGGGGCATGGAAAGACGGCCTGTAACGAAAGCATAATTTAGATACACAATTTAACTAGTTAAAAGAAATAAAAAAATTACTTAGATTGCCCAATGTTACTACTTTTGACTTTATTACTCCATGCATCAGTTGCCTCATCCCAACAATCATCTTCATCGAGTAACGTTGTATTGGAACGACTCAAATTGTTTTCAGATGAATATGGCGACACTGTGCCGGGATCGTAAGGTGAAGCAGAGCTGTGATTATCGTATCTCTGCTTGGTACGAGATGGTATGGCGGAAGATCCAGGATGGACAAAAGAGCTATTCGAATGATGTGAAGGTGTATATGAGCCATATCTTGGAGTTTGAGACGAATGTGGAGTTTGATGATAAGGAGTCATGTATGGAGTTTGTCCACTTGGTGTATACGGCTGTATAACGAAAAAATAGTGAAGAAATTAAGATATCCGTTGATCGTCTCACAATTCATATGTATATACTTACAGTAGTAACGTAGTTGCTTGCGTTACTTATGTCTCCAGGCGTGTATCCATATCGGGGTGTATTATTAGCAGAATATGACGATGAATTCAACATTTGTGACGATGTCGTTTGAGAATTTTTTTGGAACGCATCATCTGAAAATAACAATAAGAGAAACAAAACTGTAGTTATTTCTACACTAGATTTATATTTATATCGGTTGGATTTTTTCTTTCCCATCGCGTTGAAAGGCTTTGTTTGTATAGTGAATTAGTTGTGGTAATGAGCCCGTCACCGGATGACCATCCTAACCGGACTGTTCCGGAATGGATGGATCCAAAAAAACATCCACGGACAATTTTTTACCTTGTGCTCAGAGGCCGTGGAGGAGCGAGTTTTCCGAAAAAACTCGTTCGTTATCGGAAGAACGATAGAACAACATGCTGGAAAAATCGAAGGAGCCTTTTTCAAGAAGAAGAATAAGCCATTTCCCCACTTGTCAAGCGAACAGCTGATTTCTCATGTTTACATTTTCTCGGCATATCGTGGTAGGGTAAAAATAACAACAACATTACGCATGTTCAATGACCAGATAGTAACGAAATAAAATAAGCAATGCAATTGAAATGATTTTGCAAGCGCACCTTGGTGAGGAGAATATACATTCATTATTTAATTAATTGTAAATTCATAACAAGTTGAGAAATGAAGGTATGTTGATGATTTTAAAGTTACCCTACCACAATCTGTCTCAGGAAATACTCTATAATTGGTACTTGTCAAAAATTTGAGGCTTAAATCAAGTTTGAAAGATTGCCACCTGCAAGCATCTTCTCGATGAAATTGATCGCCTCCCAAAATTAAATATTTGCAAATTTGTGATACGTTGCTCGGAAGTAGATGAAATGTCAGAGGAAGAACTTTAGAAGGAATTAGCATCGCAAGGAATTACTGAAGTTCGCAGAATAACGAAAAAACGTCAACAGGAGTAGTGCACATCAACACTGATTCTTACTATAAACTCGTCAATACTTTGGTCTCCTCCGTGTACGCACTCGTCCTTACTACCTACCCTTTACCGTTGCTCTGCAGAAACTGTTTGCTGTATGGTCATCCAAAAAGCCGCTGCCAGAATTCAAAAGCTAGTAATGTTTGCTCAGTCCAGCATGAAAGTGATAATTCTTTAGTGAATACACGGATAAAAAACTCTACATGTTGTTATCAAAATTCGTATGGTTGGCTCATCTATATCACATATTTTTGGTTGAACCCATAATATTGCTTTATCAACATCGAAAACTACAAAAAAACTAACGTTTATGGCAAGTTGATGTGGCTGTAGAGGATTCCTCAACCGCAAATCGCAAAACTAATTTAACAGCTAGTAGATTTGGCTATATTTTCCTAGTCTACGTTACACTATCTGATAGTTGATTTTCAAATATCACTGATGCTTGACTAGACCTCGAATTTCGTATGAACAAGCAGGTAAATTGTCAGACTTAGAGGAAAAAAGCCAGTATTTATTTCTAATGGAAGAAGTCGACAAACACGAAGCGGAAAGGTAAATATGATATGCATTTTTTCAGTTGATTTTCTTAATACAAAAACAATATTTTAATGTTTTCAGATACATATAGAGATGGTTTACTTGGCCCTCGAGGGCCAATCCGGAAGGTCGAATAAAAAACAGTCATGAACAAGATCATATCGCGTAAGTATTCTTAAGTTATTTGAAATTTCAGCACAATCATATTTTCCCTATAACTTTAATTTTCTTTCAGGGCGCCGGCTTTTCAATTTCCACCGAAAAAATTAACAGCATTTTGTTTCAGGGCCATGGCGGCTGCTCCCCCAGCAGAAGGAAAAAAATCAAACAGTGCAGCGGTCAAAATGAAAAATCATGCCACTGATCGTAATATAATTAATTAAAAAATAAATAACAATGCGTTTAATTAAAAACAACAATGAAAAACAATGCATTTTATCTGTTCAAATTAATTCAATTAATATTTTGAATCTACGATGTCTTACGTTCACGGGGAGCAGCATTTACAGTAGAAACAGCCATACGAATGAATGAATGAAAATTCCTGTTGGCTTCTTAGCATCGATGCGATCGCTAAATCAGCCATTTATTGCTGATCCACTCTTTTTTTCTATTTCTGCGATAGCTGATTTGGGCTCCCGTAGGGTACCACTGTAAAAAAAATTACAGTATTCAAGAAAAAAAATGAGCATTGTTCTACATAAGGATTATTTATCGACTGAAATTAAATCGGATGAACAAGCGGAAAACATTTAAAGATGATTTAATAAAAAGTTGTCAAACAAACATGTATACCAAATATTATTATCGGATTATCTATTGTTTATAAAACAAAAAATTGTGTTTGCCTTGAGCTTGGTCAATCAGCGGTCGAAATCACGGAAAAATGAATAATAAAAAAACTGTTTGCGATGGGGTCAATCAGCGGACAAATTCACGAAAAAAAAGAAAACGCTGTAGTTGTTTAAATAAGTTTAGAGTTCGACGACACGGTAGCGATCATTCATTGAATGTTGGATTTCGTGCTATGTTTTGCAGTCGGAGTTATCCGTATAAAGTTTAACTGAAAAGCGGTTAGCGTGTAGAAAACCGACAGATTTTATACTGATTTGACAGATCGCACAAGTTTCGCAGTTATGAGTGCGCAGTCCAATTTTTTGCGATGCGAATGGTATTATTTCCTATAATAGATCATTATCCGTACACAACTCCTTTTTTTAACTTCTCATATACGATTTGTTACATTTTAACGACAACATAATTGAATTCGACCAGCATATAAAGTATCAAAGACGCATTTATCGCATCAAAAATCTTCGTCATGCCAAATTCGTTAATTCTCAGGCTATGGAAAAATGTGTTTTCAATAGTGTTCATTATTTTTTGTTTTGTCTGGGATTTTAACGCTCGTAATTAATTCAATCTCAATGAATACTAAGAATAATAATATTTCATTCCGATGACTATATGTTTTGTCCTCTCTTGCAAAATAATGATTTGAAGATTGATTCAAGAATTTACTTCTTAACTTTTCAATGAAATTAGTGAGTAAGAGTGAATTTTTTAACTGTGTTTACTGCTCCGGCTAGTCTACCGCACGGAAGGCTACCGTCGCTCGATTAGAAATTTTCCCAGTAACCGCAATATCCTTTCGTGGCAAAGTATCATCTGATTGTTGGTTTGAACGTATTTTCGGGTCAGAACCAAACAACCATATTTATGTTCATGTAGACGCGTAAAATAACTGATAAATCTATATATTTTTCTCCGTGTGAGTGAGGAAAGGACAAATTTTAATGATGATCGTCGTGCGAGTACCCTCGCACAACAGAATCGCAAGCAAATACCCAAATGACCCCTTTTTCCTCTACCTTTCCCCTTCCTTCTCCTTCCGCTAGTCCCATTTTTGATATTAGTTTTAAGTGGAATCCTGGGCACATTAAAACTTGTAAAAGTTACGGCCTTAAACAAGTTAAAGTTAATGAATAAAAAAAACTTTTGTAGCAGTTTTCTGTGAATTCTCCAGACGTTTCATACACAGAAAAAAAATCTGAATCCTTAAAAGCACTGAAATTGAAAACCCTTAATATTACATGACATAGAACGCGATTTCATACTGTAAATTTCCGTCACTTATGATGCTTTTTTTATTTACATCATGTGTGATGTAATTTTACAGATTTTTTGGTAGTGTGTACGACGTATTGAAAGCTCACGCGAGATATATATTTTGCAATCAAGCATTCTCATGGCTGCGACATAAATTTCAGCGCTATGGTAGAGCGCAGACACCAGATACCCAGACTGATCAGAGTCGCTTGATTCCATACAACTACAAATCGCCCAGAATCATACGCCATATGACGGGGCATCGTGAAACCACTGTGCTTCATCAAGAAAAAAAATTACACTTGATCATTATCAAGCCAAATTGTCAAAAAGTGTCTTGATTGAATCACCTATTAGTATTTGAAATTCTATCTCACAAATTTTCACTATCGTTTTGGTCTTCAATGTTAAATGTTTACTCTAATTTACTGCATCATAATAAGAGATGAATGTTGTACAAACAATGACTGTTGATAGATTTAGATGAAAAAAAAAATACTAACGTTACGTTATAGTTACCGGTCCTTAGAACAGAGCCAATTAATTTTGGGATTCAGTTTTGATTCCGGCTGAGTGACAGCAAATATAATTGATAGCAATATTCACCACACTTATTTTCATCATATAATGAGAAGGCGACACCATCAGCATCCTCTAGCGGACAAAATGGAAGCACTAATTCGAGAAATTCGTCTTACTTATGAATAGCGTGTATTCCGACTCGATTTGATCAGGGATGCCAGTTATACTAAATGAAATTATTTGTTTCTATTCTTGCACCATAAAAATTTTAATGAATCAACAAACAAACAAAAAAGGGGTTTAAGAAAATATATCCATTCCATACTTGTAAATAATTCTGAACAAAATATGGAGCATAGTAATTACTTTCAATTTCATTCCTTATTTGATTGTTTCAAAAGATACATAGATTTGGATGCGCAAAAAGTGTTTTTTAAGAAAACAAATTTTAAATTAAATCGGTCAGAATAGAAAAAACTGCTGAACTGTTTATAAAAATTTTGCTCACTAATGATAGTTAAGGAAAAAAATATTTACGCATAAATATCGTAATTTTCTCTTTACTAGATGACGGGTGTCGCTTTTCAATTTGGCAAAAATGGGTTTTTTAAATGATTCGTATTAAAAGATGTTATTGTTATTGTCTCATGCAAGATGTTTCTTGTTAATATTTGAATATTTTCAAACCAATTGTTTTATCATTATCAAACTTTAAAGTTTGTTAGATCATTTATCAAATCCAGATCTTAGGTCGAAGGATATTATAACGAGCTTTTATCCAGCAATAACATGAAAATAATCTGCTTTAAATGTTTATAATTAATGAATTGATTAAAAAAATCAATGCTAACAAATGGTTTCCGAAGAGATGTGCTGGCTGTGATAGACTTGGACTACATGTTCGAAATATACCTTTCTCTAAAAGCTATTGGTCTTCGTCTATAATTCTTTTTATTTCCGTATTTCCCTATCTATCTTCTTTTTCCTTTAAAAGTGAACAGATAAAGGCACACAATTGTAATCAAACAAAACGAGTTTGGCTCCTTAAAGCCTAAAGGTATGAGCCGTTTCAAATAAAGAATTTACAAAAAAAAAATCGTTTCCGAAATGCCAGTGCTCCAGAAAACCAAAAGGCTAACAAATAATATCCATGTTTTCTGATAATGGACTTGAATTATGCCTAAGAGACTTGTGACATATCTTCTGAAAAATATGAAAGAAGTTAAGGCTGGTGGTGCGAATTTTGAATTCATTTCTTAAATGAGCGGATTTTTTTATGTGTTCCTAAACTAAACAAAAAAGTGATGAAAATAGGTTCGGACGGCATCCCTGATCAGCATTTTGACAGCTACAGGCACAAATTGATTTTTTTTTAATAATTGAGACAAATGTGTGCAACAGAATTGTTATTTTTCCAAATTTAAACCAATTGTATTGAAAAAAATAAAAAAAAACTCGTTCGATTCTCAATGAATAGTCGGAATGCGATATATTTCTCAATGTTTTCCCATCATTTATTTGTGCACGTGAACGCAAAACAAAAATCTAAACAAATAAAAAATCAAAGCTGAAAAAGTATCACAGAAACGATTATCAAGGAGAAAACAAAATTGAGGCACATTTTTTTTAATTACCACGAAAATTGTGTGCACATTAAGCATCATGTCATTTGTTATTACCAAGAAGGAAAAATTCTATTCCCGCCATGGAATGTGACGAAATTAAACAAAAATTCATCTCAGGTTCCGAATGGCATGTATATTGGTTTTGAAATGAAAGATTTTTATTATTCTTTACTATTACAAAACAAATGATAATCCAAAACACAAAAAAAAAAAACTATTTAAATATAACTAGGAAAAATTAATAATAATCATTTTTGAATTTCCATTGTTTTAATTACTTTATCTATATTTATTTTAGTCTCTTAGCTAAGCTTTTAAATTTTGTATTAAGCTTCCGCTTATTTTGATTTGCCGCTTTGTATGACACTAGAATATGTCATTAGGTGGTATGAAAAACCCCTAGCAATTGCTTTTGCTAAACTAAATCGAGCATTCGAGCAGTCGTAGAAAGCAATTGCTTCGGTTGATATGAATAAAGTTTATTCTGACAGCTGTTTTCTCAGTCAGGAGCTTTTACTTTTAGAACAAGCTAGTTCGGTATGAATAAAGCCCAAATCTGAAGCAATCGCTCGAGAAATCTCCTAGCAATTACTTTATTTTCTAAGCATGCTTGGTAGCAGACTTTTCCAATAAACAAATTCTTCAACAACGTCATGAATTCGTAAAATTAGCAATATTACACTTCAATACAATTTAAAAAGGCATTTTCAACATAGATAAAGAACAGTCGAAGTGATAACCCAACTTTTTTCATATTCCTGTCGTTGTATGAAATGATTCGTCTAAGATGAAACAAATCAATTAGTAAATATTTCAAATTAAAAAAATCCGGCTACAGTGGAAGAAGTCCCAATCGGCTTGAAGTTGGAAGAAAGTTGTAATAATTTAAAACATAATTCAGATCTCCCAAATTTATATGATTTTTTATAATTCAAAGATTAAAAAAACATCTAAGTTAAGATGCGCGCCTATTGCCTATTTTTTTATATATCGGATTATCCCGATCCGAAAACGTGTGGGAGAGCTTATGATAAATGTTAAAAAGCTAGGCCAATTTTTGTTTGACAATATTCAATTTTCTTTAAACATCAACATGCGAGCATGTATTGACTTAAATTTTTCCGATCGTTCTTACACCCACCACCCGCACAGTCGATTTCATGGCTATTTTAGCCGTACTTTTCAATTTTTTGATAGTCTTCTTTCATTTTACTTTAGAAAATTTCAGATTCTGCTGGTTGGATAGCTCTTTTTTTCGAAGCAAAAGCTATGTTCTAAGACTTTAGTACACATCTGCTAAGCAAACGTTTATTCATACCAAACTAAGCAAATGCTTTGGGCTTTTGCTTTGCTTGATTTCGAGCAAAGTAAAAGCTACCGAAGCAATTGCTAAACCTTATTCATACCACTAATTGTCATACGGATCGTTGTTAAAAACTCGAAATTAAGACAAAGATGAAATAAATTTTATGAAATTCGTAGAAAACCTGTATATAAGAGAAGTGACATCTGAAACACAAAATAGGTGTGTTCAACGAAACCCAATCGAAATCAATTGAAATGGATTGACAGTTGATCAGCTGTTTTTCCAATTGACTTCGATCGATTTCTATTAGGCTGTTGATTGAACAGCCATACACTAATACTAACGCACTGGCGCAGTGTTTTCAGATGTAATTTTCTTTATCAGCTTCGTTGAGAATTCGAAAAGGCGGTTTACTCAAGGCAAATTGTAATGAATCCATCATTTTGGCCATATCTCAATAGCAATTCTTTCCCGTATACAAGCTGTCCGAAAAATTTCAGATTAGAAAGTTTGTTGTTCGACTCGAACTATATTAGAATACTAAAAAGGAATTTGTTTAGAATAATGAGCAATTTTGAGGGAAAAGAAAAGCACAAAAGCGAAAAATTGCTGCTATAGGAAAATAATTATTATTTTTAAAACATACAATCATGATATTATGAAATAAAATACAGAGGATCGATAAATTTTATATTTTATTTGACATTTTATCGTATTTCACAACATAGACCAAATTTCACTTCCTATTTATTTACATAGTAGTCACATAGTTGGTCACTTCTTATTTGATTATTATAATAATCCAAGACCGACAGACAGATGTATTGTGAAAATGGAGTCCTAACAGAACAGCACAGAACAGCGACGCCACATCGACCGACATCTCTTTGAGCACCACGGACCAGCACGACTAGCACAGCACCACCGACTCAGGATACCTGGCACAGCCCCACAGATCCAGCATGTCTGACACCACCAGACCAGCGCGTCTAGCACAGCACCACCAATCCAGAATACCTGGCACAACCATACCGACTCAGAATGACTGGCACAACACCACCGATCAGCACCACTGACTCCGCACGACTAGCACTGCACCACTGACTCAGCACACGACAGGAAACACCGCACCGAATGACACCGCTTTCATTTCTTCTAATATTTTTTTCACAACAAACCAAATCTGCTGTTTTTGACAGCAAACAAATACATATGTGTTAGTGCGATGGAAATCGATCGAAACGAATCCTGCTTCCTAGCTTGATCGGTTTTGACTGGTTTCGATCGATTTCGATTGGCTTCATTGAACGTCAATTGGATTAGTTTCGACCAAAACATTGGCTGAGTGAACATCCATTTACCAATCGAAATCGATTGAAACCAATTGCAATTGCCTGTTGAACAGGCTTAATTCCAATCGAGCAAAAGAACTGTCAAAATCGATTCCAATCGATCCGAGCATTTTGTCGCAGAGCTTTTACCTTTCTTATTGAAAACTCAACCAAGGAAGGTATTGTGATTGTTGTTATAGTTCAAACAGAAAATTTTTTAGCTGGTCATATGAATTTATGATTAGGTGCAACTTTTGTCAATGCTTTGGTGAATCGTGTTTCTAGTTAGAAAACTAACTGATTATTAACGAAATTCAAGTCATTCATACCGTTTATCGCGATCCTTCGGGCATCGAGTTCAATGTTGTTTTGTTGGATTGAAGGAGCGTTCACTTTAGAGCTTGAACATTTGAGCCAGAAAACAGTGCTGGGGATTTTTTGTCCAAGATTTCGGCGATGTTGCCACATATTTTATTTTAAGAGGGATCAGTTGTCGCTTCTCTTATATGAAGGTTCACTAGAAATTCGATTTAAAGAAACTAAAAGGCTAACTAACTGATTAAGAATATGTAGTTTGTTTGTTTTCTCGTTAAGTGCTGGCGGAAATTTGCAATGCAAAAGTCTAAAATTCGTGCTGGCAGTTTTTATCGCAAGTGTCGTAAATCAATGTATTTTTAGTTACTTATGAAGTCATAATAAATTAGTCATTTACTACGAATGCTTGACCTTAAAGTTTTTGAGTCTAATAATATTCCCTTTTCATTCTTTCTTTTTTTTTAACTTTGCGCTAAATCGATAGTAATATTACAATCACGATGTTTACGAGTATCAGCAGCGGTCAGTTGTCAAAGCTATGTCTAATAACACTCAATTTTGACACTTGCTTATTGGTATTGAAAAAGCAAGCCAGGAGCCATATTTGAATACCGACAAGCTCCTGATTTGACAGGTGCTAAAGCGTCTAGGGAAAATTTACAAAAGAAAATAGCTACAACAAAACAACAACACCTATCCGAGCGTCACCAGTGGCAAAAATGGAAACAAGTTTAGCACTTACCGGTGCGCAAATGAGCTGCTAAAGCTAAAAAAGGATCTAGAATGTGTCCCGGGTTAACCTGGGATAGCACTTACCGCTGCCGATGCTTTAAGGGTTTGGATAACGTTTTAAGAATTGTAAGAATATGCGCTGTTAATAATTCATATTTATTCAAAAAGTACTCATTTTACTTCCGCCTTTTCTATATGCTACGCTACACTTTTTGCGATTGTCAATTGAAAAATCAGGGCACCTGGCATCTCTGAGCAAACCTCCGAAAAAATTCTCAGTGTAATACTTCTATTTCTGTCGCCAGATAGCGCTATTCGTGTCTCCCGATTTCTCGTTAAGTGGTGTATATCGGTTCAAGTATATCTGGTGACAGTATGAAAATTATAATGGCTGATATGAATAAAGCTCTAGTAATTGCTTTTGCTATTTTCGAGCAGTTTTGTGAGTCAAATACTTCGAATGGCATGCATATTTTTAATCCGGAGCTGGTTGAAAGTAAATATTCTACTCTGCTTTTTCATATCTAGTTGAGCAAATGGTTTCAAGTTTTGTCATTCTAAAGTTCGAGCTAAGTAAAAGCTATCGAAGCAATTGCTTTTTTCTTATTCATACCACCTAATGTCTGTAATAAATAATTCATTGAGTTCGGAATTGTTCGCCTTATTCTGAATGGTTGACTACGACTAAAAGACATTTACATAGAATTCCTTGAAAACCTTAAATTCCAATTTATATTTAGGGGGAAGTCGTCTATGGCCGGACATCGCCTATGGCCGGACAACATAGATTTTTGAAAACACAATGGGTGGTATGAAAAAAACTTAGTAATTGCTTTTGCCAAACTGAATCGAGCAGTCGAGCAGTCGCTTAAAGCAATTGCTTCGGTTGTTATGAATAAAGTTTTTTTGACAGCTGTTTTCTCAGTCAGGAGCTTTTACTTTTAGAACAAGCTAGTTTGGTATGAATAAAGCTCAAATCTGAAGCAATTGCTCGACAAATCTCATAGCAATTGCTCTATTTTCTAAGCATGCTCGGTAGCAGACTTTTCCAATAGGGCAGTCCCGCTGTGCAATAGAATCACATCGTTGTACAGATAGAATAGCTTCCTTTAGTGGTATGAATAAGGTTTAGCAATTGCTTCGGTAGCTTTTGCTTTGCTCGAAATCAAGCAAAGAAAAAGCCCAAAGCATTTGCTTAGTTTGGTATGAATAAACATTTGCTTAGCAGATGTGTACTAAAGTCTTAGAACATAGCTTTTGCTTCGAAAAAAAGAGCTATCCAACTAGCAGAATCTGAAATTTTCTAAAGTAAAATGAAAGAAGACGATAAAAAAATTGAAAAGTACGGCTAAAATAGCCAAGAAATCGACTGTGCGGGTGTTGGGTGTAAGAACGATCGGAAAAATTTAAGTCAATACATGCTCGTATGTTGATGTTTAAAGAAAATTGAATATTGTCAAACAAAAAATGGCCTAGCTTTTTAACATTTATCATAAGCTCTCCCACACGTTTTCGGATCGGGATAATCCGATATATAAAAAAATAGGCAATAGGCGCGCATCTTAACTTAGATGTTTTTTTTAAATCTTTGAATTCTAAAAAAAATCATATAAATTTGGGAGATCTGAATTATGTTTTAAATTATTAAAACTTTCTTCCAACTTCAAGCCGATTGGGATTTCTTCCACTGTAGCCGGATTTTTTTAATTTGAAATATTTACTAATTGATTTGTTTTGTTTCATCATAGACGAATCATTACATACAACGACAGGAATTTGAAAAAAGTTGGGTTATCACTTCGACTGTTCTTTAGCTATGTTGAAAATGCCTTTTGAAATTGTATTGAAGTGTAATATTGCTAACTTTATAAATTCATGACGTTGTTGAAGAATTTGTTTATTGGAAAAGTCTGCTACCAAGCATGCTTAGAAAATAAAGTAATTGCTAGGAGATTTCTCGAGCGATTGCTTCAGATTTGGGCTTTATTCATACCAAACTAGCTTGTTCTAAAAGTAAAAGCTCCTGACTGAGAAAACAGCTGTCAGAAAAAACTTTATTCATATCAACCGAAGCAATTGCTTTCTGCGACTGCTCGAATGCTCGATTTAATTTAGCAAGAGCAATTGCTAGGGTTTTTTCATACCACCTCTTGTGACTAAAAATTTGGCTTAAAATTGGATTAGTTTAATCCCAAATCGCGCATTTTTCGATTCCTAAACGCTTTTGGAACGTGTATCGAATAAAGTTTTCGCGAACGGTTCCCCAAAAAATTGGTTTTTAGTGATATTAATCCCAGAAGGAAGCTGAAGCTTCGGAACACGCCATTTTGCCGTCTATTGTTTGTTTCGTGTTGATCTCTCAGTAACTTGCATGCAAGTTGCATTGATCCGATATCGTCTACAACACAATTTATGCACACTTTGGGGTAGGTAACAGGTGACTGTTACCACTTAATCAAGCTTTCACATTATAGCTGAACTGTGCAAGCCATCGAATTTTGAATTTTAGGAACGATGGCCTCCGCTAGCGGAGGTCCTCCTGACGGGCCTCTCGGTAATAGATTTCCATCGTTTATGGACCCTAACAAGGAGTTTGGACGTATCATAGTTCTGCAAATGACTGGTGCTAGTGGACATATATTGCCGAAAAATCCATTCGTGATCGGAGAATCTGTTGAGAAAGCAGCAGGGTGTGTTGAGTCAGCTTACAGTGAAGCTCAAGGAACTAAATACACAATCAAGACGAGGAAACAGGAGCAGGTAAACAAGCTTTTAGCATTAAAACACCTTCTTGACGGTACAAATATTACTATTACTTACCATCCGACTTTGAACTCGTGCAAATGCGTCATTTCGTCATTTGACTTAATTGAGCTTACTGAAAAGGAAATCCTGGAACAGCTTAGCAATCAAAATGTGTCAGAAGTCCGAAGAATTACACGTATGCAAGATAAATCCAAAATCAAAACCCCCACCCTCATACTGACGTTCAGGCAAACTACATATCCTGAATACGTAAAAGTAGGATTATTGAGGGTGCCAACACGCACATACTATCCCAATCCTATGCTATGCTATGGATGTTTTGAATATGGACACTCTTCGAAGTTTTGCAAAGGGCCTAAGCGTTGCTTTAATTGTTCAGAAGAACACCATGCGAATGAACAGGAAGGAAGCGATGATCCAACGGAGGAACCTACAGCTTGTGAAAACCCGCAATACTGTCACAATTGCAAAAGTGACCACAGGCCAGGTAGTAGAAAATGTGAAATTTACCAGAAGGAAGCGAAAATTTTTAAAGTTAAAATCGATATGAACATCACGTATGCCGAAGCCCGAAAGCGTGTTGAAACTGGACAAACCAGCTATGCACAAGTTACAGCACAGAATAGAATGGATTCGATCAAATTAGGCCAGCTCATTAAAGAGGATAAACGTAA
The DNA here is from genome assembly GCF_029784155.1 of Uranotaenia lowii. NCBI lineage: Eukaryota > Metazoa > Arthropoda > Insecta > Diptera > Culicidae > Uranotaenia > Uranotaenia lowii. Next base: position 98,818,063 of record NC_073691.1, on the reverse strand, counting down.
GGATGAACTCATTGCAAAACTGATAGAACGTGAAAAGCAACAAGCAATACAAATTGACAAGCTACTAAGTGAAATTAAAAATTTGCGAAATGATTTGAACAAACGTAACGAAACTCGGCAATCACAAATTAAACCGATTGAAAAGAAAGAAGAGCATCTAAGTCGATCACGAACAGTAAACCTCGATAAATGTAATCAAATCTCACAACGAAGCGAAAACAAGCGAAACAGAGAACTCTCTCAGCGCCGTATCGCCACTTCCAACAGCCCTCCATTGAAAAAAACCACGCACATACCTGATCAAGATCAGGAATCCCTGGATAGACTTCCTTACCAAAACGAAATGTACGCGTCGGATACTGAAACTTCGGAAACACCTCCACTAACTTCTAATGGCTCATCAGAAAGAAAACGCAAATAGAAAACAGCAGAGAAATCGTATACCAGTCACCGACAGCATACTTACCACCATTCATCCTACGACCAGCAACGCATACAGGCTCATACCTGAAGAATCCTGTCCACAATTGCTCCTAAGAAGAGAATCCATCCAGGACGTCTTACCCCAACCTGTAGATGGTGTACCTTCAAGAGCATACAACCAAACTCAACTACGAACGATACCCGAGCACAGCCCAGTACCGACCCCGACCAGAGATGTGCCGGACTCTTCCGAGGATCCTTTGGCGGCTGTCGGTACAGGGCAACCGGATATTCCACAGGCAAGTATATCGTCTTATTTTCAACCTGAGCAAAATACAAGTGCATTCAACTTTCCAGATATCAACGCTAATAATATAAGAACAAACTATGACCCAGTTCGGACTCTCCCGGAATCCAGCAATGATGATGGATCACTTCAGAACGAGAATAACCAGAGCGACAGTTGTATTGGAAAGCTACAACTATGTTTGCAATGGAATCAACGGTCTGGCGAATAATCTCAACGACCTCACACTGTTCATCTCTCGGAATAATCCCATGGTTCTGGCTCTCCAAGAAACCCATACTAGGCCCAACGACAATTTAAATACTTGGCTTGGCGGACGCTACTCCTGGCACACAAAACACGGCTCAAATAACTGGCAAAACGCTAGTGTTGCAGTTCTACAAACAATACCGCACTGTATCCTGCAATTAGATGCACCTCTGCTAGCAGCAGCAGCGAAACTAACTGGAAGCAACATTACTATTGTGTCCGTTTATGTCCCGACGTCTATTTTAAGCAATTTTGAACAACACTTCCGTGACCTGGTAACACAGCTTTCGAAACCGTATCTCATCCTAGGTGATTTCAACGCCCATCACACGGTATGGGGTTCTCCCAAAAACGACAATAGAGGCATCTCTATAATGCAAATAGTAGAAGAAGAAAACGCTGTTGTACTTAATGATGGGACAAGAACGTTCCACAGGGGAATCCAAGCGAGCCACATCGACCTCTCCATTGCATCTGCTGACTTGCTCAACATAGTCCATTGGAAAATTAACTCGGACTCATTAGGTAGCGATCACTATCCCATTCAAATAACATCAAACGAATCATCTCTCTCAACTACTCGTCGACAACGCTGGATTTATAAAGATGCTGATTGGGAAAATTTTGAATATTCGATCATGGACACTTTGAACCCCGAGCAAAGCTACTCAATTGAAGAACTTACTGAACGAATCCGGACAGCCGCAGAAAATAACATTCCTCGTACTAGCTCTAAACCAGGCAGGAAAGCGGTCCATTGGTGGAACACTGAAGTGGAGAAAGCTATCAAGGCTCGTCGAAAAGCTCTAAGGAGCCTGCAAAAAACACCTATAGACGATCCAACGCACGAAGAAAAGCTTCAAATATTTAGAAACGCAAGAAATACGGCTCGCAAATCCATGAGCGAGGCCAAACGTCAATCATGGGAAGAATTTCTTGATGGTATTAACCCAAATTTTCCTGTTTCTGAACTTTGGCGACGAGTAAACTGTTTAAGTGGGAAAAAGCGAACCCGAGGCATAACTCTTCAAATCAATGACCAACTAACCGACAATCCTGTTATGATCGCAGACGAGTTTGGAAAATTTTTCCAGTCCTTATCTGCAAATGACAACTACAGCGAAAAATTTTTAAAAATAAAAAATAAAACCGAATTTGAAACAAGCCTATTCCGAATAGAGAACTGCGCCTCTGAGGATTTTAACCAACCGTTCACCATCCATGAACTTTTCTATGCTTTAGAAAACGTAAAAAGTCATTCAACTAGTCCTGACTTAATCGGATATCCTTTGATCAAAAGACTACCTTATTCTGGAAAAAAGGTGCTTCTTAATTGCTTGAACCAATTATGGACATCCGGAACCTTTCCTGACGAGTGGCGTAAAAGCACTGTCATACCCATCCCAAAAAATGGCCAAGACCACAGTAAGGTTGAAGGGTATCGTCCAATAAGTCTTACAAGTTGCCTATGTAAAGTTGCAGAACGTATGGTAAACAGAAGATTGACTACACTACTTGAAGAAATGGACTTATTAGACAATCGCCAGTTCGCTTTTAGGAAAGGGCGCGGATGTGGTACCTACCTTGCTTGTCTAGGAGAAATCCTAGATGACGCAAGAGAATCGCAATATCACATCGATATGGGCATTCTTGACTTATCGAAAGCTTACAACCGAGTATGGAGAGATTCAGTTCTGAAACAGCTAAAAAATTGGGGCCTTGACGGGCGTATTTGTATCTTTATCGAAAACTTTTTATCTAACCGTTATTTTCAAGTTGCGATCGGAGGGTCACTCTCACAACTGTTTCGTGAAGAAACAGGAGTTCCACAAGGGTCGGTGCTTGCGGTCACCATTTTCTTAATTGCCATGAATAGAGTTTTTAACAATCTACCTAAAGACATGTACGCGTTTGCTTATGCAGACGATATCTTGCTTGTAACAGTTGGTAAGTCGTACGCCAAAACTCGTAGAAAACTGCAGAATGCGATCCGAGCTGTTTCAAAATGGGCTGACGAAATCGGGTTTGTCATATCATCTGATAAAAGTAGCATTTTTCACATTTGTAACTCAAACCACAGAGCGTATGATCGTGTTGTTAAATTGAAACAAAATATAATACCATTTAGAAAATTGATTCGTTTAACATCACTCGCCACAAGCGGTCGCGTTTCTCGTTCTCCTGCTAGTGAATCGCGTAGCAATATAGTGTTGTGGATTCTTACCCCTTGAAATCCGGTCGTGAATCCCGTCAGGGTAATTGTTTCTCGTTACCTGCGTTCCGTTCCCGGGGAACAGCAGTAGTTAGTAGTGCCAAAGGAATAGTGAATCAGTGCCACAGTCATCAGTTGCCGATAAAAATAATCGTCCAGCAGCAGACAAAAGCCGATCTGCTGTATAGTAATAGGCATCAAGGTCAACACAAAAGACCATTTTGTTGACTTGGCTGGTAGTCGTTTGGGATAGGGTGTACCCTATAAATATATTTTGGTTTAAGTTTTTATTTACTTACTAGCTGACCCGATGTGCTTTGCTACACCTTTCAAAATCAAATGATATTTTCAGAAGTTATTCAAATTTTTATTATTTTATTGGCATTACTTTAAATCAAATTATAACATAATTTATAAGCAACCGCTATAAAATGAGAGCTGCAGCTGGAGTTTCGAATTTCAACACAAAGATAACTTAAACGAATATTCAAAATTTCGCTCTATAAATTTGTGTTAAAGATCTGATAATTTGAAGCTGTCTAGACGATCTCAAATTAATCGCAAACCATCTAACTTATAAAATATGGTTGTTTTTTCTTGATATGTTCTGGATTTATGCTGAAAAACTGATAAGAGAGCCCTTCCCCTGTCCTTACCTTCACCCCCTGCTGAATGCAGGTCGTGATTATTAATTATCATACCTAATTTTTTCGTTCCCAAAAATCCTCTTATATCAAATATAGTTTCATTGGTTGATAAGTTTTTAAGCTTTACAACAAAAAATTTATATGGGCACTCCTACCTTTCCATGCCATATTTGTTTCCATTTGTTGGCTTCGTTAGCATAAATTGAGGACATATGCTAACACATTTGTATTGGGCTCACCTCCCTCCTCCTATGTACCTACTCACTGAAAGGAGGATGGTGTGTCAGATAATCATAGAATCATACCAAAATGATTTTTCATGTTAAGTTTTGTCCATTTCTCGGATTTTGTAAAAAAAGAGTTGAATGTAAGCCTCCTCTTCCCTTCCTATATTCCCAATTCTATCATCTTACTGCAAGAAAGGAATTGTTTCACATAGAAAAAGTATTTTTCGTACTCAAAAACTTTTTGATGCCAAATTTGGTTTCATTTGCTCGATAAATTCTCGAGTTATGCAATAAAAATTACATGGAAGCTCCCCCTTCCCTTTTAATATCTTTTCTCTGAAAAAAAGGTGGGGCTTCAATTTATGACAGAAACATTTCTCGAATCCAAATACCCTCATATGCCAAATATGGTTAAATTTGCTCGATCAACTCTCCAGTTATACTGAAAATTGTAAGGGAGACCTTTCCTCCCCATTTTCATCCACTTCTTTGAAGGAGTGAGGGATACCAAATATTCATAGAAGCACATCTCGTACCCAAATATGGTTCCATGCAAAATTTGATTCCATTTGCTGTTGTAGTTTTTTAGTTATGATGTAAAAATTGTATGAAACTCCCCTCCCTCTTTCCTTTCTCCCCACTGGAAGAAAGAAGGGTTCTCAAACAATCATTAGAATATGTCACGTTCCCAAATACCCGCCCATGCCAAATTTGGTTCCATTTGCTTAATTAGTTTTTGAGTTGTGTAAAAAATTATCAAAAAGGCCCCTCCTTTGTTTATTTCTCCCTACTGGAAAGAGGGATGGGTCTCAAATAATCATAGACATATTTTTCATATCCAAATACCCTCCCATGCCAAATTTGGTTCCATTTGCTTTATTAGTTTTTGAGTTATGTAAAAAAATATGAAAAAGGCCCCCTCCCCCTTTCTACAAAAAAGGGGGAGGGGTCTCAAATAATCATTGAAATATTTTTGGTATCCCAATACCTTCCCGTACCAAATTTGGTTTCAATATCTTGATTAGTTTTCGAGTTATATGAAAAATTGTAAGGTAGCCCCCCACCCCCCTTCCTATCACCCCATTGAGAGGAGGGAGGGGTACCTAATATTCATAGGAATATTCTTCGTACTCAAATACCACCCCATGCCAATTTTGATACCATTTGCTTGATGGGTGCTCGAGTTATGCAAAAAATTGTCTGTTGTTTGGGAGGCCCCTCCCTCCCTTCATGATAGAGGGAGGGGTCTCAAACCATAATAGGAACCTTCCCCGGCCTCCAATACCCCCACCTGCCAAGTTTCACGCAAATCGGTTCAGTAGTTTTTGAGTCTATAGGGAACAGACAGACAGACAGACAGACAGACAGACAGAAATTCATTTATATATATATATATAGATTTATTTTTTCTCTTTGTGTTTTCTGTTTTGTTTTTCTTAATTTTTTATTATCATTATCATCCTTCATTTAAAGGTTTAGCTCTCCACTCTCGCCCGTTATGTCCGAAAGCAACCGGCTAACGGATGACGGCGACGAGGCCGGTCATCACCCCCCATTTAGAGAAGAGACGTCTTCTCCTTCTCCTAATGCTCATCCTATGTATCTTTCGGATACGGAAGATTCTCCGTCCCCCGCTCCCCATCCTATTGATAAAACTGTTATTCCACCAACTTTTTTTTTCGGTAAAACTATCACCCCATTGAACGAACCTCCATTAAGTTCAAACTCTAACTCACCCATGGAAAATAGTTCTACGTTACCAAATTCTACCCCTCGTCGTCGGGTTTACCAATCTCAATCGACGGGACCCTGGGTAGTCTACATCCGGCCCAAACCGAATGGGAAATCACTTAACGTGATTTCAATCTCCCGAACCCTCGACCGATCATACCCTTCCATAGTCAACTACCAGTCGATGAGTCGGAACAAAATGCGCGTTGTCGCTGGTAGTCTGAAGGAAGCAAACGCCATTGCTTGTGACGAGAGGTTTACGATCGAGTACCGCGTTTACGTTCCCGCTCGTGACGTGGAAATCGACGGAGTGGTAACCGAAGAGGGTTTGACCGTCGATGACCTAATGGAATCAGGGGTTGGCCGATTCAAGGATCCTGCTCTTCCAACGGTCAAGGTGTTGGACGCGCGACAATTAAAATCAGCATCTGGCGAGGGCGAAAAACGAAAGTTTTCCCTGTCGAACTCTTTTCGGGTTACCTTTTCCGGCACTGCACTTCCTGATTACGTTGCGATCGGGAAGGTTCGTCTACCTGTGAGACTTTATGTGCCTTCGGTCATGTTCTGCCAGAAGTGCAAGCAGTTGGATCATACGGCCGCCTACTGCTGCAATCAGGCACGCTGCTCTAAGTGCGGGGAGAAGCATGAGGAAGCTTCGTGTACAACACCAGGAGCAAACAGGTGTTTATATTGCACTGAGGAAGCATCTCATGCTCTCTCGGCGTGTCCGAAGTACATATCGCGCCGGGAAAAAATCAAGACTTCTTTGAAAAATCGTGTAAAAATGTCCTATAGAGACATGGTTCTGAAGTCTTTGCCAATCGTCTCAGAGAACCAGTTTGACCTTCAAAGTGACTATGAATCCGAAGGGGAGGATCCATGTGAAGGAACATCAACTGGGCCATTTTCAAAAAATAATGTTTCACAGGCTCCAAAAAGGAAACGCATCACTAAAACCCAAACCAGAGTAGCTGCCAGCGAACTTAATACTAAAAGAAATCCTCAGAGTGGAAATAGTAATTCTAACCCTCCTATTCAAAGTCCTCCGGGTTTTAATCCGTCCCCGAAGGACTTTCCTCCACATTCTGGGAAGTCAAAACCCCAGGCTTTCCTTCAGGATCCAGGCCCATCAGTAGCTAACAGGAATGCAACAATTCCCAGAGAAACTGCATCTGATCCATCGTCAAATGGTTTTCCCAGCTTTTCGGCTGATAGTAAGATGAAATTCTCGGAAATTGTTGCGTTCATCCTGGACTTTTTCAGTGTACCAGCAGGATGGAGGACTATGATTAATATGTTTGTTCCCCTTTTGAGAGAATTCTTGAAAAAGAAAGCTCTCACTATGACCCTCATCGCAGAAGCAATTTCTTTCGATGGATAATTCATCCAATGAGGGGAGAGAAATTGTTTCTGTATTGCAATGGAACTGCAGAAGTATTTTACCAAAATTAGACCCATTTAAAATATTGGTACACAATTTGAATTGTGATGTGTTTGCCTTATGCGAAACTTGGTTCTCTCCAAATGTAGATTTTCTCTTCCACAGCCACAACATAATTCGCCTGGATCGAGATGGGCAAAGAGGGGGTGGCGTTCTTTTGGGGATCAAGAAATGCCACTCTTTCTATCGTATTCCCTTACAACCATCTCCAGGTATTGAAGTCGTCAGTTGCCAAGCTAGAATTAAAGACCAAGACCTTTGCCTAGCCTCGGTATATATTCCGCCAAAGCGTGAGCCGGAACCAATTGGCGAATATTCTTTCACTTCTCCCAGAACCCCGGTTAGTTCTGGGAGATTTCAACTCCCATGGCGTGGGCTGGGGTAGCTCACGTGATGATGATCGTGCTAACATTATTTATGAGCTGTGCGACGACTTCAACATGACTGTCTTAAACAATGGGGAAGTGACTCGAATTAATGGATCCCAAACACAGCATAGTATTTTAGATATTTCTTTAGCTTCTTCCTCTCTGAGCTTGGATTGTACGTTGAAGGTAATCCAAGACCCTCAGGGAAGCGATCATTTGCCTATCCATATTTCTATCACCAGTGGTCGTAGTCCACCCGAAGAGATCAATATTCCTTATGACCTCACAAAGAATATTGATTGGAAAAAGTATGCATCGGGTGTAAGCGAAGCCATCGACTTAATGGACGAACTGCCTCCGGAGGCAGAGTATAGTTTCATCTCCGGGACGATAGTGGAATGTACAATCGGGGCACAGATCAGACGAAACGAAAACTCGACGATCCTGAAGAGACCTCCTACTCCGTGGTGGGACGGTGAATGTTCTCGCGCGGGAAATGAAAAGCGCAAGGCGTTTGTCGAGTTTCGCAGAACCGGATTGCCAGAGAAGTTCCAACGTTACTTGGCCTTGGAACGCAAGTTCAAGAACCTGATCTGGGGCAAGAAACGTGGGTACTGGCGGCGATTCGTGGATGGGTTATCTCGAGAAACGTCTCTGCGCACACTTTGGCAAACAGCACGAAACATGCGTAATCACACTCCCTCGAACGAAAGTGAGGAAAGTTCGAGTCGATGGCTATTAAAGTTCGCGAAAAAGGTCTGCCCGGACGCAGCACCAGCTCTGAAAATATATCGGGATACAGAGAATAGTTCCGAAACCGAGGATAAATTCTCGATGGTCGAACTTTCACTTGCGCTCTGGTCCTGCAACAATTCAGCTCCCGGACTGGACAGAATCAAATTCAACTTGTTGAAGAATCTGCCAGATTCCGCTAAAAAACGTCTATTGAATTTATTCAATAAGTGTTTGGAACTGAACATTGTTCCGCATGACTGGAGACAAGTGAAAGTCATCGCCATACAAAAACCGGGAAAACCAGCTTCTGAATACAATTCGTATAGGCCGATTGCAATGCTCTCGTGTCTCCGGAAATTGCTCGAAAAAATGATTCTCTTTCGGCTGGATAAATGGGTTGAATCAAACAATCTGTTGTCAAGTACACAATTTGGATTCCGTAGAGGCAAGGGTACGAACGACTGTCTAGCATTACTTTCATCAGACATTCAATTGGCGTTTGCCCAAAAAGAGCAGATGGGGGCAGTATTTCTGGACATCAAAGGGGCATTCGATTCGGTGTCCATAGAAGTGCTATTTAGTAATCTTAACTCTTGCGGACTCTCACCAATATTGAATAATTTTTTATATAACCTGTTTTTATATAACCTGTTGTCTGAAAAAATCATGCATTTTAGTCATGGAGAAACCAAAGTTGGACGAACTAGTTACATGGGTCTACCCCAAGGCTCATGTTTAAGCCCCCTGCTATACAACTTTTATGTCCGAGAGATCGATGCTTGTATGGCACAAAATTGCACGCTAAGACAGCTTGCGGATGACTGTGCTGTTCATATCACAGGTAAAACAGACACTCAAATAAAACCTCCTTTGCAAGAAACTCTAAATAACTTATCACATTGGGCCAGGAATCTAGGTATCGAGTTTTCGCCTAGTAAAACCGAGTTAGTAGTTTTTTCAAGGAAGCATTCCCCTCCTCAAATAGAGCTCCTTATGATGGGTAGAACTCTAACTCAATCTCTTAGTTTTAAATATTTGGGTGTCTGGTTCGACTCTAAATGCCTCTGGGGAAAACATATTAGGTACTTGACACAAAAATGCCAAAAGAGAATCAATTTTCTTCGAACGATTACTGGAACCTGGTGGGGTGCTCATCGACAGGACCTCATCAGGTTATACCAAACAACGATACTGTCGGTCATAGAATATGGAAGCTTTTGCTTTGAGTCCGCCGCGAAAACCCACTTGATTAAACTAGAACGAATACAGTATCGTTGTTTGCGTATTGCCATGGGTTTTATGCAATCGACACATACGATGAGTCTCGAAGTATTGGCGGGAGTAATGCCGTTGAAAAATCGGTTCTTCGATTTATCGCTACGTTTCCTAATTCGAAGTGTAACTATGAATCCTCTGGTGATAGAAAATTTGGAAAGGCTTATGAATATTAATCCGCGAGTCAAATATGTAAACAACTATGATACTTTTAGTCAATTAGAAATAAATCCTTCTTTATTAAATTCGGACACGAGTCACTTTTACCCAATTAGCAATTCCTTGATAAAATTCGATCTGTCCATGACCGCTGACATCCGTGGAATACCAGATCATGTCCGACCCAACATCATTCCTTCAATCTTTGCTTCAAAAGTACGTGAAATTGATCCTATGAAAATGTTCTTTACTGATGGTTCTAGAATCGACAACGCGACTGGCTTCGCAGTGTATAATGAGAGCTTTGAAGCTTCGTTCAAGCTTCGAGAGCCATGCTCCGTTTACACTGCTGAGCTAGCCGCTATTTACTGCACCTTGGAACACATTCGCACACTGCCCGTAGACCACTATTTCATCTACTCGGATAGTCTCAGCTCCGTTGAGGCGATTCGATCGATGAAACTGATGAAGCGCTCTTCCCATTTTTTGCTGGAAATTTCAGGGATATTGGGCGCTTTGATCGAAAATTCGTATAGGATTACCTTAGCTTGGATCCCGTCTCATTGTCTTATACAAGGCAATGAGAAGGCGGACTCATTGGCTAAGGTGGGCGCGTTACGAGGTGAAATCTTTGAGAGGATAATAACTTACAATGAATACTTTTCAATACCTCGCACTTTAGCGATTAACGCTTGGCAGTCTAGCTGGGATAATGGCACAAAGGGACGTTGGCTCCATACGATTATCCCTAAGGTTCCGACGAAGGCATGGTTCAAGCATTTTAACTTGAGTCGCGACTTCATTCGAGTGATTTCTCGGCTCATGTCAAATCACTGCCGGCTTGACGCGCACTTGTTTCGTATTAATCTCGCTGCAACCAATGTTTGCGTTTGTGGGGATGGCTACCACGACATCGATCATGTTGTATGGACGTGTGAAAGGTATGGTCAAACGAGGGCTTGGCTACTGGATACCCTTAGGGCCCGAGGTAGATTACCTGGTGTTCCAATTCGAGACATTTTGGCAAACTTAGATTTTGGATATTTGTTCCCAATTTACAAATATCTCAAGCTGTCTGACTCGGTCGTTTAGTCCGCTTACCCACGTAAACTCTCCCCTTGTGTGTTCTTCATTTAATGTCTGTTTTGTTTATTTATTAGTACCACCTCTCATCCAACGGGTTCGACACATTCATGAAGAAAACCGATACCAAACCGTAGCTACCGAAACCACAGCTACAGGAGGCCACCACCGGACCCTAATGGAGCACTGATATCAAAGAATAAACCCTATAAACCCCTTCCTTTTCCCTTATTAAAATTTTGTTTTTTTTTTAACTGTTGAGTCGCCGCGACTATTACGGCCCCCCCTCCCTACTAACCAGTGATACAAAGACCCTCGGCACATTTAAACTTTGTAAAAGTAAAAGGCCTTTAATAAACTAGTTGTAAATAAAATAAAAAATACATTTAGAAAATTCGTTTCAATTCTTGGCGTTACATTCGATAGAACACTAAGCTTTAAAAAACACTTTGAAAACGTTAAGGAGGATTGCCGCAGTCGACTGAGACTGTTATCGGTGATAAGCAGCAGACACCAAAAGAATAACCGGCAGACAATAATTCGAGTCGGTAACATTATAGTGTCATCGAAACTTCTTTACGGAATTGAAATAACCTGTCGCAGTTTCGATCTTCTGGTCTCTACATTGGCTCCCACATACAACACAATCATTCGGAAAGCCTCAGGTCACATGCCAAGCTCGCCAATCAATTCCTGCATGATTGAATCAGGGTGCATGCCATTTCGACTTAAAGCAGCACAAACTGTAGCAAACAGAACTATTGGATTTATAGAAAAAAACAAGCGGGGATGAAGCCCACTTTGTAGAACACACTAATCGAATACTTACGAAAGAATTTTCATTTAACTTACCAACTGTTGCTGAGATATCTAGCGTAAGAGATCGTCGTTGGAACCAATCGTCTCCAAGGATCGATTGGGCTATTAAAAACAAAGTACGCGCAGGTGATAACCCCACAAATATTAAAACCATATTCGATGAGCTGTTAAACCGGAAGTATAAAAATCATGAGAAAATCTATACCGACGGATCCAAGTCAAGTAATGGTGTTGGCGCCGGAGTTTTTTCTTCCACCTTTAAAGTATCCGTCAAGCTTAACGATGCATGTTCTGTCTTCTCGGCCGAGGTAGCAGCTTTGAACATTGCCGTTGAATCTATACCGAACGATCAGTTGAAAGAATCAGTCATCTTCACTGATTCAGCAAGCGCCTTGAAAACACTCGAAACTGGCCGATCAAAACATGCTTGGATAAAGACACTAGATTCGAAAAACCTCTCAAAAATCACCTTTATTTGGATCCCGGGACATAGCGGTATAACAGGTAACGAGGAAGCCGACAAATTAGCCGGCGCCGGATATAACAACAATTTTTGGAAAACAGACGTCCCTGGGGATGATCTTAAGAAATGGGTTGACAACGTAGCAAAGCATTCATGGGAATCGTCATGGAATATGGAGAGGAGCCTATTTACAAGGAAGAACAAGGGAACTATTTCGAGATGGGAAGACCGTGACAGTCGAAGAGAGCAGCGAGTACTTTCGAGAATGCGTGTGGGTCATACCAGAGTCACCCACAGTCACTACGCAGGAGCAGCAAACCAACAACCCATATGCGATATCTGCAACATTTACCTGACGGTCGAGCACATCCTTACAGACTGTCCTGCTTATGAAAATCAGCGTTATGTGAGTCACCTACCAAACGGAATACGAAACATCCTGGCCAACGACAAGGAAACTGAAGAAAAATTACTAGAATTTTCAAGAGCAACAGACTTATTGAGTCAAATTTGATTTACATTAGTATTGGAAATCTTGTAATGCTATTATCTTTCTCATTCAAAAGAGGCGAATGAATTCTAAATTTAAAGTCTCTATAAAAATAAACAAAACAAAACAAACAAACAAACTTTTCCAATAAAAAATTCTTTGATAACGTCATGAACTTTCAAATTAGCAATATTTCACTTCAAAACAATTCAAAAAGGTATTTTCAACATGGATAAAGAAAAGTCGAAGTGATAACCCAACTTTTTTCATATTCCTGTCGTTGTATAAAATCATTCGTCTAAGATGACAATAAACAAATCAATTAGTAAATATTTCAAATTGAAAAAAAACCGGCTATAGTGGAAGAAGTCCCAATTGGCTCAAAGTAAGAAATAAATTGTAATAATTTAAAACATTATACAGATCTCTCATTTTTATATATTTTTTTATAATCCTAAGATTTAAAAAAAATCTAAATTAAAATGCGCGCCTTTTGCCTATTTTTTTTATACATCGGATTATCCCGATCCGAATACATATGGGAGAGCTTATGATAAATTTTAAAATTAGGCCATTTTTTGTTTGTCAATATTCGAATATGTATTCATTTTTCTTTAAACATCAACATACTAGCACGCATTAACAAAAAATTCCGGTCGTTCTTACACCCACCACCCGCTTCGTCGACTTCAAGGCTACTTTTGCCGTACTTTTCAATTTTCTGATCGTCTTCTTTCATTTTACTTTAGAAAACTTCAGATTCTGCTGGTTGGATAGCTCTATTTTTCGAAGCAAAAGCTATGTTCTAAGACTTTAGTACACATCCGCTAAGCAAATGTTTATTCATACCAAACTAAGCAAATGCTTTGGACTTTTGCTTTGATTGATTTCGAGCTAAGTAAAAGCTACCGAAGCAATTGCTAAACCTTATTCATACCACTAATTAGAGTACATTTTAAACCCCCCGGAACGAGGGGCACAAGTGAAAAATTTAATTATAATTATTGAGAAATGTTGACCTTTTCTGTCAATAGATGGTGTTAAGGTTTAGTAAAAGATTGTCCGTTGGCATTTATATGCAAAATTTCAAGAGCTAGGTAACTTGGGTAACTTTGAATATATTATTTTTGCCGTTGGGACAGCCCTAATGAAAACTTCTACAAAGTGCTGGAAGTTTGAGGTTAGATAGTAATTCGGATCCGTTAAGTTTTAGTTGGTCAATTTCCCCGTGAATTTTCAGACAGCTCGCCGAATGTGTGATGATTTATCGAAATCGGGACCGAAAACGTTGTTCCAAAACATCTTCCGGCTAAATGATGCTTTGAAAAAATGGCGTCTCATACTGATTCAGTAGTAGACTGCCGCTATTCGCAAGACTGTCCCATTTGCATTTTCGTCATTTTTCAGTTTATCTCAAAAATCGTTCAAATACAGTTAGTTCTTCAATTTAGATTAAAAACTTTCAAAACTTTGTTCTCAACATATATGAAAAAAATACCAAGTCATGTCTGTCCCATATGAAATATACCCGCAAAGCTGTCCCATATGTCTATTTTTACAGAATGCTTTAAAATTGCTTTTCTAATTTACTTTAATTTTACAAATATTCATACAATGTGTGCGAAAAAATAAGCATTCATTGAAATTACGAAAGTTAGACTAGATAAAACAGTACAGTAAAGTCGAAAATAACAATTTCCATAATTTTTACAAGCTATGATTAGCCTAATGGGTAAATTCCACAAAACTGTTTTTTTCATCTCGCATGAGGCTTATTGAATTGTTCGTTGTAAAACATGGAAAATAGTCAGCTACAAAGCCATATTTTTTTTAGGTTTTTGTCATGCTCTTATTTGCTGCTTGGACTGCCATAAAATCTATGAACCAAAATACGCGTACCTGGTATAGCACACGCGTAGGTCATATTGTATTGATTTTTCTCAATAAATATTTGCAGCCAAAATGCTTCGCATTTTCTGATTCAGCAATTTGTTAGTATTTATAGTCTTTCTAAAAAGATAATCGACAGAAAAACTTTCCAAAAGATGAAGGTATAGGTTGTTTTATTCATGGAACGTTGTTATTGATTTTATTTTTGACCTACTCAATTTTTACGATAAACTTACGTTATCTTTATCTAAATATGTTATAAACATCATTTTAAACTTATTTTCATCAGTAAACAACCAGTAAAGTGAATAATACAGCGCAGATAGAGAGAATCAAATGATCAACTGACAAAAGAAAAGCCAAATATGGGACAGCTTTGCGGGTACATTTAATACGCATGCGAAATATACTCGCAAGGCTGTCCCATCATTATTTTCTCCTCTGCATCAACAACTTCCAAAGCAAAAAAACATTGGACGAAATTCTACAACAATTATCTTAATATCTGTAAAGAAAGAAATAGAAAAGGTAAAGTTTCAACCGAGAAATCCACGAAAGTTTATAAAAATCTTTAAAGCCGTTTTTCTCGGTTCGTTGTTTTTGCATATGGGACAGACTTGCCGGCAGTAGACTAGTTTGACAAACAATAGAGACAAATCGGTGTTTGATGTTTGAATCATAAAAAGCCTTATCAGAGAATATTCACAATAAGCCTCAGTGCATTATTATCTATATAAATTTACACGCCCCAAAAATTACATATTTGTGTATTTTGTTCTACCAGTTATAGCGGAAAAAAATATTCGCTTTTCCTCTTGCTAAATTCCCTGAGCTGTGCGAAAAACAGTACCTACTTGAACTAAAATCGACTTGAAACGATAGTTTTATTTTCGTAGGTTGAATTTGCTTCGGAAAATTTTCGATTGTTTTCAATAGTTATTGTTTTTTGAAGCGTTTAGTGATGGGCGATATTTGATGTATAAAAAAAGTGTTGGTTCCTAATGACCGGCCACGCACAATTTCTTTGTTTTTAACGCATGTATTGTGTCAAATTTGTAAATTGTTAGTAGCTCGATTATGTTAGAAAATGATGTTTTATCGCTGCCGGGAATCACTATTTTGTCAGTCAAAGCACTTTGTTAAAATTTGCGGGAAGAATTTCACAAAATGTATTCTCTCAAGATCCAAAATATGGTTTTGACAGCTCGTTACATAGAAAATAATAAAAAGAACAGTTTCCGTGTTGTTAGATAATTTTTCCTTAAGAAAACATTATCGATACCCGAAAAAATCGAGTGGGCGGTAATAGCGCCACCCCAAAGTTTGATGAATTATTTTGAAAAGCGTACATTTTTCGCGTTCTACTAAATTTTTTATTGAAAGTAGAGCAGTTTTGAAATGTATTGGAAAAGAAAGCGGGAGAAAAACTGGCATGACTGGAATGACATGGTGGTATCTACTTTCGATAGTTAAGTTTTTGAAAATGTACTCACTTTTGATACTTGGCGAACCGGAATATGGGGTTCGGAACGTGTTCGAGGTGCCACGTGGTGTAATTGTAGGTGTCGCCATCGGAATCGGATCCCTGAAATGTTCCTTGAACCATTTAAGAAAAGAGTTAACTGAATCAAATGTTTGCTGTCTGAAGCGATATCCTTCCGGGGTAATGGTGACATATTCATGTTTGAATTTATTACGTGGCAAATAAGAGAGAAGAAATTTTCCAGGGTAATGTTTTGCCACCGATAGAACATAATGAATTTTATTCGGGTTCTTTTTCTTCTCTTCTTTTAAAATTTCTTCGGCTCTCTCTTTCAAACCTCCTTGCGTGTCCTTGAAATATTTGTAATTCAGTAAATCACGCACGTATGACGCCATAGGATTTATATGTCTAGCGATAATTTCATCGAGATCTTCGAATTCTTCATTTCCTATCCACAGTGATTGTCCTAAGCTGAAGTCGTTTTCCTTGCCTTCTTCGCGTATATCAATATGCTGATAAATATCGTTGGCCACTTTCCAGGACGCCGTGAGATGATCAGCGCCTTTACTTGAAGGTCTAACTATCACTTCGCCCTGGTCGAATTCCTTCAACAATTTTAAAGCCTCATTATAAGAAATGTTATGAAATGATGGATGAACAATAACACGTTTTATATAATGCTGCCTCTGTTGTTGCTTTTTGACATCAGATTCTTTTTTTATATCCCTATCTTCGGCTTCTGTATCATAAAATTGATCCTTTCGTGGTCTCCATTCCCCATTTTTATCAGCTAAATCTGAACTTTTTGAAGTGCAATCCAGATTAAATTTTTCAACATCAATTTTTGTTATGCGCACATGAATAGTTTGTCCCATCTGTACGCGCTCCTCGGGGTTTTTAACATGTTTATCTGATATATTTTTAATGTGTATAAATCCAGTCAGCCCATTATCAAATCGCAATCGAACACCCGTAGCTTGACCAGGACACTCACCAGCATCGAAATGATTCCAAACTTCAGATAATTCTGGGAATTCATTTTGCATACAGAAAGGACACTGCCATAAGCCAGTTTCATCATTTCTCACAGGATTGGCTTGATCCAATTGATCACCTTGCGGTTTTCGATGACTGATGCCAGATACTGTAGCCAATAATAGTTTTCCAACATACAGCGTTTCAGGGGTTTCTTTAGTTAAATAATCGAATAACTCTTCCGTAGTTAAGGACTTGAACGGTGTTCGTAGATCTTTGTACCGCGAATTAAGTTCAGCACGAATATCATATAATGTAATACTTTTATTACCAAAGCCCTGTCGCTCTAATTCAACGGCAAAAGCATCGAGATCAAGATCTTTCAAACGTTCTGGTGATTCCAAAATTTCTTCCAAAGCTCCTGCTGGGTTTGCATCTTCATCATCATATTCTAGAGCATCAACTGCCATCTTCCGAGCCCATTCGTATGTTTCCGGATGAACACGGGATCCGTCGAGGACTTCAACGTATGCTTCGGTACTGTCTCCTAAAGAATTTGTATCGATTTTTATAAACCCGGAACAATTGATGAAAACTTTTGGACCCATGTGACAAACCGTGACAAGTTGGGTTCTATTCTCTAATCGTTGGTTAGTTTGCTTCAATACTTTGATCAGTGCTTGTCCTTTTCTCGGGCCTAACCCGCAAATAAACTGCACTAAATTGAGTGTTACCGAATTTTGTACCGTCAAATTCACATCAACACCGACTTCATTGGTGCGATTAATGAACTCTAGATATAAGTTTTCAAGAAGCTCTTCTTTATTCAAATGGTCTTGAAGACTATGATACCGGAGGCATAAAATTTCTTCATCGGCCGTGCATAGCTGAGAAAATTCTACCAAAGGATCCTGCATACGCCTTGCAAGTGAAATTGCTTGTCTTAACAACATTGGATAGTCACGAAAATCGATTGCACCTTTGTTAGAGTTAGAATAAATTTTCGCCAATTCATTATCGACTATTTCCACTGCTATCTCAGGGAATTGATCCTCCTCTACTAATGTTTTGACACAATCTTGTAAATCCTTTTGTATCATAAAAGCATCCCGAGATTCACCACCAACTGCTATAACATGAGGTTTTTTGTTACGTATGAAATCGGTAATTGACTGTAAATCGGCTTCCTTCAATTGCCTTTCGTCTTGCCTGTACGAATTCTTCCGTTTCATCAGATGAGGAATGCGAAGGTAATCTGTTACTTCTCCATCGGGTGAGGTGATAGCAGCGAATGCTGATTGAGTGTAATCAGGAACAAACGCCAGACCCATAACTCGTATACCACGAGAAGTGTCAAAATCATAGTCATCTTCGTCAACTTCAAACGCTAGAAATAAAAAAAACAACATTCAACACATATGAACAATATCCAACATAAAACTTTTTGTGTTTGCGCCTAAGTCCGATGACATAGTGAGTGCGATGCGAATGCGATTCAATGCGGTGAGCCATATTTTAAATGTATGTAAATCGCTTAAACCTGACATACACAGTAAATTTTTGCCTCGGTTTCCAGCAAAAAAAAAATGCTGGAAACGTTCAGCAATCCAAATGTTTGCTGAAAACCAGCAATCGGTTTTCGAATTGCTGAATTTTTCAGCAATCGGTTGGGTTCTTGTCATTTTTACTGAAAAATCAGCAATCGGTTTTCAAATTGCTGGACTTTCCAGCAATTGATCTAGTTTGCTGGAAAATCAGCAATCGAGTTGTCACATTGGAGTTTGTTTGTTTTCGTACGCTTAAGCAAGGTGAGACTCTATTTTACGAATTTGGTTAGATTAATATAATTATTTTTATTTTCCTCTATATTCTAGCAACCAGACATAAGTCAAGGGTGAGTTTTTATTGGACAGATTTCATAAAGATATTAATCAGAACTCTTTTCTCAGGTGGCGAATGATCAACACTTTGGCACAAAGCTGCCACTCCAGGGCCGGTGTTGGAAAATTTAAAAAATAAGTTCTTGGAAATAAATCCAAACATAATTTTAAAATGAAAGAAACAAATTCTTTTTCATTGCTCACTTTTTTCTTTTTTTTCTCAGGGAACATTGCTCATTATAAACACAGGCAGTAATCAATATTTAATTTAGAATTGAAATATAAATTTGGTACTAAATACAGCCGGTTGTTTTGAAAGAAATTGCTGGCTTCCAGCAATCTGGATTGCTGATTTTCCAGCAATTTGAATTGCTGGAAACCAGCATTAACGTTTGCTGTTTTTTCAGCAATTTTAATTGCTGGAAAGTCAGCGGGACAAAAACCAGCAATTCAAATTGCTGGAAAATCAGCAATCCAGATTGCTGGAAACCAGCTATTTCTTTCAATACAACCGGCAGTATTTATAGTATGAAATTTATATTTCAATTCAAAATTAAAGTTTAATATTGGCTGTGCATATAATAAGCAATAAAAACAATTATTTTCTCCCATTTTCAATAAGGGATTAATTTATTTTCCAAAAAAACTTTTTTTTCACAACTTTCTAACACCGGCTCTGGGGCGGCCGCTTTGTGCCAAAATGTTGATCAACCGCCACCTGTAAAAATAGTTTTGATTAGTATCTTCTATGGAATATCTACCTGTACAATAAAAACTTACCCTTGACTTGATGCCTGGTTGCTAGAATATAGAAGAAAATAAAATAATTATATTAATTTAACCTAAATTCGTAAAATAGAATCTCACCTTACTTCAGCGTACGAAACAAAACCAAACTCCAAATTGACAACTCGATTGCTGATTTTCCAGCAAACTAGATCAATTGCTGGAAAGTCCAGCAATTTGAAAACCGATTGCTGATTTTTCAGCAAAAATGACAAGCACATAACTGAATGCTGAAAAATCCAGCAATTCGAAAACCGATTGCTGGTTTCCAGCAAAAATTAGGATTGCTGAACGTTTCCAGCATTTTTTTTTTGCTGGAAATCGAGGCAAAAAATTACAGTGTACTCAACGCGGCGAAGCAGATGTCAATTTGTTCCGCCACTCGAGTTTGCATACACAGCATTTTTTTTGCTGGAAACCAGCAAAATTTTGCTGGTTTTTGTCCCGCTGACTTTCCAGCAAAATTTCCAGCAATTTCAATTGCTGGAAAAAACAGCAAACGTTAATGCTGGTTTCCAGCAATTCTAATTGCTGGGAAATCAGCAATCCAGATTGCTGGAAACCAGCTATTTCTTTCAACACAACCGGCAGTATTTAGTATGAAATTTATATTTCAATTCAAAATTAAAGTTTAATATTGGCTGTGCATATAATAAGCAATAAAAACAATTATTTTCTCCCATTTTCAATAAGGGATTTATTTATTATCAAAAAAATTTTTTTTTTCACAACTTTCTAACACCAGCTCTGGGGTGGCCGCTTTGTGGAAAAGTGTTGATCATCCGCCACCTGTAAAATAGTTTTGATTAGTATTTTCTATGGAATATCTGTACAATAAAAACTTACCCTTGACTTGATGCCTGGTTGCTAGAATATAGAGGAAAATAAAATAATTATATTAATTTAACCTGAATTCGTAAAATAGAATTTCACCTTACTTCAGCGAACGAAACTAAAACAAACTCCAAATTGACAACTCGATTGCTGATTTTCCAGCTAACTAGATCAATTGCTGAAAAGTCCAGCAATTTGAAAACCGATTGCTGATTTTTCAGCAAAAATGACAAGCACATAACTGAATGCTGAAAAAGCCAGCAATTCGAAAACCGATGGCTGGTTTCCAGCAAAAATTTGGATTGCTGAACGTTTCCAGCAATTTTTTTTTACTGGAAATCAAGGCAAAAATTTACAGTGTAGGCTACGTCCGTAAATTCGCATCGCATCACTCTCACTATGTCATCGGCCTAAAGGAGAAGCCTTCTAAGAAATAGGAACCCTCCCGCGAGCTTTTCCCTACTAAAAAAAAAATGAACCAATATTATTCATCAACCAACAAAAGTAAAATTTAATTAATAGTAGGAGAAACAAAAGCTTACGTGCCTAGGTGAATTCAACTAATAAATTATTTTGAATACATTTTAAACATTTTAAAATAATTATTGTTACCTGGCACATATGGTCCGACTTTGATCCAGTTGTAAAGCTTCCGACAACAAATTTTCAATACGGCATCTTTAGATTCTTGTAATACAATAGATTGTAATTCTTTTCTCATATCTGGCAAAATCATTTTCTGAAATGCCAGTTCAACACATTCCGAACGAATTTTGTTCCATTCTTGTACATTTTTAGAAAACTCATCTTTCTGGTACAACTGTTTCATTTCGTCTAAATAATCCGAAGAACTAGACGAACCCTCCAAAAGTTCCGATATAGTGACGATAAGGAGTTTGTCTTCTTGTGCTATGTGTAGTTTCAAAAATTGATCTCCAGTTAAGTCGCGCACAGGTTTGTCTTTAATATATTTCATCGTATAACAAGGATGATTTTCGTCGATTTCTTTTATGCCTTTTTTGCTTGGACGTACCGACAATTTTGCACGCTCATAATATATTTCTCTTACACATTTTCGAAGCAACGGTTCTTTTGCAAGTTGTCGGGCAACCATAAACTTAGCCGCATACAAAACATCCTCAACACTATTGAAACGATTGGTCACATATTCCGATGCAACTTCGGATGGCTCACTCGTTTCCTGTTCGACTTCATGACGTTGATAGCTGTCTCGAACGTTTTCTGCGTATTGTTCTGGCGATAAACCAAAGCGCTTCGCTAGTCCAGATAATCCACCCTTTCTGCACATAGCATAAGGGCCTGCATCGATCTTCAACTTTATATTCTCTTCAATATATGGCTCGATGTCTTCGATATCAAGTTTTTGAAGATCGATGTCTTCAGTTACATCTTCACTGGATTCAAGTGCTTTTTTTCGTGCTTCAATTTTTTCTGATCGTTTTCGTTCGTATTCTTTTTTTCGTGTTTTTTCCTGCATTGCTGGAATTTCATGGGCATGGTACAACAAAAAATGATTATGAACATCTTTCAATTCTTCAGGAGTTTGAGCCGATTTCAACCGAGATACATCATCATCCTTGATGATACGCATGTCTTCCGGAATAGGAGCATCGGGCTTTTCCATTAAAGTGTCCAATTGATAATTTCTCATGTTTTCAAAAAGTTTAAGTAAGTTATTCTTCCGTGCAGATAGCTGACACCACTTAGCATCGAACTTATAAACCTTCCAAAGGTCGTTTATGTTAAGCTCCGGCTGGACGTATTCTTTTCGATAGAAAGCAATAAAAGGTACTTCCAAATTTTGATTTCGTAAGAAATCCAAAGCTTGTTTAATTTTGGGTATTGTTGATTCCGGTTTACGGGTATATGATTCCTGGTTAGATACCGGTGATTTATTGAAGGCTTGTTTATAGATCCATTCAGCTTCTTCTTCAAGTTCATTAGTTCCTTCTGAAGTTGGCGTAACAGGAACGTCTCGTAATTGCATTCGTTCAGGAATGTCAGTTTTACGAATTTCATTGTCCATATCGGTAAAATGGCCCCGTTTTAATTCGCTTGGCTCAAATATATCAAATATAGTTTTTTTCATTATTTTTTTCCGTGTCTGTTTCTTGGGTCGCCTAGCGCGCTCTTCGCCTGCCTCGGGACCATCATCTTCATATTCATCATCTCCTTCGGAATCATCTTCATATTCATCATCATCAATTTTGTCAAATTCGTCGTAATCGAAATCAACCCCGAATATATCCTGACCTTCTTGTAGTGATCTATAAAAAAAATCATTTACCTCATAGCCTTTAACAAAAATTGTTTAAACACCTACGCATCGGTGAATATGTGTTTCTTTTTCTTTCTTTTGTCACTAATCGGTACACCATCATCGTCAACAATGAAATCATCAGCGTCAGATTCATCATCATCTTCTTCGTCGAAGTTTTCGACATCGGCAGCTCTCGTTTCCCGTTGACCTTCATTTTTAGTATGATGCTCATCTTCCTGAAAAAGTATCCCAGAACACATGAGTAAAATACAATAAAAAAGTTAAAATTGAAATATTTTTGGCTGAATTTACGTGACTTTGCTTGAGTTCACAAAAAATCATCTGTTCGTGAATCAATTGTTTCTCACCCTTTATTTTGTAAAGTTTTCCTTTCTTTTGCATAAAAAATCAAATAGTTGGGGAAGTCGTCTATGGCCGGACATCGCCCATGGCCGGACAACATAGATTTTTCGAAAACACAATATCCTAATAATGTTTTAACACCATGAAAATAAAGTAAATAGTAGCCTGAAATTGTGTTAGAAATATGGTTATCCAATTTGAAAAGGTAAACCAATGATAGGCATCTAAAGCTTTTGCCTAGTAGTACCGAAAGGATCGTCTAAACTTTGCATTTGTATTGTAATCAGTTTTTTCGGCTTGTAAAATTTGAACTGCACATGAACGACATCGTTGATTGGTTATCTTTCGACTACTGTAAGACTAGATGTAAGATAACAAAACGGAAGTTCAAAAAAAATATCAGGAAAATAAAAAAAAATGCGATTTGTCTATGGCTGGACACCAAGTTGTTGTCTATTACCCCCAAGCAACATTTTAAACTCTAAATGGTTTTATTAAAAAAAAAAGTTGTTGTATAAGGGATTTATAAAGTATTGTTTGCTTTGTAACGAAATTTATAAGGAACTCTATATGATTGCCCTTTAAGATAGCTTAAAAACCACTATAGAATATTTTTATAGAACTCCTGTCAAATTTTGTGTTGGTTTTATAACCATTATTTTTTTTGGTTTAGAAGAGCGCTAAAAAGCAATTATTAAACTTCTCTAGAAAACCAACCTTGAAGAAAACAACAACAACACTGAATTTGGAAATCTTTAATTTTACATGACATAGAACGCGATTTATTAATGTAAATTTACAGACTAAAACAAGATTGAATCCTTAACAGCACTGAATTCTAATGGCATAAATATTACTTGACACGGAACGCGATTATTTGATGGAAATTTACATCACATATGATGTAAATAAAAAGAAGCATCACATATGATGGAATTTTCAGTGCGAATTGAATACTACACGTCTTTGATATTTTACATGTCTTTCAAATTCCACACGCCTGTAGATGTTTTCAGACGTGTAATATTCAACTCGCACTGAAAATTCCGTCATATGTGATGTTTTTTTTATTTACATCATATGTGATGTAATTTTACAACTTTTTTCTGGTCACACAGAATTCTTAACAGCACTGAGATAGAAATTTCTTAAAATTACACGACATGGAATGTTACAGGACATTGAATTAATATTCAATGAATATTTTAAAACACTGAACGCGTTAATGTCATGTAAAAATACAGACTGTCAAAAACAGGCACACACAAATGTCAACAAAGTGTTAAGTCAAGTCGTGCACCATATATAATATTTTATAATATTTTATTAAAGCATTTTTCCCGCGAGTGAGTTTATCGATCTTGCTGGTTGCTGGAGATCTTTGATGCGGATTTGGAAGTGGCTCCACGTTATTAAATTTAGGATCCGGTACTTCGGGGAAGAAAAGATAAGTATGGATGTAACTCCTAAAGACAAACAAAATTTGTGAAATAAAAAATTTTGCCGTTTAATAAAATGAATTATATTAATTATAGAAAGATTTTATATTTTATTAAGAAATGAGAAAATTCCATTATTGAATCATATTAACGATAAATTAAATAAAACAAATTCCAATTGGAAAGTTTTTATTCCAGTATTCAGTGATTTTATAATTTACATCGTTTTGATTTTACACGTTGCAAAATTTTACATCACTTTTATTTTACACGTTGCAAAATTTTACTGGCGTGTAATTTCCAACTAGCACTGAAAATTCCGTCATATATGATGCTTCTTTTTATTTACATCACATGTGATGTTATTTTACATATTTTTTTCGTTGTGTGTGGGTCACTTTTGTTTTGCTAAATATGATTGAAATTTTGCATTTTATTTGCTCAGTTTCATTTTAAAAATTTTAACTCGTCCTTTGTGCTTATATGAGACCAATTAATTTTGTTGGAATCTTTGAAATACTCGCATAAGGGGCTTAACGGCTTAAGATGTCAACCTTATAACATTGAAATTTTATGCGATACACACTACCAAAAAAATCTGTAAAATTACATCACATATGATGTAAATAAAAAAAAACATCACATATGACGGAATTTTCAGTGCGAGTTGAATATTACACGTCTGAAAACATCTACAGGCGTGTGGAATTTGAAAGACATGTAAAATATCAAAGACGTGTAATATTCAATTCGCATTGAAAATTCCATCATATGTGATGCTTCTTTTTATTTACATCATACGTGATGTAAATTTCCATCAAATAATCGCGTTCCGTGTCAAGTAATATTTATGCCATTAGAATTCAGTGCTGTTAAGGATTCAATCTTGTTTTAGTCTGTAAATTTACATTAATAAATCGCGTTCTATGTCATGTAACATTAAAGATTTCCAATTTCAGTGTTGTTAAGGATTCAGATTTTTTTTCTGTGCATGATTGTGGGGGGACTGTATTGTGCCGTTCAAAAGTTACAAATCAAATTTTCAGGTGGCCAGTTTTCGAAAAGGCCCAGCCAAAAGAAACAGAAAAATTGTTCAAAACTATCGTTGGAAATTTTACACAAGTTTCGTGGGCTACACACTACGAAAAAAATCTGTAAAATCACATCACATGTGATGTAAATAAAAAGAAGCATCATATATGACGGAATTTTCAGTGCTAGTTGGAAATTACACGCCAGTGAAATTTTGCAACGTGTAAAATAAAAATGATGTAAAATTTTGCAACGTGTAAAATAAAAATGATGTAAATTATAATCTCACTGAATATTGGAAGAGAAACTTTCCAATTGGAATTTATTTTGTTTTATTTTTTGTTTATATGATTCAACAATGGAATTTTCTCATCTCTTCATAAAAATTAAACCTTTTTATAACTTATTTAATTTATTTTACTTAGCGACAAATATTTTTTAGCACACATTTTTTTTTATTAGGATTCACTTCACCCTTTTACTTTCTCCCCCGGATCCTAAGTTGATTCACGTGGAGCCGCTTCCGGAACCGCATCCCTGCTTCACGAAGATCTCCGGGAACCTCACTCGCGGGAAAACTGCTTAAACTTTGGTGCACGACTTGAATTGACACTTTGTTTACATTTGTCTATGGTCCTGTTCTTGAAAGTTCATAATTTTACATGACATTATCTTGTTCAGTGTTTGTAATATTGATTAAACACAAATTCAATGTCCTCATCACATTCCATGACGTGTAATTTTAAGAAATTTCTTATTCAGTGTTGTTAAGAATTGTGTATGACCAAAAACATTTGTAAAATTACATCACATATGATGTAACGAAAATGAAGCAACACATATGATGGAATTTTCAGAGCGAGTTGAATATTACACGTCTATGAATTTCAACAGACGTGTAAAATTTGGAAGACATGTAAATATTTAAGACGTGTAATATTTAATTCGCACTGAAAATTCCGTCATTTGTGATGCTTCTTTTTATTTACATCATATGTGATGGAAATTTACATCAAATAATCGCATTCCGTGTCATGTAATATTCATGTCCTTCGAATTCAGTGCTATTATGGACTCAACTTTTTTCAATCTGTAAATTTACATCAACAAACCGCGTTCGACGTCATGTAATATTAAAGGTTTTTCAATTTCAGTGTTGTTAAGGATTCAGATTTTTTTTCTGTGTAGCTTGTATGTCTGTTCTCTGTGATAGAACGTTCAGTATTGGAAAACAAACACATACTCACAAGACCTGTGCAAGTGATTTCAGTCATGTTGCTACGTTTTTGTGCCATTGGTGACAACTTTGGTGAAGTAATTCGTAGTGTCCGGCCATAGACAACACTTTTGGAAATGAGTGAAAACTAACATGAAATGATTTCTCTTACCACATGAATATGTTGTAAATTAATTTTTTTCTAATATAGTTAAGTGATTATAATATTGATACTCTTCAAATCAGTAGAGGAACCAATATTTACAAAAATCTATTTTTGAAGTTATTGCTTGAAACCCTGAAGTGTCCGGTAGTAGACAACTTCCCCCTACTGATAGTACATCTTTAATGCAATATAAGTAACCCCAAACATTGTATTGTTTTGTGTCATAAAGACCAAACATTAATCGTAATTTTAAAACTGATCTTGGTTGCATCATTTTAGGAAGATTGAACGCGGTGTTAAATCGGGGGACTGAGATAAAGGGAGAAGATATTGCGGTTACTGGGAAAATTTCTAATCGCGCGACGGTAGCCTTCCGTGCGGTAGGCTAGCCGGAGCAGTAAACACAGTTAAAAAATTCACTTTTACTCACTAATTTCATTGAAAAGTTAAGAAGTGAATTCTTGAATCAATCTTCAAATCATCATTTTTCCATAGCCTGAGAATTAACGAATTTGGCATCACGAAGATTTTTGATGCGATAATGCGTCTTTGATACTTTATATGCTGGTCGAATTCAATTATGTTGTCGTTAAAATGTAACAAATCGTATATGAGAAGTTAAAAAAAGGAGTTGTGTACGGTGAATAATCTATTATAAGAAATAATACCATTCGCATCGCAAAAAATTGAAATGCGCACTCTAACTGCGAAATTTGTGCGATTTGTCAAATCAGTATAAAATCTGACGGTTTTCTACACGCTAACCGCTTTTCAGTTAAACTTTATACGGATAACTCCGACTGCAAAACGTTGTCGAACTCTAAACTTATTTAAACAACTACAGGTTTTCATTTTTTTTCGTGATTTTGTCCGCTGATTGACCCCATCGCAAACAGGTTTTTTTTTATTATTCATTTTTCCGTGATTTTGACCGCTGATTGACCAAGCTGATACTGGCAAACACATTTTTTTGTTTTAAAAACAATAGATAATCCGATAATAATATTTGGTATACATGTTTGTTTGACAACTTTTTATTAAATCATCTTTCAATGTTTTCCGCTTGTTCATCCGATTTAATTTCAGTCGATAGATAATCCTTATGTAGAACAATGCTCATTTTTTTCTTGAATACTGTAATTTTTTTTCACAGTGGTACCACTGACCATACTAACTGGACAGTCAATTTTGTTTTTTTGGATAATTTACGCACTCTGGAATCGATAGTACGCAATATCGATTCCAGAGTGCACATCGATCGATTTGAAGAAATGCTATCCCAGTTAGAAAGTGCCACCCGACTTTCGCAAAAAAACAGGCAATTCAGACGATAAAATCGTGCAAAACAGGTACATTTTTCCTACAGAGTATTTCTACCGGAAAAATTATAGGTTCGCCACCTGCCGTCGGTATTGCGAACCTGCTAAATTTGACCGAAAAAATTAGCCAGAAAATGATCGAATTTCAGTATGATCAGTGGTGGTACCCTACGGGAGCCCAAATCAGCTATCGCAGAAATAGAAAAAAAGAGTGGACCAGCAATACGTCAATAATCACACAAGATGGGGTAAATTGTTGTAAAGCGGACCATAGACTACACAAATGGCCTGTACAAATTCGATGATTCCACGACGATTGTTTGATCTATGCTTGCCCACACACAAAATATTTCGATCCCGACCAATTTTACTCCAACCGTTTGGGCACTCATTCAAGCAGTGCCATACACGATGCAAATCGTGTTCACAGCGACAAAATTTCATCGAATTTGTACAAATGTAGTCTGTGGCCCGCTTAATTGTGGCCAATTGTGCGGGAACATGAAAAGATTTGAGTTAAAATGAGAGAAACCAGTGCTCAGAGAGAAAGGATGAGTGCGATGAATACCAAATTGTAAAAAAAAAACAATTGCGAAGAATTTTGCAGATAGGCAAAATCAAATAGGCAATTGGAACGTGCCTACATTAAGAGTATCAGCAGCGGTCAGGTGTCAAAGCTATAATAATCCATTTTGACACTTCGACGGCGCACCGCAAGGTTTCAAACCAGGTGTTATCTTGCTCCTGGGTGTTAAAAAAGCGAGCCAGGAGTCAAATATGAATACCGACCAGCTCCTGATTTGACAGGTGCTTAAGTGTCTTGGGAAAATTTACGAAAGAAAATAGCAACAAACAACAACAACACCTATCGGAGCGTCACCAGTGGCAAAAATGGAAACAAATTTAGCACTTACCGGTGTGCTAATGAGCTGCTAAAGCTAAAATAAGACCTAGAATGTGTCCCGGGTTAACACCTGGGATAGCACTTACCGGTACTGGTGCTCTAAGCGGGCCATAGCTCTGCGAGCCATTGCTCTGCGACGTAGTTCCACCTCCCCGTGGTGCAGAGTGGAAACGTGTCTGCAAGTCCGGCGTATTGCAGATGTACGGCCAAGAGAACTACACCAAATCCACTAGAGGCTGTCGACGGGTCTGCCAAACCCGCGCGGAAGAAGTGGTGCACCCGGGTACTTAGGTACCAGTACTTGGGTGTGTGCGTGATGGTCCAACACGCTTTCGGGGGGTCATGGCCCTGATATGCGGACGTGACCGGAGGGAGAGCAATCGCCAACTCGTTTTGCGCTTCGGTGGGTATAGACCCGATTCGCAAAATGAGTAGATGCGCAAAGTGGTGGCCAATGGTGGGCCGATCACTTGGGGACGTGTTTACACGTCAGTGTCCGAGAGGCACATTCCCGAACCGCGAGTGTGACCTGATGAGGGCGTTCTATAGCTCGATCTGCGCTTCGGGTGGTCAAGCGCCCAACTTGAAGATCGGGTAGTTGCGCTGAGTGGTGACTTAAGTCAACACTATTTGAGAGTTCGGAGGAGTCTGAGTCCTACACGTGGCTTAGGGGGCTTACCCCTCCTACCCGCGTGTTTGAACAGAGAAAGTGTCGTCGACAACTCGCGTTGTGCTTCTGGATCTTGGACTGGATTCACAAAGTTAGTAGTTGCGTTGCGTGGGGACCTCATTCACACGATGAGATGGCGGGTCCTAACTCGTCAGAGGAGGAGTTGCGCATCGAGTTGTGTTAGAATGAGGTTATTGCTGAAAGAGGATTCGGAAACGAGTATTGCCTTGGAGCGCACTAGCGCGAATTGACCTCCCACTATTGAAGTAAAGTGTGTCAAACAGTTCGAGGTGGGAACTAAGGTCAGTGGCCCCAGGTGGACTTTATGGCGTAGGGTGTACAGTGTTCCTTAGCATTGTATCATGAGCAGTGATTGAAATCTTCATTAATTTTCTCATCAGAGGCTCTCAAAATACACGCTGTGAGAATCCGGAGTTCCGGTTCGGCGTTGACGGCAGAATCCGAAGGAAAGCTGTCGTTGTGGCATCGCCGGTACGGGCACATCGGGAAAGCTGGTCTTCAGAAACTGTTCCAAAACGAGATGGTTGAAGGTTTGGACGCCGTCGCAGACTCTGAATCTGGAAGCGAGATTTGCGAGCCCTGCATGAAGGGGAAGCAAGCTAGGTTGCCGTTCGAGGAGTCTTCGAAGCCCCGCTCCTCACGCCCCTTGGAGCTCATCCATACAGACGTGTGTGGACCTTTCTCACCAGCATCTTGGAATGGTGGGAAAATCTTCGTGAGCTTTATCGATGACTTCACGCATTTTACCGCCGTCTACATTTTCGAAGTGAAGAGCGAAGTCTTTGAGGCGTTCAGGAAATATGCTGCGATGGCCACTCGCTTTGGAACCAAAATCGCCCGATTGAGAAGCGATAATGATGGCGAGTACATCAACACCGAATTTCAGGAGTACTGCAACGAAGAAGGTATCGTCATATAAAACCACCATCCCCTACACGCCTCAGCAAAACAGCGTTGCCGAGCGCATGAACAGAACCATAATGGAGCGTGCTCGGGCGATGTTAGACGAATCCGAATTCCAACGGTATTGTCGTCATCAACCGGAGCCCCACCGCACAGTGGTCCAAAAGGGCTAAAAGTGGAACTTTTTTCGTAGCGCCTCTGTCTTTTATCTCATCTCTTAAATATCTTAAGAAAATTTGCTTCTTCAAATATGCTTCATAACTTGAAAGAATCAAAAGTTAGTCAAAGTCCACTATAAAAAAATTGAAAATTCTAACTTATTTATTTCAATAGATAGAGCTTTACTTTAAACTACAAAGTTGTAGAATACGTGAAAATATGAAACTTTGTTGAATACATCAAAACTCTATCTATTTTCAGAGCAGAGTTATAAAGGCTTTATTTTGAAAGTTGTTTAAAAGTTAGTTTTTTAAACTTAACTATAGTAAGATAAGGATTTACATGAATAAGATGTTCTGAAAATTTTGCATTCGTGCCTCATCACTCGTTGTAGACGGTCGTTTTTCCATAGCTAGAGTTTCGCGACACTGTAAGAAGTGATTGAAGTGCGGTTTTACCCTCTGTATCCGGATTTTATTACCGTTAGGGCTGTTACGGATCCTCACATCCAAAAAAATGACGGACAATTAGTTTTGGAGTGATTTAAATTTCCCAATCTGAGTGTTATTATAAGTGTTGGACATTGTTGGGACTCCATTTTGGTTGCACAGCTGCAACCATTATCATCATCAAAGGCTCGTTCCTGGCAGTACAATCTACCGAGACCACCGATTGTTGCTGTTGTGTGGTGATAACAATAGCCACGATCATCATCGAAAACACGTAGGACTCATCATCATCAGGGTCGAGTTGTGGCAGCCATCTTCAACCAACGAAAAGGGACCACGTGGTTGGAGTGATTATCGAACACTGAAGAAAAAAATTGTGTACAAACTACTTAAAAATAGTGAGTTCTTTTTATCTTTTTTCCACTGTTTCTTCTTCTATCACTTCTGTTTTTTTTTTGTATTTATCGATAATGGATTGCTTCGCTCATATTTTGAAACGGAAGACACTTGTGTCTCCGCTATGAAATATGAGCAAGGGGGGGTTTCACTGGTCCATGGGTGGTTTTTATCCGGCCCAAAAAAAAAACGGAAAACAGTTAAATGTGGTGCAGATCACAAAAGATCTGGCGAAGTGGACCTCCGTGACCAATGTAACAAAGATGCGACCAAACAAGTTGCGCGTGTTAGTGGCCAATCGAAAAGCTGCCAATGAAATTGCTGTCAGCAATTTCATAAATTTAGAGTACCATGTTTACATTCCGTCTCGAGACGTAGAGGGTGTAATCACGGAAATGAGTCTGAAAGAAGAGTACGTGAAATCCAACGGCGTTTGCAAGTTCAAGAGCCTTGATTCGACTTCGGTCGAAATCTTGGATTGTCATCAACTCAGAACTGCCAACGTCGTAAATGGAGTTAAAGTGTACTCGCCTTCAGATTCATTTCGTGTGACCTTTGCGGGTACCGCCCTCCCTCACTACGTCTTGATTGACGGAATTTTAAGACTGCCTGTGCGGCTCTGTTCCTTGACCCATGAAATGCAAAAATTGCATTAAGTTGGGAAACACACTGTTGCAATAAGCAACGTTGTCCCCAATGCGGGGAGAATCATAGGGCAGGAGCGTGCTCAGCAATAGAGCAGAAATGTGTCTATTGCGGGGGCTCACCCCATGATATCTCTTCGTGCGAGGCACACAAGAGTCGCTGGGATAGTCAAAAGCGCTCTTCAACACTAGAAGGACCGGTAAATTGAATATACAGTAGATTTTCGATTTTATCACGGTCAAAAAAAATTTCACCGTGAATTTGACGAAACTAAAAATTAAAGTGGAAAAAGTGTTTTTACTTCCTTTAATCAATAATTTATGATGTTTAAAGTAGTGGAAACGTTTTGTATCAATAAATTTGATCATAAGATGTAAATATCAAATACTAAACACAAAGGATCGATTTCAGTTCAAAGTATTCTTCTCTATAGCAATTTTTAAATTTTTCCTTGAAATGAAACCATGTAGAATCTCCATTTGATAGTCTTTATCTTATTACAGTGAATTTTTTAGTTTTTATGAAATTTTAACAGCCGTTATCTCTTATTTAGCTTTGATAAAGAGTTCAAAGATGCATTGAAAAATTATCATCTGCAAATTTCAATATTTCAATCATCAGACCTTTGAATTACTAAAAAGTTTACCTTTTCGAAAAATATTTTGAAATTTGCTCAACTTAGACTTTTAAAGTGTGTTTCTCGAAATTTTTTTATGGGCAGATAATCCTTTGTTTTTCATATGTAGAAAAACCGAAATCTTAGTCTATTATACATATTTTAAGGCAAAGCTAGTAGAATTTCATTTTGATCTTCCAAAATTATCCACTCAGACAAAACTAAAGGCTGTCAAATCAGGATTGCGCACGCCACCCTTTTAAATACAAAAATTCAACAAAAAATCAGAGAAATTTATCTCTTTTCAAAACCGCTTAAATTCACCGACATTTTTATAGGATTTGCATAACCAAAAAAGTTTACTTTTTTAGAGCGGCTAACCAAGCACAAACAACAACACTAGTATAAGCGTAACGTTAAAATACTTATGTCGATTATTACAAGTGTTTTTAAAATCCAAATGACGATTTTAAACACTATACAGTTGAAATAAGCAGTTCAATGGCATTTTCATCTTATTGAATACGTATATAACATAAAATAAACCATAAAAAATATTATGAACAAAGACGCTCTACGCTTTTGAGCGAAAATTAAATCCTAGAAATGGTTTCTGAATGATTTTTTAAAAGCGTGATAAAGTCGAAACAATAAACGTGATAAAATCGAGCGTGAATTTGGCAAGTATTGATAAAATCGAACAGTGATAAAATCGAGAAACTACTGTACTTATTCGGACCGTGACTTGTAACTTGTTCTACAATATTTTTGTTATAAAATGGAAATATTTTCTCACCATGGGTGCACGGAATCACCTCATTTTGGTATAGTTGACGAATGCGTGTATGTCACATAAAATGAATATTTTAAAAAATTATTAAAAAATTAAAACACATTATCAATTTAATTAAAAAATCATATTAGATGGCTATGGGTTTTGACCATGGGTGCACGGTTTCACTTCAGTTTTGTTTTAGTAGATATTTTCTAGTATCCATCAATCGAAAATTTTTCTGTACGTTGCTTATAAATTATACCTCAATTGTAGGTTTTTGAAGCATATTTTTTCTATACGTAGAGCAATTTACCATGGATGCACGGATTCACCGCCATTCATCCAAAATAAACTTTTATGTAAGCTAAAGATAAAGAATAAAGAATTTTATAGATTTAAAAGAATATTTGTGTTATAAACATGGTTTTTCACTATGGGTGCACGGATTCACCGAGTTTTTATCAAATATTGGTCTTTTTGCAAATTTTTAACCCTTTAATGCATGACTTTTTTTTAAATGAGAATTGCAGGTATTGACTCAGTGAAATAATAACATTTTAATTCGAATAACAATACTCAACAGGTTTGAAATCGTTATTTTGAGTATTATAAGTTCTGGCTCATTAAAGTTGAAAAATAATTATTGAAATTCTTTGTTAATTTCAATACGACTTTGCTAATTTCTTCAAAACCTTGTTAATTGGGTGCAGGAAGGTGTTTTTAAATGATTGAGATTATAAAATTTGTTAGAATTTGCAAATCTGAAGAAGTAACAGCGATTTTCCAAAAACTACTTTTTTCAAAAAAAAAAAATCGATTTTTGAAATTTTTTTGCATACTTTGTTCGATATCCCACACATACTTCAAAATATCGAAATTAAAATACCATGGGCTAATTTCTTTTAATCTCTTAAATATTTATTGTGAATACACCATTAAAAAATATCCACGCGTTTTCGAGATATTTGGATTTTTATTAGTGTTGTTTTAAAACAACACTATGCATTAAAGGGTTAAAATGATTTTGACAATTCTTAACTAAACTAAAGTCGAAACCGTGTCTTTCATGTTGAGACATAACGATTTAAATAAAGATTTTTATTTTAAGTTCGTTTTTTTCATTCCTGGAAAAGGAATATTTAAATCATATCTTGAAATAATAAATTAATTTATTAATTTTTAAAAAAACAGGTTTTTGCAATGGTATATTTATCTGATAAGATCTGATCAACATCCAAGAAACTGGAAAACGGTTACCATGGACCGAGTGAATTTTAGAAATTATATGCATCAAGTTATGTCGTGCGACGGAAAACAGTGAGAATAAAAATAATGAGTGGTATGAAAAAAACCTAGTAATTGCTTTTGCTAAACTAAATCGAGCAGTCGAGCAGTCGCTTAAACCAATTGCTGCGGTTGTTATGAATAAAGTTTTTTTGACAGCTGTTTTCTCAGTCAGGAGCTTTTACTTTTAGAACAAGCTAGTTTGGTATGAATAAAGCTCGAATCTAAAGCAATTGCTCTATTTTCTAAGCATGCTCGGTAGCAGACTTTTCCAATAAAAAATTCTTTAATAACGTTATGGATTTATCAAATTAGCAATATTTCACTTCAAAACAATTCAAAAAGGCATTTTCAACATGGATAAAGAAAAGTCGAAGTGATAACCCGACTTTTTTCATATTCTTAAAATCATTCGTCTAAGATGAAATTAAACAAATCAATAAGTAAATATTTCAAATAAAAAAAAAACCGGCTATAGTGGATGAAGTCCCAATTGGCTCAAAGTAAGAAATAAATTGTAATAATTTAAAACATTATACAGATCTCTCATTTTTATATAATTCTAAGATTTAAGAAAAAAATATCTAAATTAAAATGCGCACCTATTGCCTATATTTTTATACAAAGGGGGAAGGGGGGAGAACTTATGATAAATATTAAAGTTAGGCCATTTTTTGTTTGACATACACCGTCTCAGCCGATTTAGGCTTTACAGACTGAATAAATGACGTGGACAACTTAAGTTTAACATTTAACAACCAGTACCGAGATGGGAATCGAACCCATGCCATCAGTGGACCAGCGATTACCGTCTTACCACGCTAACCACTCGACTACCGAGACGTAAAAATATTCATTTTTCTTTAAACATCAACATGCGAGCATAAATTTACCAAAATCCGGTCGTTCTTACACTCACCACCCGATTCGTCGACTTCAAGGCTACTTTAGCCGTACTTTTCAATTTTCTGATCGTCTTCTTTGATTTTACTTCAGAAAACTTCAGATTCTGCTGGTTGGATAGCTCTATTTTTCGAAGCAAAAGCTATGTTCTAAGACTTTAGTACACATCCGCTAAGCAAATGTTTATTCATACCAAACTAAGCAAATGCTTTGGACTTTTGCTTTGATTGATTTCGAGCTAAGTAAAAGCTACCGAAGCAATTACTCAACCTTATTCATACCACTAAATGAATCAACATCGTTAAATGTACACGTTGATTTGTTTTTCCTTAAAAGTTTTTCGATTGACCAATATTGCATTTCAAATTTTTATCATATCTGGCTGAAAAATATTTTGTGTTCTGAAGCAAGATGAAAACTATTTCTCTCTATACAATTTACTGGTCTGGTCACGGTCCGAGTGTCCGTGGGGAAATTTTTCTCGCTTATTAAAAGAGCTAGTGAAATAAAAAATACACAGTTTTGTAGAGATTCAAAATTCATGAAAAGTCGTATTTTTTGCGAATTTTCATAGCGAAAGGTCTAAAAGATATTCAACAAATAAAGTGTCTTTCTAGTGTTAAAAGAACGGTCAAAGCGGTCTTATGCCGCAATTTTAAAGGGCGCCCCGATCCAACCTGAGTCCTCTAACATTTTTTCAGTGCTGCCAGTGGACAATGATGACACGGACTTCACTGATCAAGATCATCCAGTATTATTTGTTTCTAACTCCCGGAAACGAGCAAAACCTGCTCCTAAGACCCCGAGAGTTCCGAAAAAGGTTCCAACATTTAGCTCCCAAATTGACGCCACACAAAAACCGACAACTTCTGTAAAAGAAAAGCTTGTCCCTCCCGGATTCTCCATGAAGTTTGTACCCCAGAATAAACCACAAGTACCGGAGACTTCTAAGATCCCGAGGTCTAATGAAGTTTTGTCAGATCGATCTGCTCAATCGGGACTGTTCAAGTTGTCTGACATTTTATTAGAAGGAGTTTTCACTTTTTTTAACGCATCGGAATCGATCAGGGGCATTGTAACATCAATGCTACCTGTAGTAAAGACATGGCTTGGCCCCTTCTTTCAGTGTTTATCTCTCTCGAAGGCTAATTTAAGCCGAGAGGTTGAAGATATCACTGTGTTACAGTGGAATTGTAGTAGTTTAATCCCTAAACTGGATCCGTTCAAATTTCTTTTTCATGAAACTATTTGCGATATTTTTACCCTTTCTGAACAAGGCTTTCTTCTCAATCAAACATTTCCTTCCACGATTTTAACATTATCCGATTGGATCGCACCGATTCTTATGGAGAGGTGCTTTTGGGGATCAATAAGCGTCACTCCTTTTATAGAATCCACCTCCCTTTATCAGGAGGAATTGAAGCTGTTGCATGTCATACAACTATAAGAGGTAAGGACTTATGTGTTGTCAGTTTGTACTGGCCTCATAGAGTTGCAGTGGATCGAAGTCACCTGGAGAACCTGCTTCCTGAGCCAAGGTTGATCCTGGGTGACTTTAATTCACATGGAACTGTCTGGGCAGAACAAATTGACGATAGTCGTTCTACTCTTATTTATGACATTTGTGACAGTTTCAATTTAACAATTTTGAACACGGTCTAGCATTATAATTAAGTTTGTCTAGCTATTTTGTTCTGAGCGTGTAGTGATTGAGTGAAAAGATACCAAAAAATGAGTGTTTAGTATTTAGAGTGTAGCTGTCAAACGCGCACGTGGAAAAAACAACACAAACAAAGAGCAACAAACAATAACAATTATCAACGTACTCAAAACAATCAATATAAGAAAACGATTAGGCGGCAAAATTCGCCATCGCGCGTTAAACCAAAAGTGTTCGCTATCGTTTGGTGTCGCCAGGCGCGGATCTAGAGATTGCTCTTAGGGGGGGTGATTTTCAAAAAGACAATTAAAAAGAAATTGTTCAAAGAATTCTGTACATCTGTTTGTGGCTGGTTTAGTCTTAGGCAAAACGCAGATAAATTATTTTTTCACTGGTATGATGTTCAATTTACGTTCTTTACGAATCTAGTTGGGGATATGGAATGATCATTGGTTTTTCTTATCAGATTAGAAATCCATCAGCAATTTAATTTTGAAAATCGTACTTCATTTATTTTCAGTCAAAAATAAATCTGTTGGTATGATATCAACTTACTCAAATAAGCATCTCTGGATTTATAGTTATAACTACGTCTTATTAATTTTGAAACTATTATAATATTTGGGTAAAAAATCCATTTTCACAAGTTACAATTATATTCAATCGAAATATTTTCTCTTTTGAGTTCCAATTTCAATCCGTATGCTGCTTCATTACCTATCAAAACCCGTCAATGTATTTATTCAATAATTTTACATATTTTTTCTCTTAAAAGTCCATTAAAATATCAATTTAAAACGTGAATCAAAAAACAATCAAAAACCAATAAACACTTAAAACACAAATAAGGAAGTATCTAGACAAAAATATAGATTGCTAAGTAGATTCTTTTTTTTTATATTTTATCGAATACTTAAAACGTTTTTTGCTGTGGCTAACAAGATTTAACAGTTGAACAGTTTTACTAACTGCACCAGCGAGGTTGACTACAAAGAGTGGACAGACTTTACAAAAATAACCTTGCTTAGTTTGGAAAAAACTAGCCAACTTTTGAATGTTTCCAAATGCATTGTACTTGCGTATCGTTTTTCTTTTTCAGCACTTTGAAATTTCAAATGCTCGGAGTATGGAAACGAAAATTGTGGTGCAGGTACCCAGTGTCTAGTTAAAATATTAAGCTTTGTGATATCATCTATAGTTGAGTAAGGTTTAGGATGAGCCTTCAAAACAGCACCTTTATCTATTTCATAGACTAATGGGTCTACAGCAGATGCGAACGTGTGATCATTCTGGAGGTCAGATTTGCTAAGTAGTAGAACTTGAAAGATTTGGATTTCGATGCTTTTATGGTTCCTCTTATAATCTTCGGTGGCATGCATGTTCCTGGAAGCAGAGACTAACGGTAGCAGATCCAGATGTATGCAAAGTTCGATCGATCAGATTTTCGGTTGCTACATCTGGAAATAATATCAACTATAGAGGTTTTTTACAGTTCTTACGCACACTTGCCTACGTATACGGATAAGAAAAAGAAAAACAACCTCCAAAATTTTAGTTAACAAAACGTTGATGTCCGTTCAAGGACATGATTGCTTTTGAGGTTATTTTCCCACAGATAGAAAGTGTTACTGAAATGGTCAGATTTATGTTACGAATATTTCTAGCCGAAAATAGAACAATTATTAAAAATTTTCATCTGTGGGCCCAATATTTTTTTTTAAGAAAACCATCAAGTCCATCAACCGCCCCCCCCCCCCCCCCGTAGATCCGCGCATGGGTGTCGCAGAGCTGTTGTCATCGGAAAAGGAGGACATTCCGGAGCTGCTTGATGAACAGGTGAGCCAGTAAAACCACTTGCAGTGAATCGGATAAAGTCAGCCATTTCTTCGACTCACAGGTAGCGGAAAAATCGTGTGTCGCGGCTCGTCAGGTAGCGGCTCCCCGGGTGTGTCCAACAGCAAAGGAAACCGAGCGAAGGTAACAGCAACTCGATTCCAGTTAAAAGCGACTCAGGTAACACAACACTTTTCCTTCGACGATTACCTTTTAAACAACCAGCATTTTGCCGTAGATTGCTGAGGACTTGCAGAGAAATAAAAGGCAAAAGAAGGAGAAAGAAAGCTTCGTAGCCTCGAGACAAGGCAAAGGGTGAGTCTAACCTAAAATAAAAAGCCCTCTCCTGGAGCCATTAAAGCAACTGCTCGATTTTGCATTGTCGTGTGTCTCGTAAACCACGCAGCTTAGATCCAGCAGAAGACAACGGCCCCATTGGGTGAGTGCCTTATTATTGTACTTTCAACGGGTGAAAAACACGAGTACTTAAACCTCCTGCAAGACCAAGTGCCTCTCACTTAGTCTCAATTAGTCTGACGCCCCAGGTGGAGTTTAGGGCATATGTATATACGGATGAGTATATAACGAGTTGACCCATTGTTCCCATGTAGACACGGCACTCGACGTGCATTGGGAAAAAAAAAAAAAAAAAAAAAAAAAAAAAAAAAAAAAATAGTCCATGGTGGGACAATCAGTGTTCCAAACTGTATAAAGACAAATCAAAAGCATTCAAAGGTTTTAGAAAACATGGAACTCTCGATCGTTTTCAAACATACGTGTCCCTTGAAAATCAATTAAAAAAAAAAAAAAAAAAATTGATTAAAGGGAAAAAACTAGCACATTGGCGTACATTCGTGGAGGGTTTATCACGAGAAACGTCCTTAAGTACCTTGTGAAGAGTAGCACGAACTATGCGTAATCGATCTTCATCAAATGAAAGTGAGGACCTTCACATAGACGGATATTGAACTTTGCACGGAAAGTCTGTCCCGATTCCACACCGAACCAAAAAATTGTCCGGAATGTGTCCATAGACAGGTGCGATCTTGATTCCAGCTTTTCAATGGTCGAATTCTCACTTGCTCTCCTATCTTGCAACAATTCAGCTCCGGGAATTGATAAAATAAAATTTAACTTGTTGAAAAACCTTCCGGATGCCGCCAAATTTCGCTTGTTAAATTTATTTAATCAATTCTTGGAGCACAACATTCTTCCCCAAGAGTGGAGACAAGTGAAAGTCATTGCTATCCAGAAGCCCGGAAAACCAGCGTCCGATCCGCATCCGTAATAGCGATGTTGTCTTGTATACGCAAATTGATGGAGAAAATGATTTTGTTTCGTTTGGATAAATGGTTAGAAACAAATGGCCTCCTTTCAGATACTTAATTTGGGTTTCAAAGGGGCAAAGGGACAAACGATTGTCTTGCTTTGCTGTCTTCAGAGATACAAATGGCGTACGCAAAACGTGAGCAAATGGCTTCAGTTTTTCTAGGCATAAAGGGAGACTGCATCAAAAAGTCTCAATAGAGGTTTTGTCAGACAAATTGCACTCCCGGGGTCTGCCTCCTCTTTTGAACAACATCTTATACAGCTTGCTTTGTGAGAAACATCTGAACTTTACTGATCCTTTAGACAGATTGTCTTCCTGGGCTTTGGGGCTTGGGATTGAGTTTTCCCCTCAGAAAACGGAAATGGTTGTTTTCTCTAAAAACATAGACCTGTTCAACCTAAGCTTCAACTCCTAGGCAGAACGATCACTCAATCGAGGTGTTTTAAGTATCTTGGGGTTTGGTTTGATTCCAAGTGTACCTGGAGGGCTCACATTGAGTATCTGAAAGGAAAATGCCAACAAAGAATCAATTCTCTCCGATCAATCACTGGCACCTGGTGGGGAGCCCATCCAGAAGATCTTTTGAAATTGTATCGAACAACGATTCTCTCAGTGATGGAATATGGTAGCTTCTGTTTCCAGTCAGCTGCAAAATCTCACCTCATCAAGCTCGAGCGTATCCAGTACCGTTGTCTCCGCATCGCTCTGAGCTGTATGTCCTCAACGCATAACATGAGTCTTGAAGTTTTGACGGGAATACTCCCTCTTAAAGATGGATTCAATTTACTATCACTCCAGTTCCTCATCAGGTGTGAGGTCATAAACCCATTGGTGATTGTGAATTCCGAAAGGTTACTTGAGCAAAATCTTCAAACTAGATTTATGTCTATATACCATGTCCTCATGTCAATGCAGGTAAACCCTTCTTCATATTCTCCAACTCTTATTTGTAGCCCAGACTACGATCATTCTTCTGTCCAGTTCGATTTGTCTATGCAGCAGGAAATTCGTGGAATCCCGGTCTCGCATCGCCCTCTTCTGATTCCAAGAATTTTCGAAGCTAAATATAGACACGTCGATGCTGATAAAATGTACTTTACCGATGGATCACTTATAGAGGAAACAACAGGATTTGGAGTGTTTAACGAAATATCTAGCGCCTATATGTAGCGGAGTTAGCAGCTATTCACTGGGCTTTAGACAGTGTCGCTTCACGGCCAGTTGGACACTACTGTATTGTAACGGATAGTCTCAGCTCTGTTGAAGCAATCCATTCCATAAAGCCGGGAAAGCACTCGCCGTACTTCCTCGAGAAGATACGGAATAATTTGAGTGCTTTATCAAAACGTCGCTTTACCATCACCTTTGTTTGGGTTCCCTCGCATTGCTCGATAGTGGGCAATGAGAAGGCAGACTCTCTGGCAAAGTTGGGGCGATGGAAGGCGACACGTATCCACGTGAAATCGTCTTCAACGAATTTTACTATTTGGTTCGAAGAAACTCTCTTGTCAACTGGCAGCGCAAATGGGACGAGGATGAGTTGGGTCGGTGGCTCCACTCGATTATCCCAAAGGTAAGCCTTAAACCCTGGTTTAATAGATTGGACCTGAGTCGAGATTTTATTCGTATATTGTTGTATCCCCGGAGACGAGGTGATATTTGCAGCAAAATACCCGGGGTACAATTCTAAAATAAACTTTATATTTAACGGAGTAAAATGTGCTCGCGTGTGCACTCCTCAACTGCGGAAATCAAGATGACAAAAATATGTAAATCACTCGTGACGTCAATCCAGTTGACATCCAACTGTCAGCTGGATGAGCCCAGTGCTAAACTACCACTAGGGTGACCAGTGTTCCCAACATCTCCCTCCTAAAATCCGCGGTACGGTTTAGGAATCCTTGAGGCACTCTACGTGAACAAGTAGAACGCCTAAGATGATATGATGGGATGAAGCTGGATCGTATGCAGACTCATAGTCCACAGATGTTGTTGATGAATAAGCTGGATATTGTCCACTGGATAACGAAGAAGACATCTGAGCGGTGTGTAGGTTGTTGGTTGTGACGGGAAACATTGGCAAAGTTGATTGATGACGGAGTACATCACTATCACTCCTCCCGGTTCCCAAGTCCACGTGCTATTAGCCGGAACTTTGGTGAAGATCAGCTGTTTGGGCTTCTGTTGGGGAGTTCGCTGAGAACCCTGGAATCCACTGGTCCTCTTATTCCCATAAGTTCCGCCACAGTTCCCAGGTGCTGCTGCTGGAGCTGGATGCACTGATTGATCTGCTGTGTGAGAAACGACTGATTTGTTGTCGGCTCCTGCTGCTGCTGGAGGAGTTGAATTGTGCAACTTTGCTGCTGCTGCAGCTGCTGTAGGAGCTGCTGTAGGAGCTGCACGATCATGACATCCTGAGGAGTTGGCTGCTGTTGGAACGGAGGCTCATATTGGCTGGGAGAATTGAATCCCAGGACAGGATTGAATTCTGGACGATGACTTGCATAATCGGGTGCATTGATTCCCGAATGGTGAAAATT
This sequence comes from Uranotaenia lowii, assembly GCF_029784155.1. Lineage (NCBI taxonomy): Eukaryota > Metazoa > Arthropoda > Insecta > Diptera > Culicidae > Uranotaenia > Uranotaenia lowii. Next base: position 98,774,682 of record NC_073691.1, on the reverse strand, counting down.
TTTGCCGTCCGAAAGATGATCTCCTGAACCGGGTGAATTGATTCCCGGATTGTAATCCTGACTGCCTTCCGTAAATTGACCTCTTGGACCGGGTGAATTGATTCCCGGCTTTTGTTTTTCCATTGCACACGCGGAAAATACTACGCCTTTGAGGTTAAGCGATAGTATCCATGGGTCCTTGCGAATCAACCGGCGGGGTAACTAACACCAACAATTACTCGCACTTTTTTAAAACCGGACTCGTCGCCACTGTGGTATCCCCGGAGACGAGGTGATATTTACAGCAAAATACCCGGGGTAAGTCTAAAATAAACTACTTATATTTAACTCAGTAAAATAGTATCGCGTGTGCACTCCTCAACTGCGGATGCCCCTTCCACCTTATTGTATGTCATTCACTTGTGACGTCATTCCAGTTGACATCCAACTGTCAGCTGGATGGGCCCAGTGCTAAACTACCACTAGGGTGACCAGTGTTCCCAACATATATTTTCTTGTCTCATGTCCAATCATTATTCCTCAGACGTGGTACTCTGTCGTTTTGATATTGCTGGCAGCAATTTGTGTGGTTGCGGCCAAGGTTACCATGACATCAAGCATATAATTTGGTCGTGTGAGGTCCATCTTGTCGCTAGAACGAATTTCATAGACTCCCTTCGGGTCCGAGGAAAACCACCCTGTGTTCCAGTGAGAGATGTGCTGGCCGTGATAGACTTGGACTACATGTTCGAAATATACCTTCTCCTAAAAGCTATTGATCTTCGTCTATAATTCTTTTTATTTTCATATTTCCCTATCTACTTTCTTTGCTATTCTAATAAAAAGTGATGAACTAGATTTAAGCACACAATTGTAAACAAACAAAACGAGTTTGGCTCCTTAAAGCCCAAAGGTATGAGCCGTTTCAAATAAATATGTTACAAAAAAAATGTTCTGATTAATTTTTGGGGCATTTAAATCACACGTTTTGCACAATATTTCAACATTCTACGACGTTTCCTAGCCAACTTATTGCAACTTTAAGCTTTATTTTTACTCAACTTCACGAGCGTTTATTGCAAAAACGTGCAAGTGAATTTTTAAAACTAATGAACCACATTGAATCTTGAACTAAGTGCAACAAATTGGTGTTGTTGTCATTTTTCTCCACGCGCTTATATTTGAACACAGCAAGCATATATTTGATGTGATTTACGTGTTTCCATACATTATTCATTTAAATCCTCATATAACAAAAGTTAAGTTTAAAAAACTAACTTTTAAATAACTTTCAAAATAAAACCTTTATAACTCTGCTTTAAAAAGAGATAGAGTTTTGAATTATTCAACAAAGTTTCATATTTTCACGTATTCTACAACTTTGTAGTTTAAAGTAAAGTTCTATCTATTGAAATGAAAAAGTAAGAATTTTCAATTTTTTTTTATATATATTTATATCTTTATATTTGAAAGATCACAAATCGCATCTAGTCGCAGTGAAATAATCTTCTAGAAATATAGCCAACACTAAAAGTTATTACCTAATAAACAAAAAATCAGAGTAATTATGATCATAATTACCTAAGCGCTGACCCCACCATTTTCCGACAGATTTGTCTTGGTGTTTGGTTTTTAACACGAGTTTTAGTACGAAAAAAATTTCCTACACAATTTAAGAAAGATTGTTTCCTATTTTGGAAAAGCCCACAAATTGAAAAAAAATCATCATCATCATAATTTTGTATTCTTTGTTGAAGAGATTTGCATCAAAATTCCCAAGTTCAGAACTTGGAATTCGCGATCTCACTTAAGAATTCTCATTGCAAAAATCAAAACAATAAAAAATATGGGCAACAAGTTACACCGACTAGAACTTACAGTTATGGGGATTACTCAACAGAATATCAAAGTTTGAGATATTAAAATATAAGAATGATACATTTGTTTCAATTTAGATTCGTCCACTGTATTTGTTTTAGCCAAGGAATTTCAATTTCGAAAGCAAATTTAAAAAAATATGGAAAAGGTATTAAAAATTATGGTTTTGAATTTTTTTTTAAAATCAGCATTCTTAGACCAAAAACACATAAGAAAACATTTACTGTTTTAAGTGTACTATTCAAAAATCTTAACACAGAATTCAGAATCCATGAGATTCAGAGATAAGTTTTTTTCCAACAGTGATGCAGAAAAAAATGTACCGGATATTTGGGCCGAATATTACCCAAATTTCAAATTTGTCGAATATTCAACGCACCAAATATTTGTGCTTAGTATTCAGTCGAATATATGAAAATTTGAAAGAAATTTTAAAATGACAATTTGTTTGAAGTAGTCATAAAAGGTCCTACGCCGTTTGGCCAAAGTCATTTGGCATAAAGCCGTTTGGCATAAAAGTCGTTTGGCATAAAATCATTTGGCATAATGGTCATTTGGCATAATGGCCGTTTGGCATAAAAATATAAAAACTCATAAGTTTACATGAAATGTTGCTAAAAATTTAAATACATTAGTTTTTTTTTTTCAATTTACCGAGTTTCTAGGTTTATTCTAATCCCTGGTTAGGCCCGTGTTTCTAGGTTTACCCAAAGCTAGGGACAATCCCCTAGCCCGGTCCGCAACGCGTAGCGTAAGGACTATACGTCATTTTAGTTCGAACGCGAAGCGTGAGGAGGCTTCCTCGAAATTTTGATTCATAATTTTAGGACGGCCCCGTCTTTCTAGGTTTATTCAAAACCCTAGATAGGCCCCGTGTTTCTCGGTTTACCCAAAGCTAGGGACAATCCCCTAGCCCGGTCCGCAACGTCTCGATTTTTTTACAGTTTTAAAGCTTGATTCAGGATTGCAAAACATTGTAAACTAATTTTAATGTTTATTAAATTTTATCTTATTTCTTGCCCTTTTGAAAGAATTCAAGTTATTTTCTAATAAATTTCTAAGTTAAGGTACACCTCAGGTGAAAATAAAAATTAAAAATCTTATTTTGCCAATAACTCAAAAAAGTGACATAAGTTGATTTATACCGTATTCGTTTTCACCATGCACCCGAAAGTGTTGCACCATCCACGCTGAAAACGAGCATGAATCGAGTTTTGCACTCACCTTTGTTGGCGTGCGTGAAATCGGCAGTGTCAACAGAAAATATCAAGCTGTCAAAAATCCATTACAGCTGGTATTTGTTTTCGTTTAATTTCGAAAATTGAAATCAAATTTACTTCAGTTGATCATTGTCTTGCGAATAATATAAAAATTTTAGCATGAATTTATGTACTATGTTTAATTGTGAAAATTTCAGATTTATTTTATTAGAGGCTTGTTTGGTAGATTCGCCTCTGGCCCTGATGATAATAACCAAGGTTCTTAGATACACTAGGTTCTCCGACTTTCACAGTAAGTAGGCGAGGAGTGAGCGGGGCTCTCAATGAGTTTGTTTATTTTTTGCTCAGCTTTTCTGTGGTTTGTTGGTAAACAAACTTCATGAGTTCCGTATAGTTGCATAGCCTACATAGCCAAAACGGCAGAATCGGGAATTCGTTATTCGGGAACACCTCCTGAATATATACCCACCTTGATAATAACTGCAATACCGGCTGATTCTGGGCAAAGGGCTGAAAGAGAAGCAAATTTCCGAACTGACATTTCAGTACCGCACTGACGTTTTGGTACCAAAATGCCATTGAAATCAAAGGGAAACTGACGTTCTGGTTCCAAAAAGTCAGTACGGTCCGTTTGTATGTGATTTGACAGTCGCTTCAGTCCTTTGATTCTGGGCGGTCTATGTTTGCTGCTGCTGGACTGCAGTTACCCCAGCTTGATGGTTTCGATATTTTGTCTTGAGAGTAACGTTTATTCCTCGCAAATCTCATCTTCTTCGTTCGATTATTTCCGTTTCAGATTACAAAAAAAATCCAAAACGGCGAACTCGGATCGCGGAAAAGTTTGATAACATACCGAAACGAACGAAATTCAAGCCCAGAGGATGAAAATCCCGTATAAAAAAAGAAATTCAATCCCCCAATGCGGGTGCAGTCTTGAACTGCCTTTTTTGAAGGGCAACGGGTTGGAATCCGGGAATTGACGCAACCGAGCATCGTCACCCTAAATAAAGCACAGTTCTTTCACGATTTTCACGCACTCGGGGGCTTCAACGCTCGAAGCTGGCTTGTAGCAGAGTAGCTTTGAAGCAGCTTAACACTTCTTGCTGCACGAGACTAACTTAAGGGAACCGCCCGAGCAAGAGAACTCTTCGGTTTGGGCGATTCCACAGATCTTTGGGTTGCACTTTTTGCACTCGGATTTGCTGCTCTTCTTTGGTATCTCCTAGAACCTTCTGGGCACATTTATTCTTGGGAGCGTCCGATCCGCATCCTCCATTTTTGCTTGAAGATTAAAACGAGTGACTCTTGGTAGCTTTCCGGCTGTCTCCAGTTGCTTGAGGGCCGAGATTCGTTTGTTTGCTTTGGAACATTTTCTTCGTGTAAAATTCTCCGCCTCTGCTGGAAACGGCACTGGTATTGAATCAGGAACAAGTTTCCGTAAATTAAGGAAAAAACAATGTGGAAATAGCTAGAACGCAATTTTTGCGGTATAAAATAAACAAGGCCAGATGATATTTGTTTACATCGGGAAGCACATCTTGTCAAAATTCATGATAGTATTGGTGAGAGCGCCAGCAACACCGAATATTTTCAGAGTGTTCCACCTTATGGTGCACTACCAGTGGACTACTCATCGTGAAAACGAGCATGAAAACAGCAAAAACTGCACTACCGGTAGTGTCCCGGTGCACCACCACACGAAAACGAATTCTCTATTAGTAACATGGTAGAATCGATAGGGAAAGATTTTTAACTGATCTCAGTGTTCAAAATACCTTAAAAATGTTTTAGCTTGAGTTCCCTCGATTTTCACCGCGTACGGGATTGGGAATCGAAATAAAATCAGTTTTAAAAAGCTTTAAACACTGTGACCGGTTCAAAGTTCAGCTTTTAACTATTCTCTATCGATTCCACCATGCTACTCAGCCAATATGTGTCGCTTTTGAGTTATTGACAAAATAAGAAATTTCATTTCCATTTTCACCGCGACCTTTAGAGGAAAATCAGTTTATTTCCATTGACACATTTGTTTCTAAACTTATTCATCATTCATGCAGTGCATAACAAAGCTAACCTGTTATGCAAAAACATGTGGATGTGGATAAAAATGCCAGGAACACTGGTGCATTTCGAAAATTTATTTTGAAAAAAATATGTCGTTTTGAATTCGAAGTATTTGTCAGATTCTGTCTAACACCTTAAGGTGCCTTAAGCTCTGATGATATTGCATTTCTAAATTTAAAAACAAAAATGAGTTTCGAGTACAATCAGTCATTGATAACAAACCCTTTATAAAACAAAAACTGATTTCAAATCTTTTTCATTATCCTCTATTTGATCGAGGATTAAGCTATAAACTAATTATTCTAGTTTCAGAGAAACAAATGAAATAAACTAAAAGAAAACCCCGGTTTTCTCAAAAGTTCAAACTACACGTGGCCTTCAAAAAAGTTGATAATTGGTTCAAAACTTTCGATTTCTCACTTCTTTCGAGTATCTCAGAAATTTTCTTATTTTTTTAGTACCTTGATTTTAAAAAGATTTTTACCTTTTTTCGAAAGTTACCATTGAATCTTAAAAATTGGAGCTGGTAGAAAAAAAAACAAATAGCATATTTGAACTTAGCGCCCTGAAATAATTTAAAAATAGCGCTTAAACCTTTGGCACCACGGAAAAATCTGAACTTTGTTGCCATTTATTATCGAACAAAAGAAAAAAAAATAGGCAAAAACAATCACTTCTAATGCAATAATTTTATTATTTTGTATGTTTGTTGAAACATAACCTCTTTTAAACATTTAAATACAATGATATTTTCCTGGCGTACTTCACTCAAAAAACAAATTTATTTTGAGGGAGGTAGGTACAATGCAATGTTGAATGATTGTAACACTTTTGAAGTATTTTGAGCATTGTGTCTTTAAAATACTTTCGTCAAACAGCCTTCATAAATTGTTTACGGTGTTACTAAAAAGTACTAATTCAAAGCCATTTCAAGTATATTTTTGAAATTTTCATCAAAATTTTTGTCGCGATACAGTTAAACAATCAGTTCATTCGATTTTTGTCTAAATCTTCATAGAATTCGTAACATATTCAAACTTTAAAAAGTGTAATCCTGGATAAATTAAGATCACTCATTTGTAACGAGAAAATGAAAATTGGGTTCCGATGAATATTGAGTTTTCAATTCACGGTTGTAGGGAATTAAATCGGAGGCACGTTTGCCTTAAAACGCAATAAAGAACGCGGCGTTGGTTGTACAGATTTTATTTCGACTGGTGATAGTGAGGTGCATTATACAAACACATAACACAACATAAGGGCCACGATACTTGGGTTTCAATTCAGGATTTTCACCGACAACATTTACATTTCTTATCACTACCAGATCTCCCTCGCGATAGACAGTTTTCACTAAAACCCTTTCGTCATAGTTTTTCTTATTATACTCTTGTAGTTGTCTAACGTTTTTCGATGCACTTTCACGAATCTTCGGTAGGTCTCTAACCTCGGAATTGTTCAATTCTTTCATATAAGGTACGCCGGGGTAAGTGGGGACGCGGGATAAGTGGGGACGGTGGCTATTAAAACAATACTGTCAACTATTTTTTCAAACTTTTAATGCAGAATGTTAAATTTACTTGTAATCTATCCAATAACTGTAAAAGAGATACGGTCCTGACAATAACGGATGTTTACGGTGACTTTTCGTTAATTTTCTATTTTTAACTACGATGTGGAGTTGATGTGCATCGTTTTCAATCGCGAATTTCTCGTAAACTAGCTGGCTCTTGGCAAAAAACTCTACATGGAAACAATCCTTACATTAGAAACAACCAGTTAGGAAAAGAAACGGCGATTAAAAATTAAGAAAAAATAGTTTATTTTCAAAAATCTAAAATGTTGTCTTCAAACCCTAACTGGGGTAAGTGGGGACGGCTTTATACATACTTGATGTTTAGATATTTTTTCAATTTTCTCTCCTTCCTTCAATACATTTTAACTTTATTTAGCATTCGAACTATGAAAAGTAGGGAAAAGTACTTGTGTTTTCTGGAATAAGCATATATTTTCGATAAAATCGGATCTCGTGGGTTGCAACATAAATTACACACAATTATCACTACCATGAACTTTTTTCAAAATTTTTGACGGTTCGAGCAATAAAGTAACGTATTCAACCAAGAAAACACAAATTTGTTGAAAATTTCCTGAGAAATCAAAGGGAAAATCTACCGTCCCCACTTACCCCATAAAGCGGGGTAAGTGAAGACACCAGCATTCCATAACAATTCACGTGATAACTTTTTTCGCTTTTCGTCTATCAAGCTCATCTCTTCAGCATCTGTGAACAACATGTTCTGCATCACATTGAACGTGATTTTATCAAAATTGACTCACTGCTGATTTTTTAATGATTTTTCATAGTTGAACTATACGAAAATCCGTCCCCACTTACCCCGGTGTACCTTACTCCAAGAAGCGATCTTCAACTGCCAGTTTCTGCGATTCGCCGAACAATACCTTGGACGGAGTATCCCCTATAGATCTGTTCCAGCTATTATTCAATAGATGTTCCGCCTTGTAGAGCACGTTGTCCCATTGCATTTTGGAGTCTTCAGTTAATTTGGCAAGCAGTGGTACTAGTGTACGATTATAGCGTTCTATTTGCCCATTCGATTTCGGCGATGCTGTCGCCACTAATATGTGGTTAAAATTGTGATCCTTTGCAAATGATTCGAATTTTTTCGACGTAAAAGACGAACCGCGATCAGAAACGAGTATCTTAGGTACGAAATATGTAAAGAAGTATGATTTTAAACTTTTCATGACCTCCTTAGAGTTGGTAGTTTTTACAGCGTACAGTTTGACAAACTTAGTGCAGCCGTCACACACTGCGAAGATATGTACATTTTTGCCTTTAGTTTTCTCTAGAGGACCTAGATGATCAACATGGATTATCTGAAACGGTTTATCTGGTTTCTCGTACAAGTGCAACAACCCTTCTTCCCAACAACTTTCTGTGCTTTGGATTGTAGTTGATGCAGGTTATACATTCATTAATATGTCTTGACAGTTTTTCGGAGAGCTTAGGTACGTAGAAATTCCGCTTTATCATTTTGGCTACTTTGTCTATGCCAAAATGACCCAATTCGTTATTTCGTCAATTCGTTTCCGTCAATTTTATACACTATTTGATCCACTATCTCGAATTCGGAATTTCGACCTTCCGACACGGCTTTTTTGACTTTTTGGATTTCTTCGTCTCTCAGTTGATTCACGTAGAGCGCACTCTCCTGCACATCGAAACCAGAATAATTGATGTCTTCGACATTGTATAATCTAGATAGAGCATCAACGTGTTTCATCCTATCGCCTGATCGGTGATCTATGTCAAAGTCAAATTGGTCTATGTAGATTGACCATCGAGCGATTTTTGGGTTAAGTTCTTTTTTATTCAGTGTCAATTGTAAGGCACTGCAATCAGTAACAATTTGGAAGCACAAACCGAAAAGATAATTACGAGACCTTTGTAGACTGTACACTATAGCAAGCGTTTCCAATTCAAACGAGTGAAGCTTGCTTTCAGCTGGACTTGCTCTTTTACTAAAGAACATTATTGGGTGAAAGTTGCTGGATTCTGACGATCGTTGCATGAGTATAGCTCCAAACCCGTTAGATGACGCATCAGTGTGCAGTTGTGTCTCAGCATAGGGACAGTAAATCCCAAGAACAGGCTTACTTACCAAAATAGCTTGCAATTTGTTGAATGCAGCTTCATGCTCACGAGAAAACTCAAAAGGGACATCTTTCTTGAGAAGGTCGTATAGAGGGGATGCGATCTTATAAAATCCAGGAATGAATTTTCGAAAGTAGCTAGCTAAGCCCACGAACTGCTGCAGACTCTTCGTTGAGTTAGGGGTCGGTATGGATCGCACTGCCTCCACATGTTTATGTGAAGGTTGCAGCTTATTAAAAGATACCTGGTAGCCTAGATACTCAATTTCGGTTTTTAGGAAATGACACTTTGCAAGATTTAATTCAACGTGATTATCGGACAGCGTTTGAAATAATACCTCAAGCCTGTCTAAGTGCCGTTCCAGACTGTCAGTTGCGAGCAATATATCATCGAAGAAAACGATCAGATCCCCCGACTTAATCAAGTCTGCAAGGACAGCACTGATGTACCTGACAAAGATCTCAGGAGCGTTGCAGTACCCGAAGGGCATTCACGTATATTCATATTGAGCCCCTTCTACTACGAATGAGAAATACTTCCGAGAACTTTCTTCGATTTCCACATGGAAAAATCCATTTTTTAGATCTAAAGACGTGAAAAACGCTTGTTTGCCAGTTTCATAATTTGATCCTCGATTATTGGGATCGGAAAATGATCACGTTGTACTAACTTATTCAATGCTCGGAAGTTGACACACAAACGATAAGAACCATTTTTCTTCTTGGTAAGTACCACTCGACTGGAATAGGGAGAAGAACTTTCACGAATGACGCCACTGTCAAGTAGTTCACGAATCATTTTATCCAATTCCGAACGTTCGAACACTGAAAGCCGTTGAGGCGTTGTGTGAAAAACTTTATCTTCCTTCAGTCTAACTTCACAACAATATTTCACTAAAGGTTCAGCAGAACGCTGTCTTTCGAGGTAAGATATCTTGAAAAGCTGTTCAATATCTTTTGCTCTATCACGAGTTTCACTACTATCCTCAATATTTAGTTCATTTGCATAGCCCTGTATGTAAGACGCAAGATCACTCTCGTTATTGTAGACCGCTGACATCAAAGCTAGATCGAAGTTAGCTGTTTTAGGTAACGAATGCCTTTCCCTAATTCTAATATTTTTGATACCGTTTGCTTTAAGAAACTTTCGGCCCAGTAGACCATCTACTCTAATTGTTTCATTTGGGACTATCATAAAATCAACTTGGTAACGATTTGAATCACAAGCTATGGTTGTCGTAAACATTCCTAAGGTTTGAACAGGAATACTGTTCAATCCTACAAGGATCATATCCTTCCTAACTGGATTTAATTTAGTACCGCTACGAATAAATTTAATCTTTAAAAGGCTCACCTCACTACCAGTATCGAGAAGAAGGTCCAGCTCCTCGTCATCTAGGGTACCGGCCCGAATGTGTCCGTCGTCGTCGATTGGAAACTCGTTGACAGGTGGGTGTTCGCTCTTCCAAACAAGCAATCTGCGAACGGATCTGCTGCTGTGGTCTTGGGTGCTGTTGTTGTTGTGTGCATTGGTTAGCCTCGTTTCCAGTTTTTTGACATCTCAAGCACCGGGGGACTCGCTGCGGCAAGGGACATTGTGCCGAAAGATGCCTCAATTTGTTGCAGTTGAAGCACTTTCGGATACGTTGTTCTGCAGAAGATTGTGCGGAAGCTGTGATTGGTTCAGCTACCGGTCGAATCAGTCTGCTGCTGTTTATTGGTTCTCTATTTCGTCGGACTTTGTTGTTGGTCTCACAAAAACGGATGTGGTTGAGTAATTCCAAGCTTGTTTCGAATTTTGTCCCAGCCACTCGATCATACAACGGGTCTAAAGATATGTTAGACAGGGAGCACTTTCGGAGTGGAAAGGAGAGAAACGCACTGTTTGACGATCAAAACTGGAATGACTTTATTATGCGTAACCCGCTTGTTTATATACATGTAAAACTCTTAGCGTCTAATTGCAACTGCGTGTGTTGTTTTCATTCGCCGTAATAGGACGAATGCCAACACTCCTCCTCAACACACGCTGTTCAAAACTCAGCAATGTACCGGACCATCCTTAACCGTCGCCTTCACTTCAACGACCCTTCTTCCGGTTTCGTTCGACTACCATCCTCCGGTTCGCTCGACGACAACCTTCCGTCTGGCCCGGCACCCTTCCTGCCACCGATGCCGTTTTTCACGGCTCGCACGGCCCTTCGCAGCGAAATGAAACTCTCCGCCTCGACGCTCCTCCTGAGACCTGACGCCTCCCAGTGGCTCCAGCCCAACGACCTCCACTTGGCGTTCCGGTCCGACGCCCTTCCATAGCACCGGCTTGACGACCTCCCGTGCTTCTCGGCTCGTAAGTCCTCCAGAGGTTCCAGATCCGACGATCACCACCTGGCTTCCAACTTGACGACCTTCCACGGTTCGGCCCGCCAACCTTCCATGGCTTCCGACACGACGACCCACAAGTGATTCCGGTCTGCTTCCAATGGCTTCTGACCAACGACCTTCCAGAGCACCTGTCCGACGACCTCCCTCCCGTGTCTCCTGGCTTGCCGACCTCCAGCTGGCTTCCCGGCCCGACGACCTACCAGGCTCCTGGCCCGACAACCTCACACGGTTCTGGCTCGACGACGTTCCTCTGGATTCCCGGCACTGGCTTGCCCTTCCATTGGTTTCCTCCTGGCTGGATACCACCACCGATTCCACTCTTCTCCTCCTTTCCACTAGTGCTGGGCCCATAACCTGTTAGACAGGGAGCACTTTCGAAGTGGAAAGGAGAGAAACGCACAGTTTGACGATCAAAACTGGAATGACTTTATTATGCGTAACCCGCTTGTTTATATACATGTAAAACTCTTAGCGTCTAATTGCAACTGCGTGTGTTGTTTTCATTCGCCGTAATAGGACGAATGCCAACAAGATAAACCTCGGATGATATAGGTTACCTTTGCTTTGTTGCTCATATTTGTCCTTGATGCCAACGCCTCCGCCTTGAAAACATAATGTTCGTAGCTTTCGTCCTTCCTCTTGTTGATTGTTGCCATCGCCAGATGAACTTCGGCTTCGTTTTCGTCATCGGGAAAAGCTGTCTTGATCCCCTGTTGAAACTGTGTCCAATCGAGTATTTCCGTTTGAACGTTTTTGTACCACTCCATGGCAGCACCTTCCAGGCGACAAGTGACATAAAGAAGCGTTGTTTGTTCCGACCAGTGGTATAGTTGACGAAAATGGTTAACGTTGCGACACCATTTCTCAACTTCCTTTCCGTTTGAAAAACTGGGATGAGCTTGTTGACTTCCTCCGGGTGCAGGTTACGTTCTCGTTCTATCGGAGCCGAAGCGTTCCTCCTATCGTGTTCCAAGAGCAATCGTTGCATCAACATAACCATCAAATCGTCGCGTGTTGTTGTTGATGTGGTGGCATAACCCCGTTCGGGATTCCCGCTTTTCGGCCCGCCTACCGCTCCAGCGTTGTTATCGAAACCCGGGAAGTCTTCCTCGGATTGGCCGTCGTTCGTATCGTAGCCGTTACCGTCGCGTTCGTTCTCAGACATTTTCAATCCGTATCCCACTTCTGAAAATTCTGTAGGGAATTAAATCGGAGGCACGTTTGCCTTAAAACGCAATAAAGAACGCGGCGTTGATTGTACAGATTTTATTTCGACTGTCTCGTTTGGCGGTTAACAAAAGAATGGTGGTCGTTTAGTCTTCTTTCCCTCAGTCTTTACTCTATCTAACGCTCTTTTCGTCCATTCATAAGACAACCTCTCGACCGACTGGTTCGATAAAACCGAGAAAAATGCCGGCCAGGAAGACAATACCTAGGTAGCTTACGAAACCACGCTACAGGAAGCCCCTACCGACCAAAGACGGAAACCTGTTCTCGAGAGCGACTCTACACAATCCTCTTCCCTTTCCTCAAGTCAGAAAAAATCTAACAGTTGAGTAGCCGCTACGATTACGGACTCCCGCTTACTAACTCTACACAAAAGTGAAATGAATACTCGGCACAAAAAAAACTTTTATGAGTTAAATGCCTTAATAAAGCTACTTGTAAATAGAAAAAAAGGTATTTTTAAGAGGAGCGCAGAGATCCTCTTAGGGAGCAGAGTGATTGGCGCTCTTAAAAATTCTGGCAGTAGGAGAAACGAGAAAGAGTTATTTTCGACTGTCGTGAGTTTGGGAGTTCCTCCACTATGAGTGGTACTGCTCTGCCTCTTATGAGGCCCCTCAGGATCCGTCCGAAGCCTGTGACCAGATTCTTCAATCCAGTTTGAATTGAACGTGTAATTGGAATTTTGAAAAAGTAAACTAATAATTCAATCTCTCTGATTTGAATGCTCCATTACCAATAGTTTCTATCTCAAAATTGGAATCATAATAGTGAGCAACACTGAATAAATATCTAGAACTAAGTTAAAATTTAAACTAACAAAAATCTTCATAATTGGAGAAGGTTGGTATTGATGCAAACCAAAACATAGAATAAAGTTTCCTAATTTTTTTTTTTTTGTTTATGGGTTTATGAGCGCCTGGCTGACCCGGAAAGGAAAAACAGAACGGGGGACAGAAGAGGAAAATTTTAAATGAGAGTAGTATAGCTTAGAAAAGGATAGCGGCAACAGAGCCCGAGGGTTCTGAAGCACCAGTTTAGGGGAAGCGATAAGATAGTGCTCGACGGACTAGGACGGTTGGTGGGCCCCATATGAACTTCGAGTTAACCCAACCTTCAATTCAACCGAGCAAAAGCAGTATGGTATCAAATAATATGATATCATATGCTAACGCCTCGATATCATTGTCAGAAGGGTTCACTATCTTACCGTAGTTGAAATTTCCCTACCTGTCATCTACCTTACTCGTTTCCATAAATTTGGATTCTTCCTAGTTTGATTTAGAAATAATTATAGATTTGCTAAGTGAAAAATATATTCAAGTTATTGATTCTACGCGACTACACGGTTATTCGATAACTCAATTAGGATATCATAAAAACAGAATCTAGAAAAGGTGTCTCTTAAACGCATCAACCATGAACTTAAAAAGCAATTCGATAACTCAATTAGGATATCATAAAAACAGAATCTAGAAAAGGTGTCTCTCAAACGCATCAACCATGAGCTTAAAAAGCAATAGCTTTATTAATATCGTCAACTTATCAACGGAACAGGAAAATAACAGTGCTGTTTTTTAAAACCTTATCACTAATTGTGGTCAACTTCTCAAACAAACTTTAATACTTAATCTACACGATAGGGGTTCAATTCAAATAAACCGTGTGCCTGTTTTTAAATGCCCGAAATAAATTATCTGAACTATCTAGGTACTCATTCTTGCTTATCGAAATCATATTTTCTATTTTAAACTTTGATTTATGAATTTCAATCCTAACCGAAAAATGTATAGATCTACCAAAAGTAAATAAATAAATAAAAACAAATGTCGAAAGTGTATTACAAACTGAAATATCATATTTGTCAAAACAGCATTCCCATCCAATGAGCCCCTAGTTCTTGTAAAATGCTTGATTTAAGAATAAGCCAACGAAATTCATAAACCGCAAATGCACACTTTCTAGAGCAGGGGTCGGGGAACTTTTTGAATCATTACCCCAAAACATTTTTATTTATGTTGATATTACCCCATGACAAAGAGCAAAAAAAAGTATTCGTAAACACTGAGCGAGCTCTCAAAGCTTGTTATTTGAATGACTCAGGAAGAAATATTCACTTCAGCATATGCATATTCACTGTTACCCCCAAGAATATCACTTTTACCCCATTTGGGGTAATTTACCCCGGTTCCCCGACCGCTGTTCTAGAGCATTGGGGAGGCGAATACCATTACCGATACCTAACCTAGCAATACTTGAAACATCCTAATTCTATGAAACTAAACTAGCTAACTACCTTACCAAACAGATCATGCCCTATTGAAAAGTATCACTTTATGTCGGCAAAATGTGATATTTTCACTACAAAATTTTCCCATTGTTCAACGGAAGGGAGGGCAAGTGTTTCAACTCCCATTAATCTTATCAGCATGGATCATGAAAAATTGGAACACCATTGAACCTACCGCTAATTTAATTTAAATAAAGGTGTCCATCACGCCTTCTAATTTGAGTCATATTATGATCCATGCTTGACAAGATGTGTGCAACGACCCTCTCAGGACAATGATAGTAAACCATCATTATCACAAGCATGCACACCGCCGCCGTGACCCATGGGAACCCAGGGTACGTTTCCTAATTCTCTTAATATAGCAAGCATACCAATGAAAATAATGTGAATTGACAAGAAAATTACTGAAGAGATTAATGCTGTATGTCCTTCTTTTCATGTTCTCCCTTTGTGTTTACCTTATTTAACGTTTCTCTCGTCTATTTATTAGAAATACCTACCATCCAACGGGTTCGACAGTATCAGTCAGCAAGTCAGTCAAGTCAGAAAAATGGAAATCTCCTTCAAAACGCGTTGCGACCGTAAGGACAGCAACAGGAGGCCACCACCGGACCCTAATGGAAAATATTTTAGAATATGACCTTTAAGTTGTCCTCATCCCTTTCCTTGTAAAACATTTTCTAACCGTCGAGTCGCCGCGACTATTACGGCCCCCTATCCTACTAACCTAAGTTAGATACTCTCGGCACATTGAAACTTGTCAAAGTAAAAGGCCAAATAAAACTAATTGTGAAATTTGAAAAAAAAGGTACGCAAAATTTGTTTGTGGTAGTTCGAGATTCCTTCCACATTGGAGGAAGGAGAGAGATAAATAAAACATACATTTTGGCATAACTCAAACGACTTATGAAGCAAATTAAAAAGAATAGTTCGCATTTCAGATTAAAAACAATGATAAAAAAAATGGTAGATCAGGTTTTGGGAATAGAATTTTTTTTTCTTAGAATTGGAAAAAATCGTCTTTGTATTACAATTTGAAACTCAAGTTCCAGCTTTCATTTTTTTTTGTGGCGTTTAAATAGCTCGGGGAGCTGACGCTGGAAATGAAAATTAGAGATAGTTTGGAGAAGTAAATTTGAAAGTTTAGAGTAGGCAGCGTAGAATAGTAAGCGAAAATGAGACGTTGGTTAAACCATCATGCACTTCATTATATCCATTCCAGCTGGATATGGACAGAATGCAGTTCAAGATAACAAACCAACCCCTCCTGATACCAGTTGGAGGAAGGACAAGGGTGGGTTCGAGACTGGCATCTACTTACTCCCCAAGCATCTCGACAAACTTATGGGATTCGAACCCAAAAGTTTTTCTTGCCGATACCGGGAATCGAACCCAGTACGCCTGGGTTACCAGACTCGCGCCAGCCTATCCACTAGACCACATCAGCGTTTCTGAAACTCAAGTTCCAGCTTTCATTCTAACATTATGTTACAAATAAATCAAAATTTAATTTTTTTTATACATATTATTTTAAGACTTACCTCATCGCCAGACAAGTCAAAGAGCTGCTCTGCAATCACTTCTCGGTTCAGGCCTTCGTCAACAAGTTCTTCGTCGCTTCCTTCGTCGGTTATTTTCTTGAGACGCTTGAATCTTTTCTAAAATCGAAACCACATTTAATGTGTTGAGAAAGTAAATTATTAATATTATCTGAAGGCGATTTTTGTTTTGGAAAACATTACCGAAATTTATACCTACCCTTTCTACCTTGACGCCCAAATTTTCCTCTATAAGATCATAATCTTCATCTTCTAATCGGTCGTCTAATTCATCTTCGTCGTCACTTTTTTTTCGTTTGACATGTTCGCCGGAAGCATCCGAATCTTCACCGGCGCTATCATCTTCTTCAATCGGATTATCGTCAATCAAATCTTTTAATTCTTCGCGAAGTCTTTCATCGTCATCTATAATGTTAATCCTTTTAAGATTTGTTTCAATAGGCAATTTTAATAATATTACCTTCCTCTTCTTCTTCACTGTCACTCATAGCTTTAATCTTTTTCAGCTTTTTCCGCTCATGTTCCAAGTCTTCTTCTTGCTAAAATTAAAAATTTTAAAATCAAATCATCATTAGTAAAAATACGTACACTGTAAATATTTGCCTCGATTACCAAACCAAAAACCTAAAATTTTGCTGGAAACTAATTTACCGTGTTTTTTTTTTTCACCTGGAGGTAAACCAATTGCAACCTATAGGTTCGCTCTAAAGCCTAGTCCACACAAGGAAACTAATTGGACTGCGATTTCGGTTGCTGAGACTTGTTTATGTTTACATTTGATGCACGTCTCAAGTCCCCGACAAGTATGGGAGACCTTCAGCAACCAAGATGTAAACATAAACAAGTCTCAACAACCGTTTCGAGACGAACCGTCTCCTAGTGTGGATTTACCCTTTCCTTTTCACGAGGTTTTTCACGTTTTAAAAATAGAAATATTGATTAACAACTAAAGTTCTAGAACAAATATGCAATTTTTAGTCTTCTTTCATTATACAGTTGATATATTTGGGTTTTAAGGTGGATCATTGGGAAGATAACAACACAGAGGGTGCAAATGAAAAATAAGAAATAACGGCAAAAATACATGGAATTTCATCAACTCATTGCTCACAAACTAAAACGATCCAATTTTGTGAAATATTTCTTGGGTATACCAGCCCTCAAAATCAAACTATTGAAATTTTTGAAATTTTCAGTTTTGCCTTGAACAATGGCTGCCATAACAATTTTCGACAGAGGAACAAAACATGCCGTTTTTTGAAAAAAATCACGAGCTTTTGTAAATACTTTGAGGCATGTGGTCATTTCAGTAGATGAAATGCCTATCCTGAAGAGAAAAAACTTTGTACGGAATGATTTTCATGAGTATTGATAAAAAACTTAGCAAGATGAAAAGTACGTTATGTTCCCAGTGTATCACTTGTAATCCACTTTACTTATTCGAAAATTTATATGTTTTAAAGGGTGATACGGTCAAAATGTGGTCAAGGGAAAACGCGTGTAAATCGGCGAAACCGTTTATTTAAAAAATCAATTTTTTTTTTTTCAAGTTTAAATAGTATAAAATTCAGGAAAAATATTCAGTTAGGCTTCCGCTTTTCCAAATCCGAATTGTATCAGATGCATCAGTGCATCAGATTTTGTACAACCACCTTGTCCACCTTCTTCGCCGCAGAAAGCCAGTTTGCCTTGAATTGCTGCTCGTCCTTAGCAGTTTTTTGGTCTTCTTTAGGTTCCGCTTGACAATAGCCACAATAGTATTTCTCAATTGGGCGGAGCTCTGGCGTGTTGGAAGGGTTCTTGTCCTTGGGAACCACCTGCACGTTGCCAACAGGCGACGTACCACTCCACGGCCTTTTTACCGTAATGGCAAGATGCCAAATCAGGCTAAAACAGTATGGAACAACCGTGTTTGTTCAGAAAAGGCAGCAGACGTTTACTCAAACACTCTTTCACGTAAATTTCTTGGTTGACAGTCCCGGAAGCTATGAAAATGCTGCTTTTCAAGCCACAGGTACAGCCACAGGCTTGCCAAACCAGATATTTCTTCTTTGACAGTTTCATGTGCTTGAAAATATCTGCTACCTTTCCCCTTTCTTTTGCCGTATAAAACTCCTGTCCCGGAAGCTACTTGGCTTTGACGTAGGTTTCGTCGTCCATTACCACGCAGTCAAACTTCGTCAGCATCGTCGTGTACAGCCTCCGGGATCGCGCTTTGGCCGTCGTATTTTGTTTATCATCGCGATTTGGAGTCACTACCTTCTTGTAAGTCGATAGTCCGGCTCGTCGTCGTCGTCGTCCGGATAGTTTTTTGGCTCGATGCACGGTTGTAGACGATACACCTAGCTTATTTGCGGCATCTCGGAGAGAGAGGTTAGGGTTTCGCTTGAAACTACCGGCAACTCTCTTTGTCGTCTAAGCGGCTTCCGGCTTTCGATTTCCCCCCGATCCAGACTTCCTGGCTGTCGACAAACGTTCCCCAAACACTTTAATTACATTTGTAACAGTTGATTTGGCAACTTTTAGCAAATTTGCCAGCTTTGCGTGCGAATAGCTCGGATTTTCGCGATGCGCGAGCAAAATGTTGACACGCTGCTCTTCTTCCTTGGACGGCATTTTGACAACTGAAGAGTGAATTCCAAAATCTAAATAGGAGCAGCATTCTACACACACACCTTCAAAATGAGGGGTGTTCAGGCTTTTCAAATGCAAAATTGAAAGAAATACCCCAAGTTGATATTAACCAAATTTTGACTGTACCACCCTTTAGTGGAAATCTAAGCAAACCATTGGTTACACAAGCAATTTTCTGCACGTCAGTATTTTTATTTGATGATAATTATGAAAACTCGGAAATTATTGAACATCAAATGACGACTTGATTTAAATTTCAGAAAAATCCAACTTTTTCGCAGCTTTTGATCTGCCGAGAAAAAAACTAGTGAATCGATTTTCTTCAAATTTTGTGCTGTGATTCTTCATTCATACCTGCAAATTCGATGAGAAAATGGTGTTGATCCAAAGCGCCCACTTCAAATGCGAGCTATGCGAAGTTGTGGATCACCTGTGCTACCATGGGAAGGAAAGGGTTAAGCCTAGTCCACACAAAGAGATGGTTCGTCTCGAGACGGTCTCAGTGTCTCCCGAAGAAAATGGGAGACGCTGAGGTTTCCAACATCAACAACAGACAACAAAGTTCGTCTTATAACAAAAATCGCAGTTCTTGTTGCCAACACACTACCAAAAAAATCTGGAAAATTACATCACATATGATGTAAATAAAAAGAAGCATCATATATGACGGAATTTTCAGTGCGAGTTGAATATTACACGCCTGTAAAATTATGCAACGTGTAATATGAAAGTGATATAAATTTAAAGTCACTGAATTTGTGAAAAATATCCTATTGGAATTTGTTTTGTTTACTTTTTATTGATCCGATTCAATGAAGTTTTTTTCATCTTTCATAACAAAAATAATCTTTTAATAATAAATTTCATTTATTTACCAAATTTTTAAAATTTTTGGTCCAACACATTAATTATTTTAAAATTCACTTTCACCATCTTCCGAAGTAGAGTTAGCAGAGCAGCGTGGGGCTGCTTCCAGAACAGCTTCCGTTGCTGCTGCTTTTCGGAGTTATCCGGGACCAACGATATCGACGGACTTAGAAGCTAACTGCTTCAACAAATTACTTTGTTTACTTTCCTGTTTTTGACAGTTTTTATTTTTACATGACGTTATCGCGTTCAGTGTAATGTAATATTAATTTAACTCCCTGTCGATATTGAAGTCCGTGTCGTGTAATTTTCAGAAATTTCTAATTCAGTGCTGTTGAGAATTTTGTATGACCAAAAAAATTGTAAAATTACATCATACATGATGTAACGATTTACCATGACATCGAGCATATTGTTTGGTCGTGTGAGGTCCATCTTGTCGCCAGAACGAATTTAATAGACTCCCTTCGGGCCCGAGGAAAACCACCCAATGTTCCAGTGAGAGATGTACTAGCTGTGCTAGACTTGGACTACATGTTCGAAATCTACCTTTTTCTAAAAGCTATCGATCTTCGTCTATAATTCTTTTTTATTTTCATATTTCCCTTTCTATCTTCCTTTCTTCTCTCACAAAATGTTAAGCTAAGCAAACAATTGTAAACAAACAAAATCGATTTTGGCTCCTTAAAACCTAAAGGTATGAGCCGTTTCAAATAAAGAAATTGTTAAAAAAAAAATGATGTAACGAAAAAGATGCATCACATATGATGGAGTTTTCAGTGCGAGTTGAATATTACACGTCTGTAAACTTCTTAAGACGTGAAAATTTTGAAAACATGTAAAATATTAAAGATGTGTAATATTTAA
Source organism: Uranotaenia lowii (assembly GCF_029784155.1). Lineage (NCBI taxonomy): Eukaryota > Metazoa > Arthropoda > Insecta > Diptera > Culicidae > Uranotaenia > Uranotaenia lowii. The sequence continues at coordinate 98,754,037 of NC_073691.1, read as the reverse complement.
TTCGCACTGAAAATTCCGTCATATGTGATGCTTCTTTTTTTACATCATATGTGATGTAAATTTACATCAAATAATCGCGTTCTGTGTCAAATAATATTCGTGTCATTGAAATTCCGTGCTTTCTAGGATTCAAATATTTTTAGTCTGTTAATTTACATCAATAAATCGCGTTCTGCGTCATGTAATATTAAAGGTTTTCAATTTCAGTGTTGTTAAGGATTCAGATTTTTTTCGTGTGGTAGAAAAGCTATCTTTTAAGCATTATATAAGATAAATAACAGTCACTGCAAGTTTACGCTCTAGAATCGTTGATAAATCTATCTATTTTTAAGCGTTGTGACGTCACGAAAATTCTACTGTTTTTAAATTTATGATTTACTGAAATTTCACATATTGTCGAAAATTCGAGGTCTCTTCAAACTTTTTGGGTGGAATTTAATGCAATTTTTAGATTGAAAATCGGTTTAGCAGGTTGTGAGTTGCACCCGGGTAAAGAATGCGTTGTGACGTCACGAAAATCTATTTAATTTTTTCGAAAACGTTCAAGACTTTTTACTTCAACACTATGATAGTATTTCTTCAATACAAGTTCAACACAACAATGTGCTTCAATAAATGAATTCTATTATCAAGTTTTTAAAGAAACTAATTTTTTTTTTGCATTAACTCAGTTGTTTTCAAAAAAAAAATATAAAACAGCGCTTAAAAACGCTTGATTCAAGAATAAACAAACTATCAATCAAATGAAATCCTCATCGATTTTGTAAAAGAATATTTGTAAATCATAAAGCAGGTAGATGATTAGCAGGTGATTTGAATAAAAATCTTGCAAAAGATCAAGTTCTTCATATATCTATGTTAGAATGAAAAACACCGCTAATAGCTTCTATTTCTTTCTTCTATTTTGTTTGAACATAATCAAACAAAATAAGTTCCATGAAATAAATGTAATGAGATTCAAAAAATTCTTTGAACATGGTAAACTTAATAGATTAACTTTTTTTATTTAAAAATTCATAAGATTTTCATAGAAAATTAATAAATAAAATTAATTAAATTATTTTAATAAAAAACTGCCCCTATTGAAATTTCCACCTCAAAGAATGTACTAGCACAAGGTCTGCAAAATTTGGGCCAGATTATTCTAAGGAAAGGGGTTGCGCAACGCACCTGAAGTTTGTATGGAATTATGTAGATTTTGTTCGGCATGATAAAAAAAACCGTTTTTTGTCAATAATTTAGATCTTTATCAACCAATTTTTCTTTTAATTTGAGTATTTTAAAGCTTTGATTATGACAATATTTCATCTGAGGAACGCGTTTCGATTAGAGTTATCATAAAACAGCTATAACGTTCAAAATTAGCGTCGATTAACGATCATTCAGGTATTTTTTGTATTTGACCCATCAGAAGCTAGTTTTTGAAACTGAAGTAAACCTTTTTAACTAAACCATTTTTGAAATGGGATCTTGAGATAAACTATTTGTCATAATGAAAGTTTTGTGAATGACTATAATTAAAACAAATCAGCCGATAGGGACTTCAGAAATTGGTGCATAACTTGGTTTTCATGTCTTTCCAAACCCAAATTCTTATAATTCCATACAAATTTTAGGCTCATTGTGCCCTCTATTTCCTTGGGTCAATCCCCAAATTTGGCACTGGATTTTGTGTTAGGCCTAAGATCTATTTAAGCTTGCAACTTATAAGATTTTTTATTAGATGGCTGATTTAGGCACTCTAGTGTCGATTAACTATCTTTGAAAAGATCGAAGGCTTTGAAATTATCATTTATCTTTCCTTTCCTTTGCAATTGAAGATTAAAAAGATTCAGGAACACATTTCATTGCTTTTACGAATAAATATTTTCTAGTTTTAGTTTTGTCCTAAATAATATTCACATGATCGCACAAAGAAAACTTCGAATGAAATTGATGTTAACAGTGTTGCAAACCTTATCTGCTTATATGGGCCTTTGAGATTTAATTCCTTTAAATTTTTGGGAATAAATGGATCGATTTCATCACCAAATCACATTATTTATTAAGTTTTTAAGCATTTTAAGTAAATTAAGCATTCATTTTAAGATTGTACTTTGATTTATTTCATGTAGCTAACCAAAAAATTTCGTGACGTCACAACGCTTTGCAAAACCCTGCTTTAAAAAAATGGTGCGTTGTGACGTCACGAAACTGAATCGCTCTAAAATAAATTGAAATCTAAATTTGAAAAAATCAAAAACAGCGATTTGTTGGTAGTAATGAATCGATACTTTCCTGAAATTTTTCATAAAATTTGATCAAATAGAAGAGCAGAAAAATGCGGCGTTGTAAAAAAAACTGAAAAGTGGAAAAAGAGGCGCGCTGTGACGTCACGATTCCTTTTGCTTATATTTTGTTAACTATCTATTCTATACAAATACTTTTGGTTTCAAATTGTAGAGAATTAAATTTTGACCTTATAATGTACAATTTTTAACAATGTGCGATATGACCTGTAAAACTTACATACAATATACAAAAAAAATGTTTTGCAAACGTTGTGACGTCACGCTGGAATGGGTCTGTAATAAAGTTATCATTGAATGATAACAAATTGATGATGACATAGTTTTCAACATCGTGTATGAGTTTTTTAAAGTTTTTGATTCTCATAAAAAATTTAAAAAATTGAGTAATAGATGTAAACATTTTTACATTTTTCGCTGCCTTAAAAAACTTAACCTCGTATGACGGATTGGCTTAATGATATCACCTACAAACTTTATATTGCTTTCATTATCCAATACCAACACTGTTGGTGTATAAATATTTTTCGGACAATCACCATTTTTTTAAATAAATATTTCTATAATTCAGTTAGCTGACTGGGGCAAAATGCAACAAATGGCAAATCAGAACTAAATCTCATAAATTGCGTTTCCATATGCCGGGATATGATTATTTTGCAATATGCATTTGTTAACATTAAAAATTTCATCCATCCTAACATTTATTTACATGATTTAAGATAATATAATATTTTGTAGTATTTTTTACCCCTAAATGTATGCAGCAGATTAACGCTTTTTTCTTAAAAACATTTTTGACAGAAAAAATGTAAAATTTAATTCGAACAAAACCAAAAATTACTGCAATTGGTGCGATATGAGTTATGACATCACAAATGTATCAAAAACTTTAAATTTTCAAACGTTTTCATTTGATTTTTCATTAATTACAGAGTTTGTTGCAACTTACCCCTTTTTCTTAGTAGGGTGAAAATCACATGTTTTTGTAAATTTAAAAATAACTGGTAAAACCAATAATTTTTCTGACTACGTCAGTTTGGTGTCCCATCAACCTTAAAACTTTTGATGTACAAGAGGTATGATTATCTGTAAGCATTAAGATTTTAGCAGGGCTGGTAGCGGTTTGACAATGAAAAAGTAGTGACTTTAGTGACCAAAATTTGAAAAAAAGTGACCAAATAGTGACTTAGAGGACCGAAAAAAGTGACCAAATTGTGACTATGTAGAACGAAAAAAGTAACTTTGAACTACAAAAAATGTGACCAAATCAGGCCCGTTCGAAGAACCCGTCCAGGGGGGGGGGGGGGGAGGGTGTGTCGAAATTCAAATTTAGATAAAAATAAAAACAATTCCAAAAATACAAATGTTGAAATGGAAAGGGTATTACAATGAATGTTTCAAATTTTCGATAAGTCAAGAAAGTAAGAAATAAATTAGTTTCAAAAGAATTTCTTAGCATTTTAAATTTAAAATTGAAAAAATCTGAATTCTAAAATAAATGTCCAATCTTGTACAAAACTTACCATGAATAGATGTTAGGAAAATGATAATAATTGTTAATTTTTATTCATCTAAATTTGGAATTCATTTCCTCATTTTCAACTGGAAGTTTAGTGAGAAATTCCACTGTAATTTTTTAATTTGAACAAAAAATATTTAATCACGATTTAAAATGTGAATTACCGATTACTGAATAAAAAATGAATTTTGAACAGAATTTATTCAATGTTCGATGGTTTAATTTAATTTGATAAAAAGAAGAATATATTTATAATTATTTTAAAAGTGCCAGTTATATAAGCCAGCCAGACATAAAACCTTTAATAAAGTAAAATCCTCCAGTTATCAAAATTTCATTTTTGATGCTTAAATAATAGCTTCATGTTCAACTACACTGACAAGGAAATGTTAGAAAATGAGTAATTACGTGAATGATAAAAACTGATGATAAATTAAGAATAATGAGTTCAAAATTTTTGTTATTAATATTGAAAGCACAAATCAAATACAAAGTTAGTTAACAATGCGCATTAAAATTTATTTTTAAAGTTGCTAACTTAGAAAAATGTTTCAAAATTATTAGATTAATTTAAAAATCATGATCGATCCAAAAAATTTCATATAAAAAATATTATCAAATACTTTTAAAATTTTCAACCGCAGGTTTTTAAGCTTTAAATTACAAGCTCTGAATATTTTTTCTCTTTTGATTCAAATATTGGGTCCAGAAAGAACAGAAGGTTGAAATTATGTTGTATTATTAAAAATTTGGAGTTAAAGGCTTATGGTTGAAGAACACGAAAATTCAGAATTTAAAAACAAGGAAACAATTATTAAAAATATGTCTTAAAAATTTAAAAAGTTTGATTAAAAAAAAAAATTCGGTAAATTTATTTGAAAATTGAAAAAAACAATATGGAATTAAAAAAGATAAGTTTTTTAAAAAAATTCAGGAAGAATTTTTTCAATTAACATGTTTCAATACCCATTTTGATGATTTTTTTTTTAATATTGATTTGGTAAATAGTGTCCTTAACTAGAAATTTTGTCAAATTCGGCCGAACACATTTAGTTTTGGTGATAAAGAGTTTATTACTAGTAAAATCAATCATTGATAGATAACGGCGGCAAAGCTCATCAATCCATATAAAACTTTTATTTTTAAATAATATGTTTTTGATTTGAGTTTTTATAAAAAAAAGTGCAGAAACTTCTCTAAAGATTTTTAATTATTTTCAAAAGTCATTTCAATAACAAAAGCTGATAGAAATATTGCATACATATTTAGATTCGGGGAACCCAAATTAGTTGAAATTACCGTTTAAAATCATTGCACCTAAGAAAAATGTAAATTTTGTGGCCTTGTGTAAATTTTTAAAACCCTTTTTTAAGTATTTAGAAGAACAAAAAACACGAAATAAAATTGAGCATGAAATTGTTTTTTTTAAGAATATTTCATATTTATCAACACAACATTTGTTATGACATAAAAGATTTTTTTAATAAAAAAAATGGTTCATTTCAATCTCAACCTTAGTTACACTTCTTAATATAAACCCATTCTAAAGACGAGATAGGGTTTTTGTATATCAAGTTTTGAGTTCCAATACAAAAGGTTGATTGAACTAAAAATTAAAATCTACAAACAAAGTTAGTTTCAATTCATGAACGTCAAATAATGTCGTAGATCGAATGTCTCAAGCCAAGGGTGATTCATGCCGAAATTCCGCCGGAGGCGAAAAAATTTCTGACTGACTGATCAAGTAATTTACCGGTACTACCTACTCTTTCATTGGTTTATTTTCGGTGAAAAAAGTGACTTTTTGTGATAAAAGTGACCATTTTTCGGAAAATAGTGACTTTAGTGACCAAATGATGAAAAAAGTGACTTTTTAGTGACTGACCCAAAAAAAGTGACCAAGTCACTAAAAAGTGACTCGCTACCAGCCCTGTTTTAGAAGCCATTGAAGTTGAAAATTGTTGCATGTTGCCCCAGTTGACGGTACCTGGACTTGATCCCCTGACCATACGATCTGCAACTCATGATGGTTCCTCGACGCTATCTGGAATATATAAATTCAAGGGGATTTGCTTCAAAGGCATTAAACCAAAAGCAAATCGTATATTTCTATAACTCAAATCTTTCAAATCGTAGAACACGTCATCGATGATCTAAAAACAGACCAACATTTTGAAGCCTCCTTTAATTCGATTCCAATCATCGATGTCCCATTATCATAAACGATTTTATTGAACTTTTTTGTATTCTTTTACGATTGCCAGCAAATACGTTTTACGAAAATCAGACATGCGAAATAATTTGCAAAGGTATACGATTGCATGCACATTTTTACGAATCGATGCAGTTATATACGTTTTTTATTTTGAATTATTTTATGCATAGCACGACAAAATCTCTCAGTCATGGCTGATCACCGTATAGCGGTCGTTTCACGGATTTTTTTGCGAATTGTCGTACACAAAGGTAGAGTTCATATGTATATAAATACAAGTCTCTCTTCTTGTCGTAATAAAATCATGCAATGCTTTTAAATACGACAAAGAATATGCATGGACCGCACATTGTAGGTGCAGATATACGAAAATGAGTATAAATAACATTCTATACGATGTAATCTGTAAAAGAAAATACGACTTCTGGTTGTCTGGGTAGAGGGCAAAAAGTGATTGCGAGTGCCTCAAATATAAAATTTGATGAAGTTTACGATTTTTTATTACAAAACATTCTTTATTGCATTTACGATAAATGATAAATTAAATCTTGATCTCTATGCTGATGCTTCAAAAACAGTGAAGAGCATTTCGTGGGGTTAGAAATCAGTTATTGAAATCAAATGAGTTTGGTGTATAGATAGAATTGTTACTTGTTTATTAGTGTATTTTCATACATTCATTTTGGTGTTTTGCAAGAAGTTAGATATTTGTTTTAGTTCAGTGACGTTTTTTCCTTTGAGGATATCGTTTAGATGTTTTTTGTTGGTAAGTATGTCATATTTAGATCTTTATTGATTAAAATTGATGCATTCGTAAAGTATGTGATCAACGTTTTCAATTGTTTTACTGGTTTTACATAAATTAGATTCAACCAAATTCCATCTGGCGAGTCTTTCTTTAGTCGCTGTGTGTCCTGATTTAAGTCTGTTTAGGATGATAACATCTAATGTACTGAAATCAGTGTTCTTAAACCATGGGCTTAAGTTAACTGTAGGTGTGTGATTGAAATGAAATATTCCCTTTTCTTGTGAGATATTGTTGTACGTATTTTGCCATTCTTTGATTGTATTTCTCTTAAATGTTATAAGTAAATCGTCCTTTGTAATTTGATGATGTTCTATTTGTGTACGTGTTGTTCCTAGCTTGGCTGCATAATCTGCTCGTTCGTTTCCAATGTGTCCTGAGTGACCAGGAATCCATTGTATTATTAATTTAGATATGTTACTTTTTTCCACTGTGTTTTTGATAGTTGCTGCTATATGGTTATCTGTAAAATCCCTTTTTAATAGTGAGCAAGCACTTTGGGAGTCAGTAAGAATTAAAATTTCTTGTTGATTTTTCAATGTTGTATATTCTATTGCTTGTTTGATGGCAATCAATTCAGCATTCATAATCGTATATTCTTCCTTAAGTCTTCCGCTGTAGGACGTTAGTTCTTGCCGATCATAGTATCCATATCCTACTTTACCATTAATTAATGATCCATCCGTGAACATTTTATAACAATTTTTGTAGTTATTATTCAACAGTTCGTTAATTATGATTTTTTGTTTTTCTTTTGCAGTTTCTTTTTTGTTGATATCGAGTAATTTATCTTTAATTTGGATTTTAGTATATCTTGATTCTTCTATCTTAGTTCCTAGTTGAGCAAAGAGATAATTGTTTTCTGTTGCTATTCTCTCTAAGAAAGTAATGTGTTTCTCTGTCCTGTTGGTGTACATTAGTTCGGTTAGATTTTCGATTATGGGACTATTTTTGTTGTATATAGTTTTTGTAATTTCCTTCATAGCCAACCATTCTGCTCTTAGAATAAGAGGAATTTCCCCAGATTGAGCAAGTACTATTTGGATTGGGGTCGAGGTTAGTAATCTCATTGATAATCTTAGAGCCTGTAAGTAGGCTGGTTCTAGTTTTTGAAAGGTTGTTTTTGCAGCCGCAGCGTACACAGTTATCCCGTAATCAATGATAGTTTTAATTAAAGCTTTCGTAATTTGGAGCATTTGTTTCGGATGAGCTCCGCTCCGTTTCCTGCTTATCATTTTAAGGATGTTTGTTTTTCGTTTGACTTTTATTATTGTATCCTGTATATGAGCTTTGTAATTTAATTTATGATCTATGATAACTCCTAAAAATCTATCTACTATTTCTATCGTTTGATTATCTATTTTAAGGTCTATTGATCGGGGGATTTTATTTGTAAAAATGATCGAGGCTGTTTTGGATGGATTTATTTCTAATTTTAGGTTTTTAAATGTGATGGCTAATCTATTCAATATGTTGTTAGTTATTCTACTGGCTGTAGTTGCATTGATTGATTTTACTAGAAGTGTAGAATCATCTGCAAATTGTATCAAATGTCCTTGTTGAGTCAATTCATGTAATTGTTTTGTGTAGATATTAAAAAGTATTGAAGGGCACCCTTGTGGTAATCCCTTATTTGTAATATTTATGATCTGTTTACCGTTATTCAAAGTTAATATTGTAGTTCTCTCTTTCAGGTAGCAGTATATCCAGTTCGTGATGTTTCTAAGAGAATTCCAATATCGACATTGTCGAACGCTTTAGTAAGGTCCAAGAAGGTTGCGTCCCCGTCCCGTTTTGATTCTTCTATTTCTGAAACTAGAAAATTGATGCAATTTACTGCTGACGTTTGTTTTTTAAATCCAAACGTGATCTAGGTATAATTTTATGCTTGTCAATATATTCTGTTAATCTATTTTTGACTACAAAGTTGTTCATTTTAAGTAGAACCGAGATCATGGATAGCGGACGATATGAGTTAGCCTGGTTAGGATCTTTATTAGGTTTTAGTATTGGGATGATCTTTATCTTCCTCCAGTTCCTTGGAATTTCTCCAGTTTCTAGTACTTTTGATAGCAATTCTATGATTTTAATCTGTAGTTCAATTTTAATATTTTTCAAGATATAGAACGAGATGTTGTCGATTCCTGGGGTTGAGTGTTCTTTTTTCCGTTTTAAGATTTTTCTAAACTCATCAAAGTTTATTTTCAATTTATTTTGCATCTCCTTCATTGTGTAAGAAGTCGGATTATTCAAAACTGGGAAGTTTTGATCTATAAAATCTTTCGCTAGTTGTTCGTCATTCAACAGCCAATTATTGTTCTTGGCTGGTTTACCTCCTCGTATTATTTTTATCGTATTCCAAAGATTTTTACTCGTAATTTCTGGATTGATGTTATGTATTGTTTCATTCCACGTTTTTCTTTTTTCTATTCTTATTTGTCGTTTAAGGAGTGCTTTTGCTTTTTTATATTTAATGTAGTTATTATCGCTTTGATTTCTGAGATACATTTTGAGTTTGTTATTCTTTCTTGCATGCAGAATTTCAATTTCCTGCGTCCACCACTTTTTAGGATTTTTTTTGCTATTTTCTGTTATTAGATAGGTACATTCTTTAATCTGTTCTTCGAATATCGGTATTATGTCATCTGGAGATTTGAAAATTTCAGGTTGTAATAAGTTAAGTTGTTTCAAAAGTTTTTCTTTGTTCAAAATTTGTTTAGTGTACTGATATTTTTTTGGTTGTGTTCGATATTGTGATTAATATTGCTCTGTGATTGCTTTGAATATCCTCACCTAGGACATTCCATTCAGATTTGGTTGCTAAAGTAGGGGTCATAAAAGTCAAATCTATCGCAGAGGGTGTTGTGTTAGGGGGGTTTATTAAGCTTGGAGTTCCATCGTTAATTGATATCAAGCTAGTGTTTTCAATTAAATGTGCTATGAGCTCGCCCCTTGGGCAGCCCCCATGGAGTGGATTCCAAAGTGGATGGTGGGCGTTGAAATCTCCTGCAAAAATTGTTTCACAGTTCATGTTTTCGATTATATTTATCAGATTTGTCAGGGGTGATTTTATGCTATTATTATTTATTGGGTATGGGGGAATATAGACTGAAATAATTAAGATAGGGGATTAAGAGCTGTATTTAGTGTTTTAATAGCGACTCCTTCGACCGGTTTCAAGTCACAAAGTTGGTTTATTTCGTATGTAATATTTTTTTCAATGAGTATACCTACCCCTCCATACCCAGTAGGTCTGGAGTGGAATATAAAATTATGTTTAGGAAATTTGTAATGCTCATTAGGCTTTATCCAAATTTCTGATAGAATCGCTATGTCTACTCTGTATTTATTTAATATTTGCTTTAGAAGCTCCCGAGTATCTGTGGGTCTAATGCTGTTTATATTGCTTTGTAATATTATAAGATCCTTTTGATTTACCTCCATTTTGCTGAATGCAGATTTTAAATTTAATTTGTATTGATGGTAGCTTCAAAAAAAAATTTTTTTTTTCGTAATTTTGTTTTTTTTTTAAATTTTAGATTTTAATGTATTTAATTATTTTATCTCTACTATATTTTCTTCGTCCATCAATTGTTCTGGATCAATAATATTGATTATTAAAATGTCTTTTTCGATTGTATCTTTTGTTTTAACACCTTCTACTAAATTGTCATGTATTACTTTAATTTTGTTCATCAAATTTTTAATGTCCAGATGTTTGGTCAATTCCTGCTTGATTTTTTGTACTATATTGTTGATATCTGTATTTTTATATGTTCCATCGGTTGCTTCTTTTTGTTTAATTGTTTCTTTTATTGCTGTTGTGAAATTTCTCTTTTCGATTGTATTTGTTGATGAGTTTTGTAATGTAGGAAAATCTGTGTTTTGATCTAGTCTATATTGAACACTTGCTTGTTTCGAATGTAATTTAGAAGCTTCAAAAAATGTTATTTTATTCAATATCATGGATTTTTGTATTTGTTCTTGTCTTTTTCGTTCTCTGCAATTTCTGTCATCAGATCTGTGTTCTTCTTTGCAGTTCATACATGTTGATTGTTTTTCGCACTCATTATCATGAATTTCACTACAATTGACGCAATGTTTGTTTTTGGATCTACAGTGTTTTTCTCTGTGTCCAAATCTTCAGCATTTTTTGCATAGTTTCAGGGGGAAAAAATATGCTTCTACCTTTGCATTAATTCCGTAAATGTTAATTGTTTGTGGTAATAATGGTCCCTTAGCATAAATTTTAATTGCACTTGTATTAATTAAATTATCTTTGGTCTTTGTGTTTTTATCCAATCTCTTAATTCTTTCTATTTTAAAAATATCAATGTTCTTACTTTCTATGTTATTTAATATCTCCTCTTCTGTGAGCGATGGTGGGATATTTTTGACCACACCAATCGTTTCCTTAAACATATTAGGAACAAAGACTTTGAATTTAAATTCTTCCTTAAGTAGTTTCGAATTGAGAAGAATCTCTGCATCCTTAGGTTTTTTGAACGTGATTTTAAATTTTGTTCCTCCCATAGGTTTCATTTCTTGATAGTTCTTGATTCCGATATTATGTAACATTTTGGCTATGATCATTGGGTGGATACGTTTTTTATGTGGTAAGTTATCTTGTTATGTTTCTTTTGATTTTTCTTTTGATGTTTCTTGTGATGTTTCTTCAGTGTTTTCTTCTTTTTCGATAAAGAAGGTAGTGTAATGTTGGTTTTTAATGTACTCATTGTTGTTGTGATTTTGATTATGGTTTTTCCGAATTTTTTTTTTGTCGGATTGGTGTCTTGTTTTTGTGTTATTTGATCATTGCTTTTTTGTGTTTTGGTTGTGATTGTTTTCGATTCCTGAGATGCATCAATTTCCATTTGTGTACCTGATTTAGAATTATCTTCCGATATGCTCCCATCTGTGTCGTCTGTAGTCTGTGTCTTAGTTTTCTTATTTTTACTCTTTCTATTTCTAGTCATTTTTTCTTCTTCACTTTCGTCTGCAATTTCCAATTTTCGTCGTAGTTTGTTGTTTTTTATTATGGGGTCTTCAAATCCCCTAAAATCCTCATCATCATCTATCATAGTCCATCAATTTAAATAAATTTAAAGGAAAAAAAAAGTGGAAAATGGTTGATGAGAAAAAAAACCTGACCTAAAAGTTTAGGCTTGGCTTGTCTGACCTTGCTCAACGGTAAAAAGAATATATTTTGATACTTATCTGGTGGTTATCATTAAAATCCTTCTCTATACACTTCTGTCCACTCACTTCACTTTAACAAAGACAACTTTTTGTTCAGTCAATGAGACGAAAAAATTTTCAAAAATTCCGTAGAAACCATGTGATTTCTTTACTTCGCGTTGCAAAAACCGAAACCACAAAACTTCGCGTCCAGGCGATGTTGTCCGTTCGGCGATTTGAGAGAGAATGGATGATTACACCTTATATAATTTTTTTTTTCGCAAATTTAACGACAGGACTATTTTTATTTTCAAGTATTTTTGCGTTTTTAAAATTTTTCTAAGTGTTGTGGTTTTCGAATAACGCATGTGGTATACCTATTCATATCGCGAGCGGTCAAATGACGGTTTACACCAGGCATGTCAAACTGGGGGTTTGCGGGCCGCATGCGGCCCGCGTAGCCCCGTCTTAAATTTTCACAAAATTCTCTACTACACAGAAGTACGCTGGTTTTCCTGCCAAAAAATATTAAAAAGATTTTTTTTTGCTACAAGAGGAAAAATATTATTATTGGAAATGAAAGGTGAACCTGTTGAACATTTTCAAGCAGACGACTGGGTTTAGGATTTGGCATTTGACGTTGATTTCACTGGCCACCTGCAAGATTTGAATTCAAAGCTTCAAGGAAAAGAAAAAAATATCAAAACTGCTTGTGATGATGTAAAAACTTTCAAGCGATGTTACGGATGTTACGGTTATGGATCAACTAAATTTCCAAAGAAAATCTTGTGCACTTCTCTACGTGTCAAGAACTAAAAAGATCAAATGAGGCTGCATCATTTGGTAAATACGTTCTTTACCTAGAATCGTTACTAGATGCATTCAAAAGCCGTTTTCGTGACTTTAATTCATACGAGCAAGAATTTTCGTTGTTTGTATCTCCATTTTTGTTTGCTCCTAAAAATGCTGCTGATATAATTTGCAACTAGAGTTGATAGAGCTGCAATGCGATTCTTTATTAACCCGTTCGAGACCGATTGCACACCGTGTGTGCAATGGAATTTTTGTGCCTTTGTCTGAACAATCATTCATTGTGAGTTTACTATTGCTCGGAAAAATAATATTCTTACACCAATGGAATCCGCAAATGTTTGGCAAAATTTGTTGGAAAATGGTTTTGATGAAATCAAACGTCATAAAAGTTATCTAAGAGTAAAGTACTATGAGTTCGAATGTCGCGAAAAGGCCTCCGTCTCGAATGGGTTAAAAGTGAAATACATCGAAGTGGCTGTACCAAAAATTTTACAGCTATTTGCCTGAACGCTACGTTGAGTAACGGAAATTTGTTGCCAGAATTCTTGCTATGTTTGCAAGTAGCTATCTATGTGAGCAGGTTTTTTTCCATAATGAAAGCTACAAAAACTCCTCATCGTTCGAGATTATCTGATAAAAATTTATCATAAATAATGAAAATGTCATTGATCTGATATCAGGACAATAGATAAAATACATTATAATATAAGAATGTTAAACATTAAAAGCTTACTCATTTAAGTGGGTTGTGCCAACGTAAGAACTTTTAACTACACAAATAACACACGACGTATTACAGGACACGACACTTAACGTTCTTACTAACGGATCCGTTAACGCAAAATTTCATTCCAAGTTTACTTATAACTATATTCCGTTTTATTGTATCTAATCTCCGCGAAACTAAATGATTTCTAACTGATTTTGGCTGCGGCCCACTACATTATCAACATTTTTTAATGCGACCCACACACTTAATCGAGTTTGACATGCCTGGTTTACACTGTTTTCGCTAAAACTTTCTTGTTTCTCAACCGATTTCTTTAAAATTTATAGTTTTGAAAAGCCTATAATGTGACTCAAATATGTTTTTCTCAGACAATTTTCAGCTACAATCAATTATTTTAAAGCTATGTTAAGTCCAAGAAATTTTTTATGAAAAAACATGCTTCAGGAAAATTGCTATAAATCTGTTCATCAGTGCTCGAAAAAAAAAATTTCACTTAGTGCATGAGAAAGCTGAAGTTAGGGCTGTCCCAACGGTAGATGCAAAACACGGGTTTCGACCACGCTAAAACAATCCGGCTGGCACCGGTGGCGTAAATTGCTGTTTTAGCACAGTTATCGATTTCAAAATTCCCAACAGTTATACGCCTTTTTTCCAAATCCATGCACATTTGGAACAGGATTTCAAATTATACGACAGACCGATTTAGTTCACGGTGAAAAAATTTTAGCCAACAATGATTTCTTTCACACATGTTTGGGTAACATTGGGTGTGATAATAGTTTCTTTTTGAGATATTATTTGAATGTTTTTTTTTCGCTTCAACCAGCCTATCCGTAACATAAATTGAGAAAAGATGTTAATAAAAACCATATCAAGTATAAATAATAGATGTCACATTATTCTCGATTTAATATAATTAAATAAAAAGCTTTTCATTTGGGCTCGACGAATTGTGAATCCAGTCAGCGTTCTAAAATTTGAAAAAAATAAACGTAAAGAAAATTTTAATACATTTTCGATGAGGTAAAATAAATGTTTATTGTTTGTTCTATAATTTTTGTTTTATTTGAGATATTGAGAGATTTTTAGTTTCGTGTAGAGTGCTCGGAGTTTTCGTCAATATCAGCATATTTTTCTGTATTCATACATAAATTTACAAAGTGAAACAAGTTTTTGTCAAACAAAAATGTCGACAAATCAAAGGGAAATTTCCTTTGACTTTGGGATAAACATTTCTCATTTCCTTTGTCAATGTCAGCAATAACTTGAAAAAAAAATTGCTTTTCATTTCATTTTAACAAAACCTTATTCCATTGATTCAAAGCAATTTGATTGAATTAATTGAAGAATTGTTTCAATTGGCCTTTTTTCCTCGTTGTGTAGTCATTTTTGCTTTTAAATTAATTAAATCCTGGTATAATAGTTGAAATCATTGTTCTGTCAAAAAGAATATTCGTAGAAATAATTTTAAGACAATTAACCGTAAAACCCAAAACTTATGCAATTTTTCTAAAAAAATGGGTTTTTTCTTCTCAATTATTGAGTGTCTGCAATGAAAGTGTTTCCGTTTTAAATTTGCTCATTCACCGGTGGGGAGTGGGTGTTTTAGCCGATTCTAAAATTTCAAGTTGTGCTAAAACTGGTATAGTCTAAGAGCACCTGCAGCGGTTCAGGCGTAAATATTGGTTTTAAGTATACCAGTTTTAGCACAATTTAAAATTTTAGAATCGGCTAAAACACCCACTCCCCACCGGTGTAGGAGCAAATTTAAAACGGAAACACTTCCATTGCAGACACTCAATAACTAAGAAGAAAAAGCCCATTTTATTGGAAAAATTGCATAAGTTTTGAGTTTCACGGTTGATTGTCTTAAAATTAATTCTACGAATATTCTTTTTGACAGAATAATTATTTCAACTATTCTACCAGGATTTCACTAATTTAAAAGCAAATATGACTACACAACGAGGAAAAAAGGTCAATTGAAACAATTCTTCAATTAATTCAATCAAATTGCTTTGAATCAATGGAATAAGGTTTTGTTAAAATGAAATGAAAAAGCAATTTTTTTTCTTCAAGTTATTGGTCAAAGGTCAAAGGAAATTTCCCTTTGATTTGTCGACATTTTTGTTTGACAAAAACTTGCTTCACTATTTGTAAATTTATGTATGGATACAGAAAAATAAATAAATAAAAATATTGACGAAAACTCCGAGCAATCCATACGAAACTAAAAATCTCTCAATATCTCAAATAAAACAAAAATTATAGAACAAACAATAAACATTTATTTTACCTCATCGAAGAAGTATTAAAATTTTCTTTTCGTTTATTTTTTTTCAAATTTTAGAACGCTGACTGGATTCACTAATTCGTTGAGCCCAAATGAAAAGCTTTTTATTTAATGATATTAAATCGAGAATAATGTGCCATCTATTATTTCTACTTGATATGGTTTTTATTAACATCTTTTCTCAATTTATGTAACGTATAGGCTGGTTGAAGCGAAAAAAAAAACATTCAAATAATATCTCAAAAAGAAATTATTATCACACCCAATGTTACCCAAACATGTGTGAAAGAAATCATTGTTGGCCAAAATTTTCTCACCGTGAACTAAATCGGTCTGTCGTATATTTTAAAATCCTGTTCCAAATTTGCATGAATTTGGAACAAAGGCGTATAACTGTTGGGAGCACGCTCGAAATTTTTTAACCAATTATCGTTAAAAAGTAACCATTTTATGGTTTTCGCTATGAAACTGCGAATATGGTTACTTTTTAACGATATTTTTCAGACCAATTTTAACCATTTTGAAAGTTCGATAGCCAAACCCAAAAAAATGATTAAAATTTCTAAATGTTTGAACGAGCTTGTATTTTACCGCCATTTTGATATTTGTGACTTGAGAAGCTGCTCGCGTTTTTACCATTTTTGCACTTTGAAACTCGATTTGTTAGGCCTCGAGAATAGTAGATAAATAGAGCTCGAGTTAAAAAGATAAAGCGGCCAATCGGAAAACCCGTCTGCTGTTGAAAGGTAGGCTTTCTTTTTTAAATTAAAATACTGCTGGAGACTGATGCGGCTTCTGCTGGAAGTTTTTTTTCTCGAGCTGAGCTGTTTCCAGATTCTTTACCTTCCAGAAAATGGTATAAGTTACCTATATGTCCCAGTAGCAGTAAGCCGCGGTATTTTCAGTAGTGATTAGTAGATAGTGATACGATACTAAAAATGATTTTTTGATTACAGCTGGTATTACGATTGGCATGCAACACAGGAAATGAAACCAGGGATTAAGTCCACTGATTGAGGCTACAAGCAAACATCAATCATCGACCAGAACGAATCCGGATGGTGGTGGACTGCACCGAAAGTCGGAATCGTCAGTGCTGTTTAATGGGTTGCAATTAGGGCCCGGGCACTATCACCGAGTGAGCAATCCAGCTACTGGTCATATTATTGTCTGCAGTTCTTTTACTTCGAGACGATGAATGTTGTCAAGCTATCGATAATCCTTGGCCGGATTGTTCTAATTTTTCATAACTTCCGTAGTAGCGATAAGCGATATGGCCCCCCTCCATAATGAAAATTAAGTAGTTCCGGTTGTTCAAGGAAGTTTTATCCGACTCTTGAACTATATAAAGGTGGATTATTCAATTTAAACTGTTTCAAACCTTTATTATTATTCTTTGTTTCAGTTCATAAAAAGGAATCGATTGTTCACTGAGAGGATTTGAGGATAACAATGCAGAGTGATTGTAAGTATTTTAGGTTTCATTTCTATTTAAATAAACTAAAATTTCTATTCATATAGTTTCCTAACGCTTTAAAATCTTCTACTAAAATTCCGTCGGACACACCAATGAGGCCTTTGCTTATATATATTTTTTGATGGAAATTGATGCAATTTTTCTTATATTTCGGGCTTTATTAGCAGCAAATGAAGTCACTATCAGCAGCACCAGTCTTAGGCTCAACAGGTCGACAAGCTAATTATGCTAGTGTGACATCAGAATGATTCCTGTCCATCAGAAATCGATTCAGGATTCCAAACCAGAAAACTTTTGGTATAGAAGTTGTCGTCTTGAGGATCAGCTAATCTGGTAAAGCGAATCAAGTTACAGTTTTCATTTCATATTTTCTGATAACTGTATTTCCAATTCCAGCGTGAATCCTACCAAATTATGAATATCCATCCAGATAGTACATAATGACATCAGATTTAGGTCATTGGCTAAACCATTGTTTTTTTGCAAACTTCCGTGGATGGCTCAGCTGCAGTTTGGAACAGTTGTTTGGGGCACCGGTCCTAAAGAGATGCACCGAAAATGGAGTCCATATTTACAAATACTACTCATCCTCCTGTGAAAGAGACATTGAAAAATTTGACCGATCCAGACGAAAGACAAAATGATTCCTGGTATCGATCAAGGAAAACATGGTGATTGCTAGTATTTATCTATTATAAATGTATTTAAATAATTTGAATAAAAACGAAAACTCCTTTGAATTTTTGTATCGTCCTTTTTTAAATAAAGAAAATTACCACTTTTCTCTTTCTCCAGATTGCTTTTTGGTTGAAAAATAACCAATTTCTCATTTCTCCGCAATAGTTTCTTGCGGTTAAAAAGTAACCAAATTTCCACTTCTCAAGAGAAGTCAAAAAATGACTTCTATGGAAGAAACCAAAAAATCACTTAACGCGGAAAGGTGTGAAAATGGTTACTTTTTAACGATAATTGGTTAAAAAATTTCGAGCGTGAGTTTTGAATTCGATAAGAGCAAGTCCAATGGTGTTGGGAAAAAGTGGTAGGAATTTTGACAGCTGTAGCACAGATGGGAATTTTTGTATCGTGAAAAATAGACCAAAAATGTTGGCCGTCCACCGGTGTGATAGAAAACGAAGGTATAAAATTGGGGGCAACCAGCGATGCCAAGTGCATTTGCTGTTTAGTATTTTTACTATTTTTTCCTATTTCGAATTGATCGTTTAAAAATTGAAATCAAATTCACTTTATTGAAATAGTAGTGCTAATATGAAAAATTTATTATTAATGTGAATGTACAAATACTGTATAAGTTAATTCCATTCCAATATTTAAAAAAATAATCAGTTCATAAGAAAAAAAACAAAAGAAGCGCTCAAATGTCAAATTGATCTGATTAAACCATTGACCAGTGAGCAGAGATCGAATTTTGTTTCATTAGAATGACCATTCTTTAAAAAATTTCTAAGTTGTTGTTTGTAAGAGAGTTTTGCATTGGATAAGTTTACAAGTTTCACTTAACTGAGCATGTCTCATCTATCAAACAACAGCTTTGTTGATTTTGTTTGGTTCCGGCACGATTTTTTTTTCATAAACGCAAGTAGAGCACAAATGAAAGTGAATTTGGTCTTTGATGGACTCTTCGAATTTAAAGGTTTTACATATAATTTAAATTAAGTGTTTTTGTTTGGTAACTTTTAATACAAACTTATATTGGTCGGCCGTTTCATTTCTTGTTCCATCTCTGAAAATCCAACCAGGTCCCACCTGTGGAACGTTCCGATATCAGAACCGTTCCTGACCGTGTTTCAACAAAGGGATCAGTGATCCAACCCACCGGTGCATTCCGGCAGCACAACCTAAAATTTGGAATATGGGGTCTAATTATAAAATAACTTGCGTTTGATATGATTGACACTCGACGAATTAACAGCGAGGGTTGCGTTTTCTAAAGATGATGGACCATTAAAGGCGGCGTTCTAACTTTGATACCGGACATTCCGACGGAATAACTTTTTCAAATAAAAAAACGAAACTCCTACTCCCGAAAACCGCTCAAACAAACAAAATTTATTTACCCAGCTATCTGGCATCTCTGCGCCTCGAAATGTATGATAGCCCACTCAATTGGCAAGGGCATGACAAAAATTGGCTGTAGGTTTTAAAGAGTTGATTAACTTCTTTGTAATTCGTATCAATTTAAGTGATAAGAGAATTGTTTACAAAAGAAAATATCACTTTATTTTAAAACCCTGAAATTGGTCAATTTCCTTTATTTTCCCCTCAACTAAGGTTTTGAGCATGAGAAAGATGGCAGCACCGAAGCGTTTCATGCACGAATACTGTATAGAGTTGTTTTTGACATTTCGTACGCACACTTGCTGAGCGTGTACAGATGAGACGGGACAATTAACCTCAAAAACTCTCGGTACAAAAAATGAGCAGCCGGTCGACACACATGGTCGTTTTGGAGGTTAATTGTCCCAAAACTGAACAGTCTTTGTTAAACAACCAGCATAATATCACGAACACTACTAGCGGCAAATAGGACTATTGCAACGCCGACTCTATCACTCGGTTCGGTGTTGCAAATCATCGTGTTTTTCTATCACCCTCGGCCAAAAAGTGTTATACGATACAAATTTTGCAGCGCGAAACTGTTCGAATATCAGATTTTCCCAACACCGGTGTACGGCAAATGTGTTGTGATGTGTTGTAAACCTTCGAAATTTATATCTCCATCTCAACCAGTGAACTTGCTCTAACTGTGCTAAAACAGCAATTTACAACACCGGTGCCAGCCGGATTGTTTTAGCGTGGTCGAAAACCGTGTTTTGCATCTACCGTTGGGACAGCCCTTAAAAGCTATATGTTGCACAAACGGAAATTTTTATCCAGGGTTGGCATAATTCAACGGTCCACGGTAAAATTGTCCTTCAAACTCATTTGACTGTTCCTTAACGACCAGTCAATTCGTTTGCCAGTCATTCATTCCCCAGTCATTTGAAGCTAAAACAATAACCTAGTCAAGCAATCGCATTTCAACGACCGATGACGAAAAAGAAACGCATTTATTATTATTGTTACTCCTGCCAGCAAGCCGAAGACGACCGAAGACGAAAAAGAAACGCATTTATTATTATTGTTACTCCTGCCAGCAAGCCCGTTTTCAGTTTTTTATTGCTATTGTTGCTCTCTGCCAGCAAGTCGTTCATTTATACTGTGTTTGTTTTCTCCACTCGTGGAGTGTTTCACCGTACCCGATAAAAACAAACACAAATCCTCGCCAGTGTATTGCTACCTCGCTCACTCACACGCTCTCTCGCAACACTGACAAAATTTTCGGGGCAACACCGCCCGATGGCAGTGCAACACCGTCCGAATAAACAAACAGTTTGACAGCACCTAGTGGTGCACCAGTGCAACACTAGTGCAACACTCGGCATAAACAAATACGGTATTAGTTGTACCTGCCGGCAGCAGCCGATCGAGGATGTGTAGGAGCTTCGCCAGTCGGAGAAATGTTGATTGTTGTTGTCCAATGGGAATATTGTTTTTTCTCGATTTGAAGCAGTGATTCCGGGTTTTAAGCACAATAGTACGAAGATCTGTCCGAACTTGTGATAATAAACTAAAAAATATCTTAAACGGCGAGAAAATTTTCATGAATTCTTAGTTCCGGCAAAAAAACAAGGAATTTTGTCGGTTCAAATTTCGGCATTCTTGCAATCCGGGTCGTGATTTGATGAGTTTTTGATGGCTCCCGAAAGAAAGGAGACGATTCGATGTAGAGAAGTGATGATTTGTAGGGAATTTCAAATCGACAGGTCGCGCCAGCATCACATACCAATGCGTTGCAACGCTTTCTTATTCGAACGTTGCGTTGTGTTGCGTTGCTAGTTGCCTCAGCATGACATCAGCCTTATCCGTCATGCGAGTAGTGAGACTCCGTCAATTGAGTAAGGTGCCGGTTGTTTGATAAAAAAAAAACTAGTCGGGTCAAGCGTGACGGGCGAAATTTACCAACCCTGTTTTTATCAATTTTTTTTAAGATCATGGCCACAAAAAATGTAAAAAAGTTGTGTAAAACCCGTACTTTTCAATCAATCAACCGCCAAAGCTGTTCCTGTTACAGTAGAAAAATTTCAAAAAATGAATTGGAAAGTTGACGTAATTTGTCATATTTTGGCATCTTTAGATTTTTTAAAATACGAAAAACATAATTTATGACGAATTTTCAAAGGTAGCTGTTTTTCAAACATTTCTGTTCCAACACGTGAAAAGGATCTATTTCCAAAAGTAAACAAAAACCATTTTCAGTACCTCGTGATAGGTCAACAGTTGCCCTACTTAACGGTAAAGCCCTTTTGAGAAAATAATATTCCGTTACATTGAAAACTCAATTTTAGTAAAGGATCTATAAACATTCTAAAACCAGAACTGCCATCACATGGATACTCCGGAAAAATTTTTCGCTACTACTCCGCAAACAAACTCTAAATAATCAATTTTTTTTTTTATGCGGCAGCTTGTGAGAAATCACAGAGCCCTTTTGAGGCTAAAACTTCTCACCGCGGGGGAAAGCTACACCCATAGAAGAGGTTGCAAAAATCCAATGCCTATTTAGCAAATCTCTGTGCCGATAATGCGCTGAAATGTGCACTGTGCCGAAGATGATATGTTTGAAAAACCGTAACTGGCATAAGGACTCGGCTCTCAACCAAAATGATGCATGACCACTACATTCAAGCGAAAAACATTTTATGGGATTTCCTTCCTATTGGATAATTCATCCCAGAAACAAGAAAATAAAAATATAAAATACAGCGCCCGTAGGGAGAGTCGAACTCAAATCACCAACTAGATCGTCTTGCCAGTCCGACATCCTAACCAGTGTACTATTTGAGCTTCATACAGGATGAGGGATATTTGTCATAGGCTTTCTGCCGCCGAACAATCACAAAAAAATCGCACGACGGTAGCTTCCCGGCGTTTGGCCGCCTTTCAAGGTAGTCCTTTGTCTTGCGATGGTAACGGGAAAGGGAACGGGAGTGAAGGCAAAGGGAAACCCATTGAATGAGAACTGTGCTTTGCTTACTACCTGCTATTACATACACACGCTACATATACACAGCTGCTAAAGCCGGGCAGCTTTGCCGGTGAATTGAAGGAATGTTTTTGTTGTTGCTTTTGCTACATACAAAAGCACAGCTTAGCCGTGGTTGTTTGCCGGTTGATTGAATTGAAGCAATGTTTTTTTTTTTGTTGCTTTTACTGCATACACACGCACAGCTTGGCCGTGGTTGTTTGCCGGTGAATTGAAGGGATTGAATTAGAAGGATGTTTTTGTTGTTAATGTGTTATACTGTGTTGTGTAATGTAACAGACAAATAATAGCCACTGTGGGCTGAGGTTTGTTGTTACGATGTCTAATGCTGTGTTGTGTAATGTAACAGACAAATAATAGCCACTGTGGGCTGAGTTTTGTTGTTACAATGTGTTATACTGTGTTGTGCACGGAAAATAAAAAAAAGGTAAAATTTACCTTTTTGTGAGGTGAATTTTTTCCACCCCCTTTTTCGAGGTAAATTTTACCTTTTTTTTATTTTCCGTGCACAACACAGTATAACACATTGTAACAACAAAACTCAGCCCACAGTGGCTATTATTTGTCTGTGGCTACCTAGCAAAAAGGTAAATTTTACCTTTTTCGCATTCACCTAGCAAAATAGTAAATAATACCGTTTTCCCATTTACTGATTTAAAAGATAAATGCTGGTTGGTTTGATTGCTTTCTTCAATAAGAATTAAAAAAATACAAAATTCTTTCAAAAATGATATTTATTGGAGATAAATAAGGACTTCGCGTTCTTCTGAGCCGCTATGGCCGCTGAATCCACCTGCGTTGCGTACATTCATGGCTTCCTCCGTTCGACTAATCCGGTCAGGTTCGGCTTTTCCGGCTGGAGGATGACGTGGAATACACCTCAAAGCTCTATGGGCCGATCTGAAACGAAATAAATAGTATTATGACGAGAACCAGCACAACTAAATGATATTTAAGAACACTTACCATTCTATTCCGATTTTCACATATTAGGCACAAAGCAACTTGTTCCTAGAATGACAAAACAGCTTAACCTCAATGAACGGGTTCGGAGAATAGTTACTTTTTTTTAGAAGAATTGTACCGTTTTGTTTAGCTCAATCCAGGTCAATGACACCTCGCTACGAGGTAAGTTTTACCTTATTTGGATTTACCTTTTTTTCTAGGTGAATTATACTTTTTTTTATCGAGCTCAATTCAGGTGAACTTCACCTCGCTACGAGGTAAGATTTACCTTTTTTGGATTCACCTTTTTTCTCGGTGAATTGTACCTTTTTCCAACCTCGATTCAGGTAAATTTTACCTCACTGTGAGGTGAGTTTCACCTCGAAGAGGTAGAAGTTACCATTTTGGCTTTCACGAGCGTTCACCTTTGCTAACTCGGTAAATTTTACCTTTTTATTATTTTCCGTGTGTAATGTAACATACAAATAATAGCCACTGTGGGCTGAGGTTTGTTGTTACAATGTGTTATACTGTATTGTGTAATGTAACAGACAAATAACCCAAGTAATCAAAAGTCACATAGATACTTAATCCTGTGCATTAGAAGTTCACATTTGGCTGAGTAAAAGGTACTCAAGAGAAATGAAAATAGGTCTTTTATTTGGACTTCTGACCGAACATAAAAAGTCTAAACAAGTAGCATAGAACATTTTTGTGCGTTCCAAGCACCTTATCCAGAATCCAGAATTCAATAAGGCTCATCGTGCTTCGTTACGAACTTCTAACGAATTTGTTGGTTCAATGCAGAACTTCTTACGAACTTTTTGGTTCCAAATAGAACTTGTTACGAGCTTTTTGGTTCCTTGAGGAACTTATATAGAACTTCAATACAAACGTTAGCGTTGAGATTTTTCACAAGAGTGAATAACAGAATATCAGAACTTCGAATGTACGAGCAACGATTTTTTTGTCTTTATTATTCAGCCTTTAGCTGGTTCGTCTCTACAAGAACAACGAATTTAACCCACAAATAAATCAACTATTTTAATCAAAATGGAAAAATGACATAAATCTTATATATTTTTCACATTGTTTTGCATTTTAAAGAATATTCATATTTAACTAACCGAAAACACACATCTTTTCGTTTACAATTCGATTTTTCTTCTTGCACCTGGAGCTACGTAATTACCGGCTTGTATCGACGGTAGCCTCTTGCAACTAGCGGCAATTTATTCTTTAATAGGATGAGCAGGGTTCGAAATTTCTGTATGCCTTTTTTTATAGTTGAACAAGGTCCGCAAAGTTTCATTATCGTGGTTGGGAGAACTCTTGATGAGGAATTAAACGCTCTTCATTTTTGAAACTAAAATAGAAAACAGATAGAAAGAAAATTAATCACAAAAAAACAACTTAAAACATAAAAATACTCACGTTCAATTTCAATTCCTCCTAGTTTGTTTTGGAAAAAGTTGAAACATCCTTTGGTGATCAAGTACGAATGTTTACATTTTTAATTATCGCCTGCTTTGAAAAGTCGATAATTCTAAGTTTATTTCATATTGATGTTTAAAATAACATCAATCTTCTAAGCATTGGCCATGGTACAGAGGTAGCGTGTTCAGTTTTCACCCCGCTGGTTCAGGTTCAAATCTCCAAGCATGAAAATTTTTAAAGTAAGTATGAAACTCATTCACATTCAAAGCAACATCAGATTAATATTAAAAGGTATAAAAAACCATAGCAAGAAAAGGATTTTTTCTTTTTTCATTAATCTTTTTTTAGGTCTCATGTGGAGGCTGAATAGCCTTCTACTCAGCTTCTATTATGGACTTTAGAAGTATCGATAAGAACTTAAATTTGAGGCTGAGTAGAATGCTACTCATTCGTTTAACAAAGCTGAGTAAGCTTTTAAGAACCTGTTTTATGGAACTTTTGGTTACTTGGGAATAGCCACTGTGGACTGAGGTTTGTTGCTACGATGTCTCATGCTGTGGTGTGTGATGTAACAGACAAATAATAGCCACTGTGGGCTGAGGTTTGTTGTTACGATGTCTAATGCTATGTTGTGTAATGTAACAGACAAATAATAGCCACTGTGGGCTGAGTTTTGTTGTTACAATGTGTTATACTGTGTTGTGTAATGTAACAGACAAATAATGGCCACTGTGGGCTGAGGTTTGTTGTTACGATGTCTAATGCTGTATTGTGTAATGTAACAGACAAATAATAGCCACTGTGGGCTGAGGTTTGTTGTTACAATGTGTTATACTGTGTTGTGTAATGTAACAGACAAATAATAGCCACTGTGCGCTGAGGTTTGTTGTTACGATGTATAATGCTGTGGTGTGTAATGTAACAGACAAATAATAGCCACTGTGGGCTGAGTTTTGTTGTTACGATGTCTCATGCTGTGGTGTGTGATGTAACAGACAAATAATAACCACTGCGGGCTGAGTTTTGCTGTTACAATGTGTTATACTGTGTTGTGTAATGTAACAGACAAATAATAGCCACTGTGGGCTGAGTTTTGTTGCTACGATGTCTCATGCTGTGGTGTGTGATGTAACAGACAAATAATAGCCACTGTGGGCTGAGTTTTGTTGTTACAATGTGTTATACTGTGTTGTGTAATGTAACAGACAAATAATAGCCACTGTGGGCTGAGGTTTGTTGTTACAATGTGTTATACTGTGTTGTGTGATGTAACAGACAAATAATAGCCACTATGGGCTGAGTTTTGTTGTTACAATGTGTTATACTGTGTTGTGTAATGTAACAGACAAATAATGGCCACTGTGGGCTGAGGTTTGTTTATTTTTTTTTTATTCATAAACTTAAATATATTTAAGGCAGTAACTTTTATAAGTTTTAATGTGCCGAGGATTCCACTTAAAACTAATATTAAAAATAGGAGTAGGGGAAGTAGAGGAAAGGGGAAAGGGAAAGGAAAAAGGGGTTATCTGGGTATTTGCTTGCGATTCTGTTGTGCGATGGTACTCGCACGAAGATCATAATTAAAATTTGTCCTTTCCTCACTGACAACTTCATTCACTGAAGAATGGTGAGAAGCAACCGGAGGGGAGCTGGAAGAATTTCCTTCGATGAGAACTTTTTCTGTTACTGCTAGTGACGAAACGTTCTTCTTCCGAGGCGGAGAAGTGCAATCCGATAATTTCTTGGTTTGCTGCGCTGACTGTGGAATTGTTGTTGGCTGTTGATGAACTCTTTTCTGCTGGGTGGTTTGCTGCTGTGGTTTCTTTTCTTCTGGTAGTGTTTTGTGTTGCGGTGTGTTCGATGAAGTAGATTGTTTTGGCTGGTTTTGGGTGACTCTTGCGTACGTTGGTAATGCGTTTTTATTTTCGGCTAGTCTTCGGGCGGATGAAATCGAAATATTGCTATCGGTGCTAAGTTTTAGTATTACTTCTTCTTTTTTTCATACCGGACAATCCCGAGAAACGGGAGCGTGCGGTCCTTTGCAGTTCTGACAAAACGGTTTTGATTTTGATGGGGAATTTTCGCTTTCATGCTGGCCTGAGCAAACATTACAAGCTTTTGGATTCTGACAACGGCTTTTCGGATGACCATACAGCAAGCAGTTTCTGCAGAGCAACGGTAAAGGGTAATAGGGGTGAGTGCGTACACGGAGGAGACTAAAGTCAATGAACTCTGGTACCACCGACGAGTTTATAGTCAGAATCAGTGTGGATGTGCCTACTATTCCTGTCGACGTTTTTTTAGTTATTCTGCGAACCTCAGTGATGTCTTGCGATGCTAGTTCCTTCTTAAGATCTTCCTCTGACATTTCATCTACTTCCGAGCAACGGATCACAAATTTTCGAATATTCAATTTCGGGTGGCGTCCAATTTCAATTGCTGTTCCATCGAGAAGATGCTTTAAGGTGGCAATCTTTCGAACTTGATCTAAACTTCGAATTTTTAGCACGTACCAGTTATTCTTCTTCTCGAAAAAGGCTCCTTCGACTTTTCCAGCATGTTGTTCTATCGTTCTTCCGATAACGAATGGGTTTTTCGGGAAACTCGCTCCTCCACGTCCTCTGAGCACAAGGTAATACAATTGTCCATGGATATTTTTTGGATCCATCCATTCCGGAACAGTCCGGTTAGGGTGGTCACCCGGTGACGGGCTCATCACCACAACTAATCCACTAAGCAAACAAAGCCTTTCAACGCGATGGGAAAGAAAAAATCCAACCGATCTCTTCGAAGGCAGAGAAACAACTCCTGGCTGAGGTTTGTTGTTACGATGTCTAATGCTTTGTTTTGTAATGTAACAGACAAATAATAGCCACTGTGGGCTGAGGTTTGTTGTTACGATGTCTCATGCTGTGGTGTGTGATGTAACAGACAAATAATAGCAACTGCGGGCTGAGTTTTGCTGTTACAATGTGTTATACTGTATTGTGTAATGTAACAGACAAATAATAGTCACTGTGGGCTGAGGTTTGTTGTTACGATGTCTAATGCTGTGGTGTGTAATGTAAAGGCTGCCACACAATACCGCGTCGGACGTCACGTCGAGTCAGCTGTCAACGCCGTCGTTGAGTACTAAAACGCTGACGCGACGCACTCTAGAATTTTCGCACCACAATATAGCGTCCACTGACAGGGCTGACTGAGAAGTTTTGAAACAAAACTCGGCAAAATGTTTCATTGAATTTATTTTTGAAAAACAGGAAAATAAAAATCAAGCTCAAATTTAAAATTAATCCTTTATGATTCCATCATTATGTCAAATGTATTTGAATGTTAAAAATAAATTTCAATGACTTTATTCAACAAATTTGTTTAATCGAGGAGACAAAATGAAGATGATATGATTTTTGAATCTATTTGTGTCAAACATTGACGAAAAACATTAAAAAGGAATAGTTCAAACACTTTTGACGCGCTAAAATTTTGAATTATTTCAAAACCAAAACGTCGACGCTGGAGAACGCTGCAGTTTAGAACAAGTTTCGCGTTTTAGTACAATGACATCACTGACGCGACGCACCATTGTGGTGACTCAAACGGAAAATGGCATTCCCAAAATCAAATGTCAACGCGACGCGACGACGGACGCGCTATTGTGCGGCCGCCTTAACAGACAAATAATAGCCACTGTGGGCTGAGTTCTGTTGTTACAATGTGTTATACTGTGTTGTGTAATGTAACAGACAAATAATAGCCACTGTGGGCTGAGTTTTGTTGTTACAATGTGTTATACTGTGTTGTGTAATGTAACAGACAAATAATAGCCACTGTGGGCTGAGTTTTGTCGTTACGATGTGTAATGCTGTGTTGTGTGATGTAACAGACAAATAATTGCCACTGTGGGCTGAGTTATGTTGTTACGATGTGTAATGCTGGACTGTGTAATGTAACAGACAAATAATAGCCACTGTGGGCTGAGTTTTGTCGTTACGATGTGTAATGCTGTGTTGTGTGACGTAACAGTCAAATAATAGCCACTGTGGGCTGAGTTTTGTGGCTACGATGAGTAATGCTGGACTGTGTAATGTAACAGACAAATAATAGCCACTGTGGGCTGAGTTTTGTCGTTACGATGTGTAATGCTATGTTGTGTGATGTAACAGACAAATAATAGCCACTGTGGGCTGAGTTTTGTTGCTACGGTATGTCATGTTATGTTGTGTCATATGTTTAGTAAACAAATAATGTGTGATGTAATATTGACCCATTGACCACTGAATGATATGTAATGTAGTGTAAAGTGTAAATTCCCGGTCAAACAATCATTACTGATCGGACCAATGAATGCTTGGTGGGGCGTTGGTAAAAAGCCCTGGGGCCAACACCATATCTCAGTTCACTTGCATTCTAAGTGAACTGAGGGTGCTCCTAAGTATCGCAAAATGTGGTATTATGACAACGGAAAGATACTTAGGCGTCAAGGCATACCCAATAATATCAGAATGATATAATTGAGCCCCCCATCACGCCCAGGGACAAACTCTAAATAATCAATTCGACTCTTTATTCAACATATAAACATAGTTGCAAATGAATGCGAGCTTATAACTAAAGCTAAAAATAAGAAAAGAGCAAAGGGTGTATAAACAGCTTAGACAAAATATTACGTGAGCTAGGTTATATCTACGATAGCGCGATGTTTTTTCATGCAAATTGATATTCCTCTATTTTAACATGGGATGCTTCTTAAAAATCGTTTGTGTTTCATAAAAACCAAAAATTCGAAGTGATTTTTAATAAGGGATTTAAAATAGGTTGTATTTTTTTCAAACGCGTTTTCTTGATACGCCATATATGGAGATCAAGGACTAATAAAATCGTGTACACGAGTGGCGATTCCCGCTCGTCGACGATTTTTACCCGTAAAGGTTCGCCAAAGCGCGAGCAGGCTGTGAAAAAAAATCCCTTAGGTTCGCGAACCATAGGAAACACGAGCGAGGCAGTCCAACCAACAGACGATTCTTTTGGATTTTGAATCCTGTCTCGCTCGTGGAAATCGTAACATACATGAAAATTTTCCCCGCGATTTTGGCTCACGAACCATTTAGCGAAAAGGTTCATGAACTTTTTTTTGGAAGGGAACGCGTGGTTATTCGATTTTCTTCCGTAGGCAGGCTGTGCGTCTCTTTAGGTACGCGTACGGGTAATAAATTGTGCTTCAAGCAGCAGTAGGAAGTTCTTCATTTTCCACTGTTCGTTCAATTATTGTATGGAATATTTCTGTTTTATTTTTAAGTTTATTAAAAAAAATATTTTTTTTGATAACTTACAGCGTTTTATGATTAACGAAACTCTAAATATTAAATCAAATTCATTCTGCCATGTCAACTCCTGGGCGGTCAATTGAATTAAACAAAGCTTTTTGACAAAATTATGGATTAGAATGGACACAAGAAGGCCCTAATAATGATCTTTAACAACCGTTTAAGGAATAAATAATCAAATCAAATCTTAGAGCCTACACTACATTTCTGTAGTAGAGGTTGAGTGTAAAATTCCATAACTGTTTTTTAAATTTGGAAAAGACAACCACGATTCCATATGTAAAGTTTCAATAAGAAAACACATGCAAACGTATCAATGATTATTTTGGATTAAAGTGAATATCATAAAAAATTGATAAATTAATTCAATAATAATAATAATAAAGAAGAGTTTTCAAGTAATTTTTCTTTAAAAAAAAACTTTCTTGAGGGGTTTTGGCTTGAGGGATACAAATATCTACGGAAACTTGCTTTTTCACCACCTTATTCACATGCCCCTAAAAGGATGAAGAAATAATGAAACCCTTAGTTCCAACGGCTTTTGCAAAGGATTGAATTTTTTTTAACTTATAGTAGACGAAACAATCAGAGAAAAACCCCAAATTATAAGAGTGTGTACTTTATTTTGTCAAAGCGAAAACGGACTTTGACCACAATAACGGGACGGTAGTTTTTAAATATTATAATAAATTCATGTTATTCTCAATTCAAATCTTTTTAAATAAAAAAAATGAGTATGATACTCATTCAATGATAAAACCGATAGAATTAATGATACGTCGGAAAATAAATTACAAATTTGCATTGTTATTTTTAAATTATAATAATCTCTAACATTAACTCTGAATCCGATCTTCATCTTACTACTGGATTTGAAATCACCGTTTATTGTCTGAATTTCCTTCGATTGAGCTTTTTGAATTGATTTCTGCAATTTTTTTATCTACCATTTTTTCGTCATTTTTATCTGCTTATAATCTGAAGATTATTTTTCGATCATCAAAATTCACAACGCAACTTTAAAATGAATAACTCCAAATTAATTATTCATTATTTATGATTCAAAACTATCAACATTCTTTTTTTGGGTTCATCACTCTATGTTTCGGACTGTTAGTAAGTACGGAGTTTGTTTTCCAGATTTTATTTTAACATTTCTGAATCCGCTTATACGAATTTTGCTATTAAAATTTATATTTTCTCACTCTTTGCATAGAGTTTGGAATGGACAAATTAATGATTGAAAATTGCTTATTCCAAATTCAGAAGTTCATTTTGGAATAGGGAATCCTGATTTTAGAATTGTGATCTTCTGATGACTCAATTCTGAATGAAAAAGTCACACTTTACTATTTGAATTGGGAATTCTTAATCCACAAATTAGATTCAAATATTCGTAGAACTTATTTCAAAACTCAGAATTCGAATTTAAATTGTACAGTTTCAAATTTAGTATCACGAATATGAAATTGAGAATTTATGAGAAAGAATTTTCAATCCTAATTTTTTAAATCAATTGTATAATTTTGAATCCAGAAAAGGAATTTTCAAAAATGAATTTTGAATCGTGAACATTGAATTATTTGTTTTCAAATTTTGTTCATCATTCGGATTTTCAGCTGAAATTAGGAATTTGAAATATCAATCGCAAATCGTACATATTTAAAATATTTTAAAAATAAAAATCGAATATGCTCACACTAGTCCAAAGGTAGTATGTATGTCAAATTTAAGTAGTAATGAAAATCAAATAAGATGCCATTGAAAATATTTTGCAAAATGAGAATGTTCTGAAAAGTATTTTGAAATATTTCTGAACTAGGTATGGCTCTGTAACATTGAAAAACTGAATAGCATCAAAAATGTTGAAGACAATGACTAAGCTATGAATCACATCGAAATATTCTTTTGTATCAGTACAAACCATATAGATTATGTCAATATAAAGCCTGAGAAATATAGAAATTCAACTGAGATCATATACTCCCTATTGCTATAGTTTATTGCAATACACTAATATTTCGTTGCACCCAAATCAGTTGAATTAAAAAAAGATCTTTTTTATTTCAAAACAGAAGTAAAAAAGCAGTTTTCAAAAATTTAAATGCAAATTTTTCAATTATAGTCATCTTTATCATTAGTTTTGAACTTGATCTTGATCAAACTCATGGATTTGAAATCTACGTTTATTGCCTGGATTTCCTTTGATTGAGCTTGTTAATTTTTTTTTCTGCTATTTTTAATTCGTCATTATTATCTGCTCATAAACTGAAAAAAATATTAGAGAAATAGCGTTTCTTTCTTATCTAATGTTATCCGATTTCCCGGTTATATTCGGGTTTGCCTGGACATTCAATACAACATTTTGAAATAGTCCGGGACGGCCCGGTTGCCTGGATTTCATTGAAAAATGCCCGGATTTTGCCCGTTTATATTCACTTTATTTGGAAAATCAAAATAACAAACTCCTCCAAAACGGAATTTTTTGAGAAAAAATAATCATGAAAAGTGTTTTGGATCTTAAAGTACGATTCAAAACCTGTTGATAAGTTCTGATGAACAAAAAAGCCCAGATAATGCTCGGATTTATGGACATTTTTAAAATTATTTGCCCGGATTTTGCTAGGTTTTTATTTAAAATTGCCCGGTTTGTCCGGCTCGGAGAGGCGTCAAGCGAAAAAACAAGATATCTTGTATTTGGTCCGCAATGAGTTAACATTGAAATTCTTAATTATCTTAATGGTTTTCCCTCGCTTTCAAAAGTTCTTCGCACGGTTAATGCCTCCTTTTTTCTGCCATGACATGAAATTTGAAATTCCAAACTTATATAACTTCCTCAATTTGAACTTCGGAAGCAACTTGAAAATAACAAAGGGTATACAATTAAGATGCCGAAGTAGCACATTTCTAGATTGGACTTGTATTTTTTTTATCCTTTCCCCACCCCATACAACTTTTTAGGATGCGGAGGAACTTTTTATCCTTCGGATAATTAAATCAATATTTTTTCTATCTGTTACTGGGCCAGTTTGCATCCTTTCGAAACTCTATATACAAATTTGCCAAATTTGACGTTCTTTAACATCAGAAAGGACAAACTTCAATTCACAAATTATAAACATCGGTTAAATTTACAACATTGTAAATTATTTTCAAGAAATTGTTATGAAAACTTTGAAAAATCGATTTATTTCATCTGTCCACGCGTTGCATTTGGCGCAATCAACAACCATGCGGAGACAAAATAACGAAACGGAAAACACGACCATCAAGTGTGCAATGCGTTTTCCAATTTGGTTCACGAACCAGAATCGCGAGGTTCGCGAGGTTTTCTGCCACGGCTCGCTCACGATTTTCTGGCGATCGGATTCCCCTTGAAAAAAATCCCCTACAATCACGTGTTTGCTGAGTCGCGAACCTACTGTGGTCAGAACTTTTGTGAACTACGCGCGGTTTTGTTTCTTGGCTGCTCCGATTTGAATACGATTTTTTTAGTCCTTGATGGAGATAGATGCTTTTTATGTGCTGGTAAAGATTTGTCACTTTATTCAACATAAAAACATAGTTACAAATGAACGCGAGCTCAAAACTAAAGCTAGAAATAAGAAAATAGCAAAGAGTGTATAAACCAGGGAGACAAAATATTACGTGAGCTAGGTTCAATCTACGATAGTGCGTTGTTTTTTCATTAAAATTGATATTCCTCTATTCTAACATATAGGGGATGCTTCTAAACATCGTTTGTCTTTCATAAAATACGAACATTTCAAGTGATTTTTAATTAGCGATTTAAAATACGTTGTATTTTCTTCAAACGCGTTTTTCTCGATTCGCCATTTATGGAGATACATCCTTTTCACGTGTTGGTACAGATTTCATCGATTCGGATTTTTGATACAATTCCTACACCTAAATTCAGCTTTGCACTGGATTTTGAGTATGTTATCGTAAGGTTTAGGCAAAAAAGTTATATAGGGGGGGTGATTAGCTCAGTCAGCTAGCCGGTCTGATTTTCAATCAGATGATGAGAGGTTCGATTCCTCACCCCCCTAACAAAAAGTTAGCCTTAAGTTAAGTTAACTTAAGGCTAAACAGAATAAAGGTCTTCGGACAAAAACCACAAGAATAAGAATGTCTCCGGACGAAAACAAGAAATTGTAAACACTTATGAGTAAAAAAAACAGAATTAGATGAAGGCTTCGGCCAAGAAAAGAGACAATTGTAAACTCCCTCGGAGTATAAACACAAGAACACAATCGGGCCTCGCCCATAATAACCACGAAGAAAACATCATACTCACAATAAAGATGATATCAAAAAATGACAAAAAAAATTGTAAACTCCACGGAGTAATCAGAAGAGGATAGGGCACATAGCCAAATGGACTACAAATAATAGCTACCGATAAAGTAGACTCGAATTCTAAAAATAGATTGATCAACAAACAATACCAGAATACAATACCATTGTAAATATAGAACACATACAGAGCCAAGTTGGACCATAGTGGTCTTAGGCATAAGTCGTGTAATATATGCGCAAACAAATAAAAAAAAAAAAGTTATATGCAAAAAAAAGAAAATTTTATACCGGTTCTAGTGATGTAATTGCATTGGCGGTGCAATGCTTGGCAAAAATATGATAAATAAAACAGTGAGGTAGTTTCTGAATTTTGAAAAGTCAGCACAAATTCTTGCTTGGCAGACGGGCGCAGTGGGTGGTAATATCTCAAAGCTATTTTGCACACGAAGACGGGTGAAAGGAAACGAAAAAATAAACGAGCATTCGCTCAAATTTTCTGGTTTTACTTTCACAAATATATTTATTATATTTTTGTCAAGCATCGCACGCCAATGAAGTTACGTCACTAGAACCGGTATGAAATTTTCTTTTTTTTGCATATAACTTTTTTGCCTAAACCTTACGATAACAAACTCAAAATCCAGTGCAAAGCTGAATTTATGTGTAGGAATTGTATCAAAAATCCGAATCGATGAAATGTTTGAAAAATAGCTACCTTTGAAAATTCGTCATAAATTATGTTTTTCGTATTTTAAAAAATCTAAAGATGCCAAAATATGACAAATAACGTCAACTTTCCAATTCATTTTTTGAAATTTTTCTACTGTAACAGGAACAGCTTTGGCGGTTGATTGATTGAAAAAAAACGGGTTTTACACAACTTTTTTACATTTTTTGTGGTCATGATCTTAAAAAAAATTTGATAACAATTTCCGTATGTGCAACATATAGCTTCTAACTTCAGCTTTCTCATGCACTAAGTGAAATTTTTTTCGAGCACTGATGAACAGATTTATAGCAATTTTCCTGAAGCATGTTTTTTCATAAAAAATTTCTTGGACTTAACATAACTTTAAAATAATAGATTGTAGCTGAAAATTGTCTGAGAAACATATTTGAGTCACATTATAGGCTTCTCAAAACTATAAATTTTAAAGAAATCGGTTGAGAAACAAGAAAGTTTTAGCGAAAACAGTGTAAACCGTTATTTGACCGCTCGCGGTATGAATAGCAGGGTGGCCACTCAAAATCAATTTTTGATTTCCCGCATTTTTCCCGTTTTTTTCCCGCATGGTCTCACGAAATTCCCGGTTTTATACAACAGAAAACCAAACAAATTTCCGAATATTCATTTTTGAAACCATATTAACGAATATCGATTAAGCTTTCTTTTGGTGGCTTATGATCTTTTACATGGTTTTTATTTCAGTTATGTTAACTAAAATTCATTCCTTTTTCGATTCGCTAATAAGTTCCATCCAAAAAATGTCCAATCGTTGTGTTTTTCTTCGATATCCCGAAATGATGTTTTTATTGAAGGTATTGCATATAATTGTCCGAATTCGTCCTTAATTTTATCGGCACAAGCTCTACTTAAGTGATGCTTGTCAACAAGTACTTCTAGACACAGGTCTTAACGTTTGTTGGCAATATCCGGATTGTGTGCAATCACATCGGGATTATGCACGATAAATACCGAGTAATGAGATAAGACAAGGGAGATCGCATAGCCCTTTTATTCAAAAATCCACAGTAAAACGAACGACAGCTATTTCTGAATACAAGGATATCCTTGTCGGAAACATGACCAGAATCTTACACTCAGCCGAAAAGAAAACGTTAAATTCACCTAGATTTTCACGTAGGCACTCATTACGTGAATTTTTGCTTGGTTTACGTGAAGCACTTGGAAGCTAATACGAAATCACTTAATCCTTACGTGAAATTCCCATAGTTGTCATGCTTCAAAACAAAGACGCGTTCGATTTACGTGAAAATCCAGTGAACCACCAATCACAAACGGGTTTGTTGAATTTTATGTGATGTTCACTTAGCTCTGAAGGGCTCATTTGCGTAAAATCTATGTGAAAGAATAAAGATACCCAATATGGCGCGCACGAATTCAAGTGCTATCGACTGTCGAAAAAGAGCAGTTTTTATTGCGTTGGAGAAGCTGTATTTTTGTAAGTAGTAAAAATATCATTCTTTGGTTGTTGTTTACATATTTTGCCATTTCAACAGGATGCAGAATTGGAGCAGCTGGGACGATCAGCCAACCGCTAAATGAAATACATTTTTTAGAGAATTTGTGACGTGAAGAAATGTGAAGTGAAGTTAAATTGCGAAAAGTTGTGTATACTCATTTATGCGGGTAACTAAAAAGTTATTGTGATGTGATAGGTATAAATTCCGGTAAATAAAATCTTTTTTTTCCGAATAAATCATTTATTATTTCATTGATGCGAAATACAACACAATACGTTCATATTTTAATTAAATCTACGTGAAAAGTATGCAGTAGATCGAATCCTTATTCACATCCAATCTAAATTATTTTCACGTACGCTTCACCTACAACTCATATGAAAATTACGTGAATTCTGCCTGCTGCGCGAGCTCTGTGTGCTACCTGAAATTCACGTAGGTTTCACGTGATTTTCATGATGGCAAAAATCTATGTACATTTTCACGTAGCGTTCATATGAAAAGTTTTTTCGGTGTATGCTTTCTTAATTGACGATTTAGTTAAGAATTCAACTTCCAATTTCAACGCTTCCGCTCTCCGAGTAGGTACGGTGGGTGGTGATTTGGTCAGAGAGCGAAGCCGACAGACGAAATAACGATGTGTGCAGGGATGTCAACCTTCCAGATTTTGTCTGGATCTCCCAGACTTTTTGACCTCCGGCCAGACTTTTTTTTGGTATCCAGACTTCCAGATTTTTGGTATTTCTTCCAGACAATTCCAGACATTTATTGATAGACAAAGATTTCTTTCAAAATTTTAATCTATTTTTGGCATCATTAACTACTTTAAAGCCTAGTCCACACTAGGAGACGGTTCGTCTCGAGACGGTCTCAGCGTCTCCCATTTTCTTCGGGAGACACTGAGACCGTCTCAGGTTTCCAACAAAAATCGCAGTTCATGTTGCCTAGTGTGGACTAGGCTTAACTGACTGGGGTGGAGTAGAATTGTTCGAGCTCACTTCGCTCTAATCAACAGCCCAGTGGGTTTGGTTCCCACCGAATGACTCTGACCAAGTTTGAATTATAATAGTCCGAATTCGGACGAAAACTGTCTAGTATTTTGACATTACTCGGTCCGAACGTCCATACTGGAAGAATTTGGAATCATTTCGTCCCGAATTTAATTCATCACTGGGCTGTGTGAGAAGGCCTATCCAAATACAATGCGATCAGCCGGCATCCATTTGTCATTCTTTTCTTGGTGTTTCCGTGGCATGAAAACACGCGTTCTTGCGTCCCGTCCACAAAACTGGTTTTTCGGAAATTTTCCCAAGTTCGAAACAGAGAAAGAGCGGTTTCAAAATGGTAACGTTTGCAAGAAATTTTTTAACATACCCGAGCTTATTTAGTATTTCAATCTGAAACCTGAGACTGAAATGAAAAGACCGATATGATTTCTAAGCCAAAATCCGAAAAACTCAGGAAAAATTGGCATATTTCCCAACTCGAATCAGTTACCAGAAACGAAAATTCTGTAATCAATTTACATTTGTTTCAAGTATAAACATCTTATTGATCGACTTCATTCTACAACAAGTAGTTATTAAAATTTCACAATAATGTGCCTACGTAACATTCCAAACTGGATCATCTACATTATGCACATCACAACTTATCAAATTTTACGCTAGACACAAAAGCTTCAAACTTTCCAAATCAAATCAATACTATTTTTGTTAACATTCAGCAGCTTTGTTCGTATATACTGTGAAATTGCAAAAGAAATTGAAAAACAGTTTTAGACGTTTCATAACCATTGACAAAGTAGACATTGACTAATTCAACGTCGCAATCTGGGCACTGATAAATTGGGCTGAGATTTCTCAAAATGGTGTTAGTTGTCTTTAACGAAAACTTTAATCTGATAAGTTATCTAAAAGTGAAATCAGAATATTGATATTCTGAATACATGAACATCGAAAATTACGATGTCTTGTCTAAAATCGTATGTACTCCTATTATGTTATTTAATGTTACAACAATTATCTCGACAAGCCTTGTTGGATAAATGCTCGACACGTGTTGAAAAAAATGTAAATAAGCTTCTCAACACCTGGGAAGGGAGGATAGAAATTCGCTGCATCATTTTTCATAGCGAAACATTGAGAAAGTGGTTGATGTGTTTCATTTTCAAGGATTTGTGATGTGCATTACCAACCAAATGCATTCTTATTTTTGAAAAATCATTTATTTTGGCAGAGATTAACCCAATTACTGGATAGAGCTGTTGCATTTTGGAACCGATAAAAGCTCAACGTGATATCATTGTTCAAATTTTCTAAAAGGATTGATAAAGCTTTATACAATAACCCAAAGAAAATAAAAGAATCAATGTTTGAACTGTTCAGTGAAATGATCAGAAAAATTTGATGTTCGGGCGTTTTTTTCGTTTTTCGATTCTGTTTTCCCCGACTAGCTCAACACTACAATGTTCCAGACATTTATACCCATTTCCAGACATTTCGGCCCAATCGTTCCAGACATTTTTTTAAAATAGGTGGCAACCTTGGATGTGTGTCGTGCATTTCTTCGTCTGTCGGCTTCGCTCTCTGACCAAATCACCATCCACCGTACCTACTCGGAGAGCAAACAAACACGTTTTGCTGGACGGTTGCTTGTTGTTCTAGAAATTCAGGAATGATTTTATGTTTATAATTTTCATATTTTTGTGAAATCTCACAGCGTGAATTGTAGCACCTCACTAGAATGTAGATTAAATGTGCTTTCCAATGAATATACTCTTGGTTGGTCCAAACAAAGTAAAAGCACTGATAATCCGGGTACAACCTGACGGTGGACCACAAAAACAGATGAAATTTCAATTTGTAAAAAAATCGTGCAAAGTAGTGAACTTTGAAAAATTCCAGTAAATTCAATTTTTGTTGCATCAAAAATCTAAAGACAGCAAAATGTTGGAATTTTAATACATTTTGTAGTTATATTTTTTTCAAAACTCTACCATCGCTCAAACAGTATTTACTAGCAATCGAATGAAAAGTAGGTTTTTTAGACCCCTTTTTTGAACTTTTTGTGACCATTTCATTAAAAAAAAATTAAAAAAATATTTCTTGTCTTCATGATGTAGGCATTAACTTCAGCTTTCATATGCATAAGGCAAATATTTTTTTGGACGTGTAACATATGAACTACAGCACTTTTCGTGAGGCATGTTTTTTCGGATTTTTTTACTTTCATGCTGAATAACGAGAAAACTAGTAACTTTAGCTATATATAATGTTCTAAACATATTTTACTGACGTTACAAGGTTTCTTTTGATGTAATTTTTGTTTAAATCGGTCTAACATGCCAAAAGTTAGAACGATTTGAGCTTGTGGTGTCAAATTGACACCACAAAAATTCCCGATTTGAGAAAATTTCCCGGCTTTTTCCCGCTTTTTTCCCGTTGGATTTCAATTCCCGTCTTTTTCCCGCTTTTCCCGTTTTTCCCGAATGGGTGGCCACCCTGGAATAGGTATATACAAAGTGTCGGTATGTTTAGTGTTAAATTTGAGCATTTTTAAACTTCTAAACGCAGTTATCAGAAAAAACAAACATATTTTTTGGAAAAAATATCGTGAATTCCTTAATGTAAGTTCAATCTTTTTACGGTTTTGATTGCATCTGATAGTTTTTCGCTGAGGAAGACATTCCTTCCTTCTTACTGGTATGCCTTCGGAAACTAGTGTGCATAATTCGACATCAAGTGAATTGAAATTAAATGATTCAAAGAAATAAATCAAAGACTATTTCGCCGAAAGAAACATCGAAAAGTAACTAAATCCGTGGTATTTCATATATGGGACTGTTATGCGGGTATATTTCATATGGGACAGCCACGAGTTGATATTTTTCTCAAAATTACTAGAACGAAATCTCTTTTTTTATTGTTTTATATTGAAGCCCTTTGTTCAAAATGACGAACTGTCAGGTTAGATGAAAAATGACGAAAATTCATATGGGACTGTTATGCGAGTAGGGGCAGTGTAGGCTTATAGTATTTATGTGTGGGATTTAATAACTTTTATGTGACGCATATAAAAGTCATAATTTTTAATTCTATATGTGTGGACACGTTATTTTCAAATGGGGATCATATTGCAAAAATCTATAAGGCTAACACATATCCCCAATATGTGGATTTTTTGCAGTGTACAAAGCAAAAACTAACTCCAAATTGACAACTCGGTTGCTGATTTTCCAGCAAACTAGATCAATTGCTGGAAAGTCCAGCAATTTGAAAACCGATTGCTGATTTTTCAGCAAAAATAACAAGAACACAAACGAATGCTGAAAAATCCAGCAATTCGGAAACCGATTGCTGGTTCCAGCAAAAATTTGGATTGCTGAACGTTTCCAGCAATTTTTTGCTGGAAATCGAGGCAAAAATTTACAGTGTAGGGAAAAACTAGATGCCGCACGTTTTAGATTGCGTATACTTTTAGAAATTTCTTGCTGTGTAGGCTAGGCTTGCCAGATACTTTCAGAAAAAAGCGGGACACATCCGAAAAAACGAGACATTTTTAACTCTTAAAAATAGCTTAATTGCATTTTCAAACTGATAAATACGTATATAAATACCATCAGCCAAAGTTATACTGGTTAAATACTAAGAATTTTTTGTAACGCGGATTGATTTTGCTTACATGACTTCGATTTTTTACCATAAACACAGTTATTTTCCACGGTTCTCGCAAATGGAGACGTTATTTGAGAGAATATTACATTACATGTCGAAAAAATCACTTAACAGGGCATATATGGTTTGGAAATTTTGCATGAATTACAAATTTGATGTACATATATATTTGCTCACCTCACTTTCTTCCGCCTCGGAGTCGATAAAATCGGCCATTTTAATTGTCTATCACTATTTTTTGTTGTGGATTGTGGCGCATACACAGCTACCTTTAAGCAAACTATTTGTTGAAATGCAAAAACAACGCTAAACGGACATACAAATTTGTTAGCTAAATTAGAAAGAGGGTTTTGTAAAGAACTTTAAGAAGTGGCGTTAATAAACATTACTTACATATTTACACGGTAAAAAATTAAACTTATTGAAAGTTATATTGAAGTGCTCTATGCACACGCTCCTTTTCTAAACTCGAAATTAAATTTGACGGTGGTTCAAAACATATACACGCTCATTTTTATTTAACCATTTATGGTTCAAAAATAACCATTTTATGGTTTTTGGTTCAAAACTGCCAATATGGTTATTTTTTAAGATTTTTTACAGCAACAAAATCAACCATTATTGAAGTTTTCAAGAAGTAACCATGAAGAAGAATAACGCAGGTCTTAACAGTTTGGGTGCTAGTTTATTAATAAGTGAAAAAACTGTTTGTCACTAAGAGCAAACGCACCAATACGAGAGTATACGCGGCCCGATTTTGCTCATTTCAGCGGACCGATTTTGGTATACACACTCTTTCGCGCACCGGGTGGAAGCATATTATTTTTAAATTGTGCATTGCACTGAGAAAACTTTAACAGAAAATATTAAATTAAATTTACTGATCGAATAAATTTTCGGAGTCGATAGTTTTTTCGCTTGAATTTCGGTTATTATCATTTTTATTAATTATTAATTATTACTATGCATAGCGATTGTTGGAGGTTATTCGACGGGTTAA
Source organism: Uranotaenia lowii (assembly GCF_029784155.1). Lineage (NCBI taxonomy): Eukaryota > Metazoa > Arthropoda > Insecta > Diptera > Culicidae > Uranotaenia > Uranotaenia lowii. The sequence continues at coordinate 98,711,723 of NC_073691.1, read as the reverse complement.
CTGCTATCCGTTATGTGACGCCAAAGTCGACATGCTGGTTGAAGATGCCATACAGCAGCAACAGGGCCACGCAGTTTCGAGCGACCAGCAACCGGGTCAGGTTGCGGATGCAACTAGAACTTCTGTGCAGTGTCAGCCGGAATCATCCGAAATTCAGCGGAACTTGCGCGAAATATGCCAGCTGCTGTGGAGTTCCATGATCAAACAGGAGGTTTTCCGCCGCTGGTCCAAGACTTTGGCCTCAGTGAGTCGGAACCGTTTTCCCTGGTGCAGCGCAGCGAGAAGGAGGATTGTATGCGTCATTGCCCCGGTTCAAACTTATCTGCTAAAGATGCTGCTCATGGCCCCGGTCAGACAGTGAAGTTTTTTTTTCTATTTGCTGCCTATACTTTTCCAACCTGTACGGAGGGTAGAAAAAAATTTAAAAAAAATAAATTTTCGCTAAATAAACAGTTTTTTCACTTACCTGCATTGCTTACGTTGTTGTTATTCGATGCTGGTCAATTGCAAGTTCTGCACTGTTCAAAATTATGCTAATTCCGACGACCCACTCGGCTGCGAAGAACAAACCCTGGGCCACCGATTCCGAGGGCCTAAATTTTCACCTCTTTCGACCCAGCACAGAATACTTCCAAAATGGCTCTATATAATTTTCGACACATTTCCGATCCCCCCGCGAACAAAATTCCGTCCGCACGTTCGAACGAATCAAAAGAAGACCCACAATTGCTTAATTAATCAACAAATTGTTTACCAAAATTACAAAATTTTAATAAACATCGTTTGTTGAACTTAGCCTTCAATGGTAGATTTTTTTTCAGTGCATGTTTGCTCTCGCCCCTTTCTAGTGAGCTAATTTGGTGATTTTGTCGGTCCCGACGGCAACGGCCCTATTTTGCTCACCCTCATACTAACCCCCGGTGCGGTATGAAAGTGATTAAACGCGTGAGCATTTTCACTATACTCGCGATTGCTGCGGATGCCCTGATGTGTTCTAATCCTAATTTTTTACAAAGAGTAGTGAATTGCTGAACTGGGAGTGATTTCGTAAACAAATCCGCCTGTTGTTCCTTGGTTCCGATGTAGAGTAATTTAACTTTTCTATTCATGACCGCATCTCGCACGAAATGGTATCTAACATCAATGTGCTTGACACCAAAAATAGTTTATATTGTCGCTGAATCCCCAAACCGGAGTTATCGTCAATGAGCGCTGGCGACATTTACTGGCGACACTCACTGGCGACAATTTATTATCAGGACGTGTACAACTTCGGGTGTGTTCTTATACCAAAGATTTTTTATTTCAAAGGAAAGTGCCGCAAAAACAAAGGATTTTTTCCTTTGGTTTTGGTATAAATCAAAAATCCTTTGGTTCAAATGCATTTTCCTCTGTTTCAAAGATTTTTTCTTTTGAAAAATCTTAGATTCAAAATATTAATGCTTTGATACAAAAACCAGTTTCATTTGATTTAAAGTTATTATCTTTGCTCAAAGGTAATTTAGATATAGATTTAAAAGCATTTATTCACTGAACCATTTTCAATTTATTCCAATTGGAAGATTTTTACCCTGTTGTTTCGAAGTTCCTATTAGGAGTTTGAATAATAAAAAGATACAAATTTAGTTCTTAAATTCTTTTTTTATTCACAAACACATACACCCAAAATAATCTGCACGTAGCGGCTACGTGAAAAGATACATAATTTTTATCCAAATGATTTTCACGTAAATGCTACGAAATCAATACGTAAACACGTCCCTATAAGAATTCGTGCCTCATGGAACTCACCCACAATTTACGTGAATTTTTAGTACGTTCTACGCCGTGTATTTGTAAAAGCTACTCGGAATAATTTTAGTATAGGAATGAAATAAATGTTGTTTTTACTTTGTATTTTCATTTTGTTTAAAAAATAAAACCCAATTTAATTGAGAATAAACTTTATTTTCACACCAATTTTATTACTTTTCCTTCAATTCCTGAGGCTCGCTTGGTTTTTGGAATCCTGCAAAAATTTAAAAGTATGATTTAATTTAAAAAAATATTATTGAAATAAAAAATAAATAACCTTTGTTGCGTTCATATGTTCTGTTAAACATCTTTTCCGTTATTTCAAAGTAGTCGAAGATTCCTTTGAATTCAGCTACAGTATCTTTTCCGTACAGTCCAACTAAAAACAAGCGATCGTCACCAGGTTCAACGAAAGATGAGTTGTGTCCATTGCTAAAAGGGGATGAAAAACGAAAATAAATTCATGATTATCATAAGCATCATTATCACTTACCAAAAAGACAAAGCTGAATCCACAGTTCCATTAGACACAACAAAATTACTACAGTTAACGAAATCAGTTGGCTGACAATTCCCTTTTCTAATAAGAATTTACAACCACACGCTTAAGACAAGCGCACAAAACGGATTTAAATCATTCACTTAGACTTTACGTGAAATTCATGCAACAATTATGTGGAAGTAAAGTCGTTACTACCAGGGCTTCCGTTACACACTGTGTTTACTAAAAGCACACGTAGAATCGATATTATGCAGCAAAATCATAGTTTACGTGAAAAATCCCGTAGCAAAAATTTCTTTATTCTTTTGGGTGTAAAACACTGGTTCACTATAACCGAGTAGGGTCCTTTTGATATCGTTGACAAAGTTTCGCATTCTCCGTGGGCCGGTCAATAAACTTCCGAAAGCCACTACAGCTGCTGACTGGTCCGACTGGTGATTGCCGTTGAAAATTGGCCTAAAAAATACGACCGCGGGATTTGGGGAGGTGTTACTTTGTGCAGCTTTCTCCATGTTCGAGAGACTTGGAAATCTATCCGTCGGCCGTGGTCCTGTAACTATACAAGCGTTTTAGAAAATCTTGAATTCACTTTAATATTCAGTATTTATTAACTTACACTTACCATTTTGCATCCTGAATCCTCCTTATTTATATATAGCTTACTCCGATTCACTGGTTTGATTTTTAAAACGAGCGGCCGAACTTTATTCGATTTTTCGGTTTTCTGTTCTTCTTGCAAGTCAATGCAAAATATCTTCTAAGTTTGAAGTTTTCGTTTCAAAAAATTATTCTTTTCAGTTTAAAACATTTTTCTTCGGTTAAAAGAAAATTTACTTTGTTTCTAAAGAAATATGCAATTGAACAAATTTCTTTTGAATCAAAGAATTTGTTTGAAATCAAAGTCCAAAGTTATTCAATTCAAAAAATTTATTCTTTCTTTCAAAAATTATTCTTTTCAATACAAACTATAATTCGTTCAGATTTAATTCGTTCCAAAATTCAAGTTTACTCTGCGTGAATACACGGAATCGTCCATCTTGTGACAGGCAAGCGTAATCATAGGCATGGTAGGCGAACAATTCGCTGTCAAAAAGCGCTCCGTCTCCACCCCCCACCAATGAGAAACTTTTGGTACTCCTTGCCTACTGTTGCTCAATATGCAACCACCCGTAGCTGTATAGGCACGCTGGTTATTACTTTACAAAAGCGTTGCCAGTAATGGGTCGATTCACGATGACGTATTCTCCCTTTTGTGGTGACAGTTCGCACGTCCTGTTTACAAAATTTTACGAACGAGAAAAAGGTCGATTCACGCACTGCCTGGCCTCACTGTTTTTGACATTTCGCGATTCCTGTTTTGATTCCTTATTTTCCACTTCTACACGCTGAGGAAGCAAAGCAAACATTTCGGTCCTCATTTAATTCTCATTCACACGTTTTTAGCAAAAGTTCTCAGCTCAATTTTGGAATAAATAAAATTAAAAAGAAAATTAGATGTTTTAAGTATCAAATAATGAAAAATTAATCATTTTGTTTGTTCATCCATCTGAAATCCAGCTGGAATAACTTAAAAGTTAAACCACTGACCACTGACTGGACACTCGATTTCGATTTTTGGCGCTGCTCGAAAGTTAACGGAAATGTCGATACCAGTAAAATTTTCATGCTCGAATTGCTGCCGCACAATGTCCACAATAGGAGGCTTCTAGCCAAAAACTGAGAGGAATTTTGTACTATAAGTCTCATGTCAGTGTGATTAGTGGTTTAACTGACGTTATTTTTATTCCTCGAAAATATCATATCGTACAAATTTATAATAGTGAAGCCTATTCTTTCGGAATGTTTTCCGGAGAATTTTCCTATATTATATTCTTCTGTCCCTGAATAGTGTTGTCGTAGAAGTAATGTGCATTTGTTTTACCGCTTCCAGTCAAAATAACACAAGAAATTTCCGGACAATCGATTCGGCACATTTGAATTCTTTAGAAGTTTCCACATTTGGACATTTGATGGGATTTTTTGTTTCAAGTTGACGCGCTTTCCCAGAATATTCAATACAAAGTGAGTTGGTCCAGAACAAATTTGTTGAAGAAGGGTTTTGAAAATATGTTGAAACATTTTAATAAACAAACCTCCTTTTCGAAATTTTTACGAATTTTCAACTTTCTGTTCACTTCCAAAGAGATAAACATGAGAAACCAAAAAATGCGCTAAATTTAATTCACAAAATGGAACTTATTTTTTTGCTATCCTTAAACTGAGTTTTGAGTTAAATTTCTTGACCGTGCAGCTACACGAAAAATTTCGCAACGTCGCTAGTTGGCAAGGTTGCCGATCACCAGCGCGAAAACTTCGGATTTCAACTTCAATGACAATATTTCAGCGGCATTGCTATTATTGCTAATGTTGTTCACGGTAGCTACACTCGAAGGAGGACCACTTGCGGTCGCACTGCTGCTGCTACTCATTCCACTGCGTCTCGATGGGAAGCTGGTTTTCGGTTGTATCCTCAAATTTTGTTGGATCCGGTTCCAATTCATCCGAACCAGTCTAACTTGTTCTACCGGGTTCTCGACATTGGGAAGTCCTCCTCGAAGATTTTCTATTGAGTCAAGAAAGAAACATCAGAGTGCATCATGATCTGCACGCTCGTATCTTTAAACACAATTTGTGAGAAATGTTGACCTTTTCCGTCAGCAGGTGGTGCTGATGTTTGTAGAAAGAATGTCTGTTGGAATTTATATGAAAAATGTCAAGAGCTGGGTACCCGAATAGAAAAGTAAGGTGAAAAAACCATGAATTCCATTTTCACTCCACCGTGGGTCCCGAATAGAAAAGTAAGGTGAAAAAACCATGAATTCCATTTTCACTCCACCGTGGGTTTTATGGTTGATAATATGAATATCATGGTATTGAAACCATGAATGCATTGTCAAATTCAATGTTTTTGACTATAATATTCATGGTTTCGGCAAAAATTACCATGAAAAAAGGGGGTTGTTAAGCAACTTAACCATGAAAAAATCAACTTTTTTCCATACATTTGAAAACACAAAACTATAAAGTTGATGGTTATTTGATCATCCAATTTGTCTAATAGGAACTGTGAAATTTATTGTCCTCCAATGAATTTTCATTGTTATTATATATGTGTTGACCGTACACTCAGAAAAATACTATTATGTATGCCATAAGATTCTCTTATGAAGTGGCGCCATAAGAAAAATTAATGAAATTCATAAGATTGTCTTATGACGCGAATGAATTCTGAAGATGAACGCCTACTTCAATGAGAGGTTGTTGCTTTTCATAAGAGATTCTTATGGAAACAGTAAATCACTTTCTAATAAGAAAAATTCTCGATATTTCATGCTGAAAACATTCACTTTATTGTTTGCCAAATTTGTTTAAAATTAAATCCTTCATGGTCACCATCAGCAGCGCATCAACAGACGGCTCCATCAAAGTTTTTTTGTCGCATCTTAATCTTCGACCTTTCGTTTTTTGCCGATCAGCTTGCTGAAAAGTAAACAAACAATGTATTTTAGTTTACTAATATATTCAACGTTCACACCAAAAACATCAAATCGAACTTACCATTCCGGAGATAACAATAACATTTAACATTGAAGGAAAACTATAATAACTATGAACTAGCGATTGCTTCGTACTGTTAGTTGATGAAAAAAAAAACTGATGCCATGAATGAATGTGTTCATCATTTTTTCACAATGCCGTTTCTTTTATTTTTCATTAGAACATCGTATGAAAATTGAAAGAATTTCATAAGACTCTTATGAAAAATTAGTTTGGACGCAAAAAAGTGGTTCATAAGATGTATCTTATGAAATTTATAATAAGATTTCCTCTGAGTGTATAATTTCATGGTTGACAATTATTCATATTTTGATAGATAGGGGCACGTTCGGCCATGTTGAACCATAAATGCTTGAAAAATAACCATAATCGAGGTTTTGTGGGTTAAGTCGTTTTATGAGTTTTCCGTGAAAACTCATAAAATGAGATTTTGAAGAGAACTTGGATTATGGTTATTTTTCAAACGTTTTCCAAATGTGAATAATGGTTGAAAAACAACCGTTTTTGGAAAAAAGGGCCGAAATTCTTTCTTTTAAGAATTGAAGGAAAATTTACGGAGTATTTATGAAATGTACAAAAATAATTTTTCATTATTGTTTTATTTAATTAAATGATATAGGAAGATTAAAATTAACAAGTTACATCTTTTAACATAATAATTTTTTTTTTCATCGATGGTTTACAACTTCGGTTGAGGTATGATCGCGTATGATGCTGTAGACTCTCCCGGCAGGGGGATCCTACAACTAGACGGGAATAATTTCCAAGCCGATTCCTCCCATACTTATTGAGCTACCGCAGTCACACCGGGGTTCTGAAAATATAGTTCAATCCACCATTTGCCGAGGGTTTAGTTCCGGATCTTGTTCCAGATCGTTCCACTTACTCCGGAAGTTGTTTTCACAAAACCTGGAAGAATAGAAATAAATTTTTTTAGAAGAATGAAACCTTTTTAAAAAAAAATTGCAAAATTTATATCATCCCGCTTTTTAATCGATAGAATTTTCTAAAGATGTTCAAAAACTTACCTTTTCTAATGCTTTTCTTCTTCAAATTAAGAGTCCCATATCCGGATCTTCCATGTTCCTATCGATTGGAATATTCGGCACATTTTTCCACTGCAGCTTATCAGTTGAAAATCCGTCGATTAATACGCGTTTCTAATCAGCGAACCACAAGAGAATAACGTAGCATTGTTTTGAAGAAATTTACCTGACCCGAATGAAAAAACAATGGCGGACGCGAAACGATAAATGTTTGTCCATCATTGAAATTTTTAACCATTATTCTGTGTTTCCACAAAAACTTGCTTGAACATGCTTGAAATTTAACATTTTATTTTGGTTCAAAAATAACAATTTTGTACGTTTTTGAAAGAAAGTCATAAAATGGTTCAAAAAAACTCGAAAATGGTTATAAAAAAACGAGCGTGGGGGTTTTCGGATAATTTTTAAAAATTAAAAATTTTCATCGATACTTTTATTAAAACAAATTTAATTACATTTTACTTTTCAGTTCACTTTACCTCATTCTGGAATAGATATAATAGATTTTCCCCTGTTTTTACCAAGCATGTCTGGGCAAAAAAATTGACTCCATCCTCATCCGACCGTCGCAATATTCTCGCTCGATGTATCCGGCTGGACCGACTTTGTATCAGCTCCTAGAACAAAAGAAACAAAAATTGTAATTAAAAAAGGACAAAATGAGTTTTGCAAAGTACTCACCGAAGGAATTCTGGTTTCAAAATTGTCGACCACAAAAACTGTCCGGATAAATGGCGCGTAAACAAAATCTGAACACGAAAAATTTATTTTAGCCTCCAGGTTGAAAAACGATTACACGAAAAATTTAAAGTAGGTTTAAAAAGCAAAATTTACCAATATTTGTTTTGGTTTGGATTTTCTTTTTACCATAAAGTTCACTGTAAAAATAAAAATCATAAGATAATTGCTGTTATACCATGCTTCTGATAGATTCGGCAACTGTGAAGCGTCATGAATTGACGATACATTTCACGGTTACTTTGAAAACCATGGAGGTTTCAAAATTTTAGAAGGTTGCTAAAGATTTTGAAATTAGGATGAAGTTTATTGTTAAATTGAATAATGCCGTTGGGTTATGGTATTAATCATGGTCTTTGCTATTCGGGGTTTTATGGTTGATAATATGAATATCATGGTATTGAAACCATGAATGCATTGTCAAATTCAATGTTTTTGACTATAATATTCATGGTTTCGGCAAAAATTACCATGAAAAAAGGGGGTTGTTAAGCAACTTAACCATGAAAAAATCAACTTTTTTCCATACATTTGAAAACACAAAACTATAAAGTTGATGGTTATTTGATCATCCAATTTGTCTAATAGGAACTGTGAAATTTATTGTCCTCCAATGAATTTTCATTGTTATTATATATGTGTTGACCGTATAATTTCATGGTTGACAATTATTCATATTTTGATAGATAGGGGGGTTTTCGGATAATTTTTAAAAATTAAAAATTTTCATCGATACTTTTATTAAAACAAATTTAATTACATTTTACTTTTCAGTTCACTTTACCTCATTCTGGAATAGATATAATAGATTTTCCCCTGTTTTTACCAAGCATGTCTGGGCAAAAAAATTGACTCCATCCTCATCCGACCGTCGCAATATTCTCGCTCGATGTATCCGGCTGGACCGACTTTGTATCAGCTCCTAGAACAAAAGAAACAAAAATTGTAATTAAAAAAGGACAAAATGAGTTTTGCAAAGTACTCACCGAAGGAATTCTGGTTTCAAAATTGTCGACCACAAAAACTGTCCGGATAAATGGCGCGTAAACAAAATCTGAACACGAAAAATTTATTTTAGCCTCCAGGTTGAAAAACGATTACACGAAAAATTTAAAGTAGGTTTAAAAAGCAAAATTTACCAATATTTGTTTTGGTTTGGATTTTCTTTTTACCATAAAGTTCACTGTAAAAATAAAAATCATAAGATAATTGCTGTTATACCATGCTTCTGATAGATTCGGCAACTGTGAAGCGTCATGAATTGACGATACATTTCACGGTTACTTTGAAAACCATGGAGGTTTCAAAATTTTAGAAGGTTGCTAAAGATTTTGAAATTAGGATGAAGTTTATTGTTAAATTGAATAATGCCGTTGGGTTATGGTATTAATCATGGTCTTTGCTATTCGGGTATCTTTATATCTACTATCTTAGGTATTACCACTGCACAGTAAATGAAAATTACCGAGTTCGGTAATTTTTTTACCGAAATCCTAACATGTGTAAATCGTTAAACTGTTCGGTAATTTTTCCGGTAAAAAATAAACGAACATCGGTAAATCGACTCTTCATTTACCGATGTTCGTTTATTTTTTACCGAAAAAATTACCGAACAGTTTAACGATTTACACATGTTAGGATTTCGGTAAAAAAATTACCGAACTCGGTAATTTTCGTTTACTGTGTGTATTACCTTATTGATCAGTAAAAACGTTTTTTTACAGTTCGCGTGAAAACAAACACGAAATAATCTTATTTCGACATAACTCAACATGTGAATCGAGGCTAAGTAATATGATAGAATCGATAGAATTGAGGCTAAGTAATATGATAAAATCGATAGGAATGGTTGAAACATGAATTACAAACGGCCTCGCTTTTAAAACCTCTTCTTAGAACTGTTGATTTTTCTTGCTAACTCACCCGAACTGTAATTAAGCCTTGAGGTAATGGTGTTGTGCAAATCAAATCCAAGACGGTAATCCAAATGCCCTCCTATGAATATCCCGAATAGGATTGCACCATGAAAAAACAATGAATTCCACACAGTAAACGAAAATTACCGAGTTCGGTAATTTTTTTACCGAAATCCTAACATGTGGAGTTCGTTAAACCGTTCGGTAATTTTTCTCATGGCAGAGAAGTGACAGCTGTCAAATATTACAGACCTTTTTCGGTAAAACTTTACCGAACCTCGGCTGATCATATCTAAGATCATCTGTCAAATTATGACAGTTGTCAACGTGACAGTTCGCTATATTACCGAACAACCGGTATTGTTGAACCAAAATGCCTGTAATTATTACCGAAAGAACGGTAATGTTTAAAAGGAAAACTATAAAAGCTCGGTAGTATATACCGAACAACTGGTAGAATTTACTGTTATACCTTTATAAATTACCGAAAACCTGAAATTATTACCGAAATACCTGTAATTATTACCCAATCATCTAGAACTATTACCGAAATACCGTAATTTTTTTACCGAAAAGCTGTAAAAGTTTGGTATTATTTACCGAACGACCGGTATAAGTTACCGAAATACCTGTAACTATTACCGAAATGCCGGTAAATATTCTCTAAATCCCGGTAAATTTCGGTAAAAGTTACAGAAAAATCGGTAACTTTTACCGGAAAACCCGTAATTTTTACCAAAATTTCAGTAATTTTTACCGAAATACCGGTAATATTTAACGAAAACTGTAAAATTTTCGGTAAATTTTACCAATACCCGTAAAATGTTCGGCACTTTCAGTTTATGATGCACAGCACATTACACGAGATGATTCGAGTCTCCATAATACATTCCAATCGAAAAATTTCTATTCTGAAGAACACCTATATGGACCCTCTCCATCAAATCGATGTTTTCGCCTAAAACAAAAGTGTCATCTTGAAATTTTCGACTCGTGTCATACTTCATGCCAACCGACAAGAAATGACACCTGACGAAAATTTCGTTTCAGAAGTCATCTCCGCTTTATGCGAAAACATTAATTTTACAAAGCCTCTAAGGTTCATATGCATATGCATATGCATCTGTGAAAGTTATGCTCTTTAAGAAAGAGTATTTCTAGATTATGAAAACTATAGACCGATAGAAAGTAAGATGAAATTAAAAGACGTTGAAAAAGAGAGAATTTTATTCAGAAGCATTTTCATCACACGTCATCAATTTGTTTAGCACCGATTTACTATTTTGAAGTGTTGCTGTCAGATAGAGTTATTGACCCCACCACCCAAAAATAGTTAACAAATTGTGGTTCTCCCAGCAAGTGTAGCTTGCAGGAAGAACGGATGTTCGATGATGACATGTGATGAAAATGCTTCTGGACAAAGTTCTACTCGCTCATTTAATTTTTTTTTCTATTTCGGCTAAATTTGCATCCGTCTATAATTTTCATAATCTTTAAATGTTATCAATTATTAATAAAAGAACATAACTTTCACTGATAAGGCCAATAAATTGACTAACATATAACGTATTCGGTAAATATTCGCTTCATTTTGGCAATAATTACAAAAATTTCGGTTAAAGCTACTGTGAGTTAATGTGAAATGACAGAACGTATATGGTTAGGTCATTAATAAACACTTGCCATTTTCTGATGTCCGTTTAATTATTATCATCACATTTCAACTTTATAATTACATTGTAATAATTAAAACTTGTATTTTTAAAACAAATTTTCACAGCAGATACTTAATATGACAATAATTTTAAGAATATTAATGAAAACAAGCGTACAGACAGCGATCGCTTGATCGGTTGATTTTTGCGTATAGCTTTTGGAATTTTCCGAGAATCTTGCAGCGGACCGGCTTCGATAATACTTTCTATAGAACCTGAGAAAAAATAATAAAATTACGTATTAACTTTTAAGGCAACTTTTAAATAATATTTTACTTGACAATATGCGGGATTTCCATAGAAGATAGAGCTTAATTTAAACTTTCCGGTAAGTACTGGATCGTTATTTCTGCTTTTCCTGAAAAATGAAAATTTGGTGAAAGATGCAATCTATTTTTTTTAATTACTAATAAATTTATATTAACTTAAAACTTGAATTTAAATTTTATGTCCGAATTTAAATCTATCACAAAAATATATAATTTCCTATAAATATTAAGAAAAAATATTTTGACTATGATTTGATATCCAATCGTTTTGCCAACAAACACCACCAGCCCCCTCCCCCTCCACCCGCTAGAGGGAATAACTAGAGTTTTAAGTATTTTATTGAAAATTCTATTAACAAATTGAGTTTCCGATGAGTGACCAAGTTAAAACAAATGATTTCGAATTATTTCAAAGATATTTTAGAAATCTAAAACTCAATATTAACCAAAAAGGCGAAAATTTAAAAAAAAAACCAGAATAATAGTCTGTAAACTAAATCAAAATTGGAAATTGTAATTCAATCTTTTTATTCAATTCAATCCTGACCCTAAAATTTAATTGCAAATATTTGTAATCGATTTCGGAATCTCAATCTGTATTGCAAATATTAATTTGATGTAAAATTTGAATATTTAAAATACATTCATTATTCAGAAGTCACATACACACTCACACACACACACACACACACACACACACACACACACACACACACACACACACACACACACACACACACACACACACACACACACACACACACACACACACACACACACACACACACTCACACACTCACACACACACACACACACACACACACACACACACACACACACACACACACACACACACACACACACACACACACACACACACACACACACACACACACACACACACACACACACACAATCGACTGCCCACACCAATCCACAACCTAACACTGGCTAATAGGAATCCGGATTCGCCAGTTGCTGTAGTGCGCAAACCGATTTCTGAATTGGTCCACATAGTTGACGGGAAATTGACCCGTAATCCGAAAGCATTATACACTGCAGACTCTATTATAATAATAAAAAAAAGTAACTCTTCGCTTTTGCTTAAACTAATTTCAAAATAATCCGCTAGTACAAGTAGTGTTTGAAATGAAAAACGGGATCTCACCTGAAACCTGAAATATTTCGATCCGATTTTTAAGTATGATTCCCGCTCCCTGGTGCAATTTTGTGCGAGCCCCGTCCATTCCAGAAAGGCTGTTGAAATCCGGCAAATTGCATTCAAACTTCGTTAACCGGAAAATTTTGAAAAAAGAGAAAATACGAAGCGCATGACGTGGATCCTCCTGGGAAACAGTTGCCTGTTTTTTCGGCCGGTCGGTATGCTTTCGGCAAAAATTTGGATGTTTTATTGGCACCTTACCCAGTGCTACACGGCTGAGGATGTTGTGATACTGCCACAGCTGATCGCATTTTTGATGATCGGTAGAACATCGTTTTTTGCGGATTCAGGAGCCAGGATGAAGACTTGTCACCGCCAGATTTTTTCCACCAACGAAATTCGTATGTTGTCGAGAAAAGAATAAACAAAATACATAAACCTATTCAAATGATAAATTCGTCTTTCAAGTAAAAAATTACCTAGTTTGAATTTTACGTCTTCCCGTGTGGCTGCTTGTTGCTGCTTCTCGTTTGGCAATTAACGCCGGATGATCCTTGTTTGTCCTTGTGGCAAGAAAATTGAATTAATACGGCCTTGTCGGTTTTAAGTGTTATGTTGGGTCATTTCGATATTTTACCTGTTTTTTGCTGAACGCTTACTGTTGTTGCAAATGCGATGGCCGTTTTCTGGTGTTGATGGTTAGATCCAACCAATGCACCCCGATGATGATTAGGATGATATCTTCGGCCCCCACCATTGTGGTGATGACGATATCGCTGCTGTTACTGCGGTGGGGGAATAACAATAGCTGTTGGTGCAGCAGCTGATGGCCTGCATCTGCAAGTTTTTGTTCAGAAAAAGGTAGGCGTTCTGGGAGTCAATTTCAATTTAATCTACCAGCCAAAGATATTCCGCGGAAACACTCATAATATTTAAATTTAACAGGGGACAAATCAAGTTTCAAGAAAGAGCTTTTTAAAAAAATTACTTACCTGGTAGTTGATGTTGTTATTCACTGCCGTGTGAAAGAAGCTAAAAAAACAGTTTTAGAATTGCATGGAGCGGCTGAAATGGAAACAACACTACATTTTATTGATGTTTCGGTTGATATTTTTCAATCATTTGGTACTTACCATCAATTTAATTGGCACCACAAATGGGAATTTCACAATTGCTGAACACGCTGAAAAAATCGCAATGGCGATGATTCGGTTCATTTCGCTCGAGCACACGATTAAAATCGAGACAACTAATGACGGTAGCAAGAGTGAGAAGGGAGACTGCTCAACTGCCAAAAAATGACAATATAATTTTGACGTTTATTCGGACTACCAGATTTATTTTACAGTTTTCGGCGATTTCTACCGAAATTAAATTGTGAAGTGCTTTGTTTACACACAAATAAACGAGCTTCGGTAAGTCATCAACAGGATTAACGAAGTTCGTGGAAAATGAAACGTCAGATGAAACAATTACCGAAAGATTTCGAATTACAGAACTACTTCTGTAAAACAAATTACCGAACTCGGTAATTTTAGTTTACTGTGCATGTTCACATACCATATATTGTATGGTTTACACAATGATTATGATCGTCCAAGATACCGTGAATGCACATTAGAATTCATAGTTTTTGGCCATACATTTCATCGTTTTGACGAAAATAACCACGAAAAAGGGGTATTGTTATGCAGCGTGACCATGAAAAAAATGGCGATTTTCCATACATTGAGAAGCCAAAAAATATGAAGTTCATGGTTGTAACAGCTTCCAATTTTTCATAGTAAAACCACTGACCACACTGACTTGACTCTTAGAACAAAAATTCAACCATTTTCTGTCTAATTTTTTGTTGTCAGCTTTTGCAGGTTCGCAATACCGACGGCAGGTGGCGAACCTGAAAAATTTGACAAAAAATGCCCTGTAGGAAACATGGTCCTGTTTAGCCCGATTTTATCGTAGAAATTGCGTGTTTTATTTTTAAAGTTGGGTGGCATTTCCTAACTGGGATAGCATTTCTTCAAATCGATCGATGCGCACTCTGGAATCGACATTGCGTACTGTTGGAAAAATGATTTTTTTTTTGTTTTTTTTTCTGGAAAAATTATCCAGAAAACGAAATCGAGTGTCCATATCGGTATCGAATTTTGAATACGGCGAATGCGCCAAGACCTTTGTTTTGAGAAAAACGCATTCCAAGTTTCAGAAAATAAAATCAATTTTCTAATTAGCTGCGTACACTCATTTTCCTAAATAAGTCACTAAAACGCTTTCAAATTGATTTAATTTCATCACCCGATCGATCAATATAGCTTTTCCGTACTTATAACTTCAAAAAAATAATAAATATAACTGTGGGCCCTTTTACCACAGACTGGTGCTCTCATTTTGTTCATTCGCCAAATTGTAGCGCCCTTTTGAATTGCAGAATGACTGTTCGCCTTTTGGATCACTCATTAAATAAGCAATATTCAAGCAAATTTCGGCTTGAAAGCGGGTCTAAATGATCACATTAACACATTAGCCCATTCAACGATCTTATAAATGCTGATTTGTGCTTCTCCTCGTCCTGGGAAAACAAATTTCAAAAACTTCAATGCCCTTTTTCCATCTCGAAATAACTATTGGCCCTTTTGTTCGCGACGAAATTTTGAGGGGAAATGGGCGAATGAACTGTGGGATTACACACTCATAAAAAAAGCTATTCGCCTTATTTAAAAAATGAAATTTAACTTCACTAAAATAAGAAAAATCAAAAGGAGATCATATTTTCGGATGTAAAATAAAGAGTTTAACGCATTTATGTGATAATCCGGATTTGTTTACAGTTGGCGCATTCGCCGTATTCAAAATTCGATACCGATATAGTCAGTATGATCAGTGGTAAAACCATGAAAATCCGATGATTTTCATTGTTGAACCGCTGTAATGAAAATATTTGCTCATGGTGGGGTTTTTGTGTTTATTTTTTGTTTTGTCATCATTTTCAGATTTATTTTATTAAAACGGATGGATTTGTTCAAATTTATTTATTAAAAAAACTTCACACTTTACTCACATCAATTGATTGCGTCTAATCCGCTGGACCCGTCTCTCACACTCCGGCTATCCGTAGCCGCTTCCGGCATCTACTCACTCGCAGTGTGTGATGGTTTTTTTTTGCTAGAAATGATAAAAATAAACGAATCAATATAGTTGCCTCTTATGATTTTGGATTTTTACTCACCATTGGGACAACTTCAGAACACTTCGAATGGATTTTTCGAAAAACTACGGACCGACCTCGACCGACGATTATGTATAGAGGAAAAAAACAGTACCGCGGCAGTCAAATAATCCGTACACGAAAAACTTGGAATGTTTAAATTGCTTGAATTATTCACGCTCGGATGTACTTTAAACCATGAAGTACATGGTCACAATTAAATTCATTGGATAATGAATGTGATTCCATGGTTCTGTTCTATTCGGGATGTTATGAGTGTGTCCGGAAGTGTCAAATTTTTAAGTAGCAACTTAAAATTTGATTGTTCTTGATATCATAGCAATCGGTGATTTATAAGTTAATTATAAAAGCGAGGCAATTCACTCCCACTAAGTTAGTATCATTATAAACGTCTTAGAATACAGAAGCATTTTTTAAAAACTTCAAGCGTTTTATTCTTTGACCTACAAGAGGTTATGGGCTCCACTGCGAACACTGCGTGCGGAATTCCGCAATTCAACGGCGGTCCGGGTTTCCAACATTGGAATTTTCGAGTCAGAACATTTCTGGACTCGGCTGGTGTGCTGATGACGTTGACGGAGGTTGCACCAGCGGATGAAGCGGGGAGAAGGCGGTTCGAGGAGGCTGATCGAAAGGCGAAATCCCACATCGTGAGTTTCCTTGCCAACGAATGTTCGGAGGTTGTCAGGGAGAAAAACACTGCGAAGGCCATGTGGGAAGCGCTTGAGAACACGTTTGCCAAGAAGTCCATCGGTACCCAGAATTTACTCCGAAAGCAGCTCAATCGAATGAAGCTGAAAGAAGGCGATTCGATGAAGGAGCACATTATCGCGTTTGAGGACCTCACCCGACAGATGAAGACGGCGGGGGCCAAACTCGAAGAAGCGGAAACCGTTATTTCGTTATTCCAGACGCTTCCTGAATCATTCGATCCTCTGGTAACGGCTCTGGAGAACTTGGCAATAGAAGATCTGACGCTGCAAGTTGTAAAAGAACGATTGCTAGCGGAAGATTTAAAGCGGGCCGATCGACATGAAGATGAGGGCACAAGCAAGGTAGCAGCATTTTCGAGTGAAAAAAATAAAAAAGGCAGAAAATTCAAACCGAAGTGCTACAAATGCGGCAAGCGAGGCCATCTTCAGAAGGACTGTCGTGAAAAGGTTGCGAACGAGGCCAATTCTACGAATCAGCGGAAGGCGGTGAGTTTTCTGGCAAACCATGGAGGCTCTACAAAACAGGAAGGCAGGCTTATCTTCAAGCTGGATTCCGGATCGAGCGACCACCTGATCAATTGCGATGACGTTTTTTCCGAATCTAACCGTTTGAAAAATGCCGTCGTCATCAACGTTGCTAAGGATGGGCAAACAATCGTTGCCAACGTGACCGGAAAAATTCGTGGCCATAGCAACAGAGGAACCCCTTTGGTAATCAACAACGTGCTTTTCATTCCTGAGTTGAGGGATAACTTGATGTCGGGGAAAAAGCTGGCAAGTGCTGGAATCCATGTTAGTTTTGGACCAAACCAAGCTGTGCTCAAGAAAGGTGGAGAAATCGTAGCAACGGCCAAGCAACGAGGTGGTTTGTACGAACTGGAAGTTTTCGTTGAGGAAAAGTCGGCAAATGCATGTGAGGCGAATCTGAATGTTCTTTGGCACCGTCGCCTGTGCCATCTGAGCCAACAAGGTATGCAAACAATAGTGAAGAACAATCTAGCTACCGGAATGGACATCAAAGCAGATCGTCTGGAGTTGTGCGATGCCTGTGTGCGTGGGAAAATGTGTCGAGAGCCATTCAACGGTACCCGAATCAGAGCAACGAGGCCATTGGAGAGAATCCATTCGGATGTATGCGGCCCTATTGATCCCCCAGCCTGGGACGGATCAAGGTATTTCGTTTCCTTTATCGATGACCACACACACTTTGCCGTGGTTTATTTGATGCGCCGGAAATCTGAGGTTTTCAAGAGCTTTCGGGAATACGAGGCAATGGCAACCGCCATGTTCAACACGAAGATTTCCAAATTTACCATGGATCAAGGATGTGAGTATCTTTCGAATAGTCAAAAAGATTTTTACTCGCAGAAGGGGATCCAGATCGAGCCAACGGTTGCATACACGCCCCAGCAGAACGGGGTGGCTGAACGGTTCAACCGAACAGTTATCGAGAGGGTCCGAACAGTACTGATTGAGTCCATGGTTCCGAAAGAGATGTGGCCGGAAGCTGTGCTGTCGGTGGTCTATGTGGTAAATCGAAATCCTACCAAGGCGCTACTGAACACAACCACGCCGGCTGAATGGCAAACTCGGCGGCGTCGCCGGCGTCGCTAGGCAAACTCAAAGTTTTCGGCTGTAAGGCTAACGTTTGGGTTCCAAATCAACAGCGGAAGAAACTAGACGAAAAGAGCCGCGAAATGGTCATGATCGGTTATGCGCCGAATGGCTACCGGTTGTGGGACAAGCAAGCTCGCAGGGTGCGAATTGCTCGAGACGTACGGTTCGATGAAATGAGTTTTCCATATGCTGAAGTCAAGAAAAGCTCCAAGTCGCCGTTGGTCGTGCAACTCCCTTCCGAGCGAGAGGGGGATGAGCTTGAGGTTCCAGGTCAAAGCGATGGCAATATTGATGTCGCTGTCAAAGATCCCATTGATGAGGAAGAGGATGAAATATTCGAAGTTGCTTGTGAGGATTCGAGTGCAGAGAACACAACACCAGGAGCGCTCCCTTCGCACTTAGAACAGCACGAGTCCGGAGGACAAACGTTGCTGAGGCGCAGCGAACGGGAGCGCAGGCTCCCTGGTAAGTTCCTCAATTATTTTACCAGTTATAGTGCAAATTCTGCTGGCCCATTCTCTACAGATATACCGGAATCTTTTGGCGATATTTATGACCGAGATGATCGATGCAACTGGTTGAAGGCTGTGGACGACAAATTGCAATCGTTAAAATCGAATCACGTGTGGGATCTAACGCCGTGTCCACGAGGAGTGAAGCCTTTGAAATCCAAATGGGTCTTCTGCCTGAAGGAAGATGAAGATGGTCGTCCGGTTCGATTCAAAGCCCGCCTGGTGGTGAAGGGCTACTTGCAGAAACCAGGGATCGATTATGACGAGACTCTCGCACCAGTGGCCAAACTTCCAACAATAAGGACCGTGCTGGCCATAGCAGTTCAAAAGGGCTACCACATTCACCAGATGGATGTGAAAACGGCTTTCCTTCATGGCGAACTTAAGGAAAGCATTTACATGACTGTCCCCGATGGTGTCAAGGCAGGTCCGAATATGGTTTGTAAGCTGCTTAAGTCGCTTTATGGTTTGAAGCAGTCTCCGAGATGCTGGAATCAGAAATTTAATCAACAATTGCTCAAGATGGGATTCGTCCGCTCACTTCACGATTATTGTTTGTATGTGAAAGTGATGGAGGATGATATCTGGTATCTGCCCAAGCAACCAAAAGTCGCGTTTTTACTTAACTCCGAACTCCGAAGTTCACATTTGGCTGAAAAAATGTATTACGGGAACTTCAGGTGACTCTTGTCGCCTAAAAGTTACTCAGGAACTTACATCGCCCTTTGAAAGGTTAATACTACCGATAACGGAACTTCTAAGCGCATTTAATGGAACTTCCCGCATAGCTAAATACGATACTCCATATCGTCCATATTATTCCGTTCTGATTACATTAATAGTAACGTTCCATGGTGTGTCTTGGCTCAATGTGCATTTGCTAGAACGGATATAATATTATTTATGAAAGATACAGTTAATATTCTAAGAAATAAATTGATTATTTTTGCAACGCGTTGAAAAGATTAAAAAATATTTCTTAAAGATACAATGAATAGTTTTAAAAATAAAATGATTATTTTAGCAACACGCTTCCCCTTTTCTGCTGTCAGACAACCGCGGTCGGATTTCGGTGAAAAAAAAACAAATACTTCGAGCAAATAGAGTTCGCGTAAATTTAACGGACTGTGGTTGTGGCCAGATCCAGGCCTCCGAGGAATCAAAACAGCGCGAGGTTAGAGGTAAGTTCAAGCATGTGAAAAAAGTTTGTTTTTAGAATGATTCTTTATAAACCATTTGTTAACTCTTAATTGGACATTTATTCAGGTTTGGAGGAAAACCCCTGCAGCCATAATAAGCTGGAAGCAACACCATCGTAGCAGCAGCGCAAAGTTGGTAGGGAGAGAATCGGCCGG
This sequence comes from Uranotaenia lowii, assembly GCF_029784155.1. Taxonomy (NCBI): domain Eukaryota; kingdom Metazoa; phylum Arthropoda; class Insecta; order Diptera; family Culicidae; genus Uranotaenia; species Uranotaenia lowii. The sequence goes on along the minus strand of NC_073691.1, from coordinate 98,691,561 downwards.
AAGTGCAGCAGCAGTAAAACATAACCGCAACTGGAGGATTGAAGCAACGATGACCAGCGACGATCAAGATGGCCAAATCAGATCAGTGCAAGCAACACCCATGCCAAATGGTGCTACTTACATCATCCGGAAGGCGTCATTCGGAACATCCGGAAGGCGTCATTCGGAACATCCGGAAGGTGCTGAATACTGGAAGGTTACTTGATAAGTATGTTAAATAAAGTAAAATAAATGGAATAAATTGACAAAATGTTTTATTTAACTCTGAAAATCGAACAAAAAAGTATCAATTTTGATCTTTTTATCAACACTTCACGATATGCTGTATCGTTATTTTTCTTATGAGACAATCATTCAGGAAAGATTCCACGTATGATATAGCTTGCTTCAGAGCGAATAGAAAAAAGCAAAAAAATGAATCGTTTATTTACTTAACAACCCGTTCCCTGTATCGTTATTTGTGTCTAAACGATTCCATTTCATGAAAAAACGATTAGTATAATCGTTCTTTACTACTCCACAAACTATAAAGGGAATCTTTTGAGTGTCTTGGGAAGAAGATAATGGGGATCGTTATTGTATACACACTCATCTGGCGCAACCCCTTATAGTGTAGTTTTGACCCGTTATCGGAAAAGACTGGGTTAACTCCTTTTTCATGTAAAGTCCTTGTACCCCTTATAGTGTACACAGCATGTACGTCAAAGCAGAGGTGAAAATTAGTAATGTAAGCATGTAAAATCTACACATTATTTTGGAAGCCCGCTCTGCGATGTCAGCCCTTTAATGTTAGCCCTTAAAATGTCAGAAGGATGGAAAGAAAATAATAAAAACAAATCAGTTAGTTTTGAATTTCTGTATTCGGCAAGGTATAATTTTCATGCTCCTGTTATAGAATAGGAAAATATTCAATCAACTCAATCAATTGAACTGATCTTTCAGCATTAACCGATTCATTGAATCGTCGAACGAGATCGGTTACGGCAGAAAGAGTTCTATATTCTGAATGACAAGTTAAAAAACTACCCTTTATAATACTGCTCCATGCGGGTTCTTTCAAGAAGGTCGATAACGTTCGCGTAACATTCCAAAACGCACCATTAAGATACTTGAAGGTGTTTTAAAGAACCTATATGGGAAATCTAAGCGACATGTCAAAAATGTTTTTCAAGAAGGTCGATAACGTTCGCGTAACATTCTAAAGCGCACCATTAAGATACTTGAAGGTGTTTTAAAGAACCTATATGGGAATTCTAAGCGACATGTCAAAAATGTTTTTCAAGAAGGTCGATAACGTTCGCGTAACATTCTAAAGCGCACCATTAAGGTACTTGAAGGTGTTTTAGGGCATCCGCAGCAATCGCGAGCAAAGTGAAAATGCTCACGAGTTTAATCACTTTTATACCGCACCGGGGGTTAGTATGAAGGTGAGCAAAATAGGGCCGTTGCCGTCGGGACCGACAAAATCATCAAATTTGCTCACAAGAAAGGGGCGCGAGCAAACATGCACTGAAAAAATTCTACCGTTTAATGCTAGGTTAACAAACTTTATTAAGCGTGTAGAGTTTGTTTACATTCAATTCAGTTGAGTTTGCCACACAAACACGGGAGCAGTTCCAGGAGTTCCAGCGCTAAATAAGGTGAATACTGGGCCGGGACAACTAGCATCACATCGTCAACAGCAGCAGCGATAATATAATTCTGGTGAGAAAAAAACAATCGTTCAGTTCCTCACCCACGAGTGCGACCACAGACACCAGCGGCTACCGATCATATCGCCACCACTACCAAATCCAACTTCAGCCGGAAGCATTACCTCTCATCACTACCCGTTTTCCGATGAATAAGCTCATAACTCCGGGTGCCGCAGTGAAAACGGACTTCCGACATTCCATCAAACCGTTGCCAGTGGAAACAGTCGAACGAAATTCTGCGAATGAGACGGCTCTAACAGGAACAACAATCTTTGCAGGCACGGCTTCAGCGGTTATCGTCGTCATCGGACTCCCGGACCAATGGGTCGGGACCGTGTGGGTCTGGTCGGGGTCCGTTTTCCGGAAATCAGAAAAGGAAGAATCCATTTCCAGGTGAGAAAACGAGATTCCAATTAAAGTTAATTTTTGATTTAATAACCTTAGTTTTATTAACTCAAACAAATATTGTCATTGAAGTTGAAATCCGAAGTTTTCGCGCTGGTGATCGGCAACCTTGCCAACTAGCGACGTTGTGAAATATCATTACTGGCAACGCTTTTGTAAAGTAATAACCAGCGTGCCTATACAGCTACGGGTGGTTGCATATTGAGCAACAGTAGGCAAGGAGTACCAAAAGTCTCATTGGTGGGGGGTGGAGACGGAGCGCTTTTTGACAGCGAATTGTTCGCCTACCATGCCTATGATTACGATTGCCTGTCACAAGATGGACGATTCCGTGTATTCACGCAGAGTAAACTTGAATTTTGGAACGAATTAAATCTGACTTTGATTCAAAACATTCATTTTTTTGAATCCAGCTCCTGTTTTCTTTGAATCAATGAATTATAGTTTTGATTGAAAAGAATAATTTTTGAAAGAAAAAATAAATTTTTTGAATTGAATAACTTTGGACTTTGATTTCAAACAAATTCTTTGATTCAAAAGAAATTTGTTCAATTGCATATTTTTTTAGAAACAAAGTAAATTTTCTTTCAACCGAAGAAAAATGTTTTAAACTGGAAAGAATAATTTTTTGAAACAAAAACTTCAAACTTAGAAGATATTTTGCATTGACTTGCAAGAAGAACAGAAAACCGAAAAATCGATTAAAGTTCGGCCGCTCGTTTTAAAAATCAATCCAGTGAATCGGAGTAAGCGTTAAATAAGGAGGATTCAGGATGCAAAATGGTAAGTGTAAGTTAATAAATACTGAATATTTAAGTGAATTCAAGATTTTCTAAAACGCTTGTATAGTTACAGGACCACGGCCGACGGATAGATTTCCAAGTCTCTCGAACATGGAGAAAGCTGCGCAAAGTAACACCTCCCCAAATCCCACGGTCGTATTTTTTCGGCCCAATCTTCAACGGCAATCACCAGTCGGACCAGCCAGCAGCCCGAGTGGCTTTCGGAAGTTTATTGACCGGCCCACGGAGAATGCGAAACTTTGCCAACGATATCAAGGACCCTACTCGGTTATAGTGAACCAGTGTTTTATGTGTCTGTGAATAAAAAAGAATTTAAGAACTAAAATTGTATCTTTTTATTATTCAAACTCCTAATAGGAACTTCGAAACAACAGGGTAAAAATCTTCCAATTGGAATAAATGGAAAATGGTTCAATGAATAAATGCTTTTAAATCTATATCTAAATTACCTTTGAGCAAAGATAATAACTTTAAATCAAATGAAACTGGTTTTTGTATCAAAGCATTAATATTTTGAATCTAAGATTTTTCAAAAGAAAAAATCTTTGAAACAGAGGAAAATGCATTTGAACCAAAGGATTTTTTATTTATACCAAAACCAAAGGAAAAAATCCTTTGTTTTTGCGGCACTTTCCTTTGAAATAAAAAATCTTTGGTGTAAGAACACACCCGAAGTTGTACACGTCCTGATAATAACTTGTCGCCAGTGAGTGTCGCCAGTAAATGTCGCCAGCGCTCATTGACGATAACTCCGGTTTGGGGATTCAGCGACAATATAAACAGTGAAATTCTTTAAAAAAAAACTTTACGCTTCCTTTAGTTTTTTCAATTCAATAAAGAGTAAGTTTTAGTTTCAATTTTTCCGAAAGTAAGGAATTTATCAACTAGAAGCAAATTTCTGCCGATAGTGATTCAAACGACTTAAATAACTTTTTTTCACAGAAATGACGATGTCAGCAGACACAAATGGAAGTTGATCTGGTGGACATTTTTTAACTGCTCAGTAAGAGCACTCCAAAAAAGTGCTGTCAATCGATGCCACAGTTGCGGCCAAGAATCTTGAGCCATGTTTTCACATCAATCTACACCAACAACTGATCGTGAACCCAATGCTAGAGGTTCCTACAGAACTACTACCAAGGCTCAGTAAAAATTAGTCCTTCATTCGAGTCTGGGTCTGCATTCTTTTCACCATCCGACCCGAAAAACCGTAGAAGGATCTTGCATGGATTCGAGGTAATAATTTTAAAATATAGTATTTTAATTAAAATAAATTGAATTTCGTTTTAATGTTATGTAGGTACAGTTATCTGGACTGGCAAAGCCAATGACGGTGACGATTCTATAAAAACGACTCCAGACTCGGATCGGATCGGCTCGAGTGTTTTATTATGAACCGTTCGAACGAATTCTCAGCAACAGCCAATACTCGCCCATAAGCGAACAAAATGCGCAATTTCTGGCTGAAATATTTCGCAAACCAAACCTGCAAAAAAGGAGCTGGGTAAGGATGCTTCTTATCTGTTTTCAACTGATAATCATGACATTTTTGTTTTGCAGGAAACGTTCGGTGACCAAACGTACTGCTACCAGAAGCGGTGATGTTTTTGAGGATGAATTCTGCATAGCAAAACCTGATCGATCCCGTCAAGAACCTGGAACGAATGGTCTACAACAAAGATTCCGAAGGTTATACTATATGATCAGTGATATTCTTAGTTATGAAAAATTTAAAAAAATATATATATATAATAGGAGCATTCTATTGCCTAAATGGCTAAAGCTTGTGTCCATTTCAACGAATGCGATACTTTAAAAATAAAATGATATGATAACAAGAATTGTTTCGTTTTGTTCTGTATCGACCGGACCTTTTACTGGAAACTGCTGGCTGCAAACTCGAATAGGAGGATGTAGGTAACAAATTCCCACATACTGGATGTGGGCGAGCGAAGTTCTTGGCGATGCTTTAGCTTTGAGGTTAATTGAAATTGGAGATACATTTTTAACATTCAGATAGCAGAATCCTGTCAAAATATAAGTTTCAGATTTAAGATTAAGATTTCAAATTAAGATTCAAATTCCGGATTCAGTAAAAAAAAAAATCTTTCAACAATATCAGAGCTTTAAATAAATTTTGTTTGAAACTATTTAAACAAAATTGTGCATTATCGGATGAATAAATAATCAACATTTTTTATATGAATGCTCATTTTTATTGTTGATTACATGTTAATGTGTACTTTGGTTAAGTCCAAAATTTAATCTTCGATTAACTCGATAGGATTCGATCAATCGAACGAGTCGATGTCGGATACCATACCATCTTCATCAACGTGGGCCGGTGGCAAAGATTCACAATCCGGTGCTTGGTCGTTTCGAACCTGATCAAGTCACTGAAACGGTGGCCGGATGTTTCCATCAGCAGTATCTTCACTTTTGAACCGGGGCAATGACGCAAGGTCCTCCTTCTCGATGCTCTAGGGTAAACGGTTCCGACTCACTACAGCCGAAGTTCTGGACCAGCGGCGGAAAACCTCCTGCTTGATGGTGGAACTCCACAGCAGCTGGCATATTTCGCGCAGGCTTTGCTGACTTTTGGATGATTCCGGCAGCTGCTGCCCGTAAGATCTTGCTGCATCCGCCACCGGATCCGATTGCTGATCGCTCGAAGCTACTTGGCCCTACTGCTGCTGTAGATGTTCAACCAGTATTTCGACTTTGACGTCACGTCACGGATAGCAGCTAACCCGTCGAATAACAATCCCACAGGACCTTTTGAGACCACCATTAAACGAAATTAAACCAATGTTGATTTAAACGAAAAAACTCGCGACTCCGAAATTTACTCGGTCCGTATTAATTTGAGATAATGATTTTCTGCAGAAGTTTTCTCAGTGCAATGCTAAATTTAAAAAATATAAATGCTACCGCCCGGTGCGCGAAAGAGTGTGTATACCAAAACCGGTCCGCTGAAATGAGCAAAACCGGGCCGCGTATACTCCCGTATTGGTGCGTTTGCTCTAAGATAATCGCTGTGATACCATGTTTCTGACATATTGGGCAACTGTGAAACATCATGAATTAACAATACATTTCACAGTTACTTTAAAAACCATGGTGGTTTTAAAATTTAAAGAGGTTGATAAAGATGTTGAAGTTAGGATGAAGTTGATTGTTAAATTGAAAATCATAGCTCCGTTATATTAATACCATGGTCTTTGCTATTCGGGAACCATTTGGTGGGTATTTCGAATTTGGAACGCAAATATACGTGCAAATATACCTGGAAACATATCGTATATAATGTAGCAAAACCAGTATATACGTATAATTTTGAAGGCCATATAGGTACATTAGCAAACATATTCTTGATTTGGATTGTATTCAAGTACGATTTGCACGACTTGTCATGCGCATCATTTACGACTACCCTGATTCTTTTTGGAATATACTATGACAATTTACATTATCATATAGATGATTGAGGTTGTAATATTCGACATTTTTCGTACCAATATGGAAAGTTTGACGACTTATTTGGTCGTCCTTTGCGACTTGAGTGCAGGGCTCTCATTTTCCGTCAGTTGAATAAAAAGAAGATTATTATTATTTTTTTATACTTTAAACCAATCAGTTTATTCATCCATAAAAATAATAAAAATGAGATTATTTCAAAGAAATGCATTTTTTTCTGTCAAATTCAAGTTTATATCGTACAAGTTTATTATTTGCCAGATTGCTGATTTTATTGTTAGTACCTGGACTTGATCCCCTGACCATACGATCTGCAGCTCATGATGGTTCCTCGAAGCTATCTGGGATATATAAATTCAAGGGGATTTGCTTCAAAGGCATTAAACCAAAAGCAAATCGTATATTTCTACAACTTAAATCTTTTAAATCGTAGAACACGTCATCGATGATCTAAAAATAGACCAAAATTTTGAAGCCACTTTTAATTCGATTCCAATCATCGATGTCCCATTATCATAAACGATTTAATTGAACTTTTTTGTATTCTTTTACGATTGCCAGCAAATACGTTTTACGAAAATCAGACATGCGAATTAATTTGCAAATGTATACGATTGCATGCACATTATTACGAAACAATGCACCCGAATAGAAAAACATTGTGAAAAGACCATGAATTTCATTTTCACGCAACCATGAATTTTATAGTTGAAACTATGCGAATCATGGTACATAAAACCTTGAATAAACTGTCAAATTCATAGTTTTGGACAGAGAAATTTATGGTTTTAGCAAAATTTACCATGAAAAAAGGGGGTTGTTAAGCAACTTAACAATGAAAAAATCAACTTTTTCCCATACATTTGGAAACTCAAAACGATAAAGTTAACGGTTATTACAGCTTCCACTTTTTTCAAAGAAACACAGAAAAAAATATTTTCTGTAAAATTACGGCAAATATCCTGTAACAAAAAGGAGCAGGACATTTACCGCAATTTTACAAGGTCACATGACACTTAATTTTCAAGTGACAAAAATTTTTACAGCTTGCTTCAAAATTACAGGCTGCTTTAAAATTACAGGCTTCATTCAGATTACGGGCTGTTTTTAGATTACATGTTGCTTTCAAATCACAGGTTTTCAAATTACAAGCTCCTCCAAAATAACAGGCTACTTCAAAATTACAGTGCTGTAATATTGTATTTCCTGTACTAGCTCAGCGTTTAGCGTTTTTTATTTAAAAAATATATTGGAAATTTCAAAAAACTCGGATTAGAAATAAAAACACAAAATGTAAGATAAACTGTTTTTATTCATGTTAGTTATAGTTTATTTGCTAAGAAACATAAACAAAATTATGCATGCTTATGCTGCTTACAGCAGTAACCAACGAATTCAAGTTGAACTCGCTATTGCAGTATTAAAAAAATATTAATTAAACATATGAACATGCTCATAAAATATCTTCATCGGAGGATGCTTTAGGATCGTGAGCAGACAATTCGGTAATGATTCTACACTTAGAAGCAAAACTCAAATATTAGGAATTTAATAATTACAAAAATCTATAAAATTGAAAACAATTTTTTTGGTTAATCAAAGGCATACTAAATTTGAAAAATTTGATCAAGTGGTTTTTGAGATTAAGAATAACTCATTTCCAGCTGAGATATTTTTGTGGTCCTTAACGTGTTAAGATATGAAGAATCGATTGAAACTTAACTCAGAGTCGATGACTACACAGTAAACGAAAATTACCGAATTCGGTAATTTTTTTACCGAAATCCTAACATGTGGAGATCGTTAAACTGTTCGGTAATTTTTTCCATGGCAGAGGAATGACAGCTGTCAAATGTTACAGATCTTTTTCGGTAAAAATTACCGAAACTCGACTGATCATATCTAAGACCATCTGTCAAATTATTGACAGTTGTCAACGTGATACCTCGTTAGAGTACCGAATTACCAGTATTGTTGAACCGAAATGTCTGTAATTATTACCGAAAGGCCGGTAATGTTTAACCGAAAAACTATATAAGCTCGTTAATATGTACCGAGCGAACTGTAGAAGTTACCGAAATACCTGTAATTGTCACCGAAATACCTAGCATTGTTACCGAAAAACCTGTAATAACAATCGAAGTATATGAAAATATTACCGAAATACCTTGATATTTTTACCGAAAGGCTGTAAAAGCTCGGTAATATTTACCGAACAACCGGTCAATTTTACCGAAATATTTGTAATAATTACTAAAATATCGGTAAATTTTAACGAATAAAGTGAAAATTTCCGGTAATATTTACCGAATAATCGGTAAAGTTTACTAAAATACCTGTAATAATTACCGAAATACCGGTAATTTTTACCGAAATTTCATTTATATTTACAGAAAACTGTAAAATTTTCGGTAATTATTGCCGAAAACCGTGAAACGTACGGTAATTTCAGCTTATAACGCACAACGCATAACGTGAGATGATCAGAGTCTCCAGAAGGCACTTAAATCGAAAAATTTCAATTCTGATGAGCACAGATGAACTTAATAAAAGTAATTATAATAGAACAAGAAGAATTATAAATGTTTTCAAAGTCTCTTAAAAATAATATAATTAAAATATCAATAATTAATTATTAATAAAAATATTATAACTAATTTTATAATTATTATATTATAAAAAATCTGTGCTCATCAGAATAGAAATTTTTCGCTTCAAGTGTCATCTGGAGACTCCGATCATCTCACGTAATGCGCTGTGCATCATAAACTGAATTTACGGAACATTTTACTATTTTCGGTATCAATTTTACAATTTTCGGTAAATATTCAATAAACATTGGCTCTAGCTTCCAAGTTTTTTTTAAATAGGCCTAAAAATAATATTGTATAAACACTTACCTTCATTCATGACGAATAATTCAAATAATTCAAAGCTTTTAATAATTTACTATTTATTCAAACATAAATGCTATTTATTAATAATATAACTACTTAAACACATTGATTGAAATCGAACATCGCACCCAATTGAACAAGATTGTTCGACATAAACCTATCCACTTTCGGCCTTTGTCTAATGAACAGCTGAGAGTGGTAAGCTGGGTAATGTCAGTCTTGGTGCGGCTGATCTCGTCTGGCGTAGACTGGAACAGAGTGATGCCTAGGTTAAATTTGGTTATCAATACCACGGGTACCTATAGCAAAAAAAAAACATGCTAAATTTAATCAATTTACGTAAACCTTTGAAAATAGTTTTTGAGGTCATTTATATTTAAACAAAAAACAAACAAAACCTTATTCATGTAGTCATCGATGCTGTCATTCGAGAAGCTAACGTAGGTCGTCCACAGCGAATCCCGGATCTGTGCTGTGCACGTTCAGCGTCACCTCTTTAGACTATTTTCGTTGAAAATTAGCAAAAATATAATAAATGAAGCAGAATATGCTTTAATTGAGTATTAGGACGGTTAATCAAATGTTCATTTTTTTTGTAAAGTTCACTAAAGTTAATATTTTTTTGTTATTTAATTTATTCAAGCTCGTACACCTAACTTGAACTAGACTCACCCCTCTCCGTGAACTTTTAACCTGCATGGTATGTAACATTTCAATTATTAGCTAGTTCGGATCTTAGATTCAATCACCGTTTCAATTAATCTAGAACATTATTAATGCCGTTATGATATTACAATTAGCGGAACATAAGAAATTCTAAAAATAAGTTTTCTAGAACCAAAGTAAGAATTCTTTGGAATTCTTATTAACCTGGCAGAAATCTGTATCATCTCGCTGAGAATAGCGAAGCATTTTGATCAATTGCATCAAAATTACGACAGAATCTCCAATGCCATTGAAAAGCTAAAAGGAAATAACTAACATTAATTAAAATTTACATATTTTATCATATCTAAATTTGTGCTTACTTGATCCGCTTCACATCAACTTTTATTAAAGTGCCTATTCTGGGAGAAGGTTTATTCCAGACTCTCCACTATCTTGTTCGACTTGCAACGTGCCCGGCCACCTGCAGCTCAACTGCCCCCTTCATGGTTGTTTTCCTCGACCAGACCACAGTGCTCAGTTAAGCGGTGGCATAAGAAGAATGGTGATTGTCAGTTTTTCACCGCCCCGGATGGAGTCCGTTTTCTGCAACAGAAAAAATGTGAAGAAAAAGAAGTTTAAATAAGGCCGCATAAATTTATTAGAAACCAATTGGAATTAGATAGCAAATTGATATTTTAGGAAGAAAAAAAATTATTTGAATGATTAAGTAATTATCGTAATATTGTTTAGTATAATATCTTGAATTAAAAAAAATTGGCATCTACAAAACAAAAATTCTGATACGAAAGATTCTTGCAATTATTGTAATTGAAAACAACTATGAAATTTGATATTGCATTAAGTTGATGTTAACTATAGAAAATTTACCACATTGGTTACTCCGGAACCGACCTCGGGAAAGGTGTATGTAGTAAAGAAAGGGCCAGCTCATCCAAACCACGGTCTACCACCACACAGACACTAGAAGTAAAATGGTGATATTTTAGAACGAATGTTGTGTTTAGAAAATCAGTCTTACCTTTTAGGAATAAGAAACTGACCCAACGTATCTGAGATGTCTTTCCATATTGCGCTTAATTGTTCGGGTATTTCCAGGCCACTAGCAGATTCGTACGCAAAACAGTCATCAGATTTGACTAGCTTCCAAGTACTTGCTGACATGCTTTTTTACTTACGAAAGATAGCTCTTGGATGATTTCGGGCAGAATTTGACCCTCGATGATAGTTCTTTTTCCTTCATTGTAGGTTCGCTGGTAGGTACAATTTCACTGCAGGGCTTTCTCACCGAAGGGGATGTAGTTCATACTGACCCACTTTACACCGTTGCTCGCGTAGACCGCATATAGCTGATGCGGCTGAACAGTGTTGCCCCGCTTCCTGAAGGTGTCGATTTAATTAGTCTGGAATAAGAAAGTTAGAATAAGGAAATACTCACTCGAAGGAAATCCAAAGTTTTACCTTGTTTCAATTCGGTTGAAAGACGGTGGCACACATGCAAACTTGCTCATACTCAACAGCTGCTTGAATATGGTCGAAATCCTTTTCTTCAAATTGTGTCCATCATCCTTTCCCCGGCCGATAGCTCGTTTCTAAAATAGCTCCATGCAATTGAGGGCATCGTTATGCAGAGGTGTTAGCAGCGAAAATGGTGGACAAAGTGTGAGAAGTTGAATCGCTATGTACTGGAACGGTCACCACAGCTGGATCAGATCCTTCTGGCTAAACCGGGTACGAATGGGCTGTAACAGGGCCGGAAAAATTTGCACTTTAACGCTGTCAGTAAGGCCTGACTGAAAAAGAAAATCTCCTCCTGTTCCATCACAAAAAAAGCCTGGAGGGTTTAGTTGAACATCGGTGCCGAAAGTTTGTACAACCAAACCTGCAAGGCTATGTTCCGTGTGTCGATTTCATTTGATTTTCCTTATAAGCAAAACTCTTAAACGATTTGAGATGCGGTGTTGAGAAGAGATAAAAAAAATGCATCTTACCCGTGACGATCCGGACAGGATCAGAACCTGCGTCTCTGCCCACTACTTTTGTGCGGTAGTCAAAATATTACCGCTTGTACCGACCATCCACTACTCGCACAGCTAAACTGTTCTTAAACCTTATCCATCCTGCCACAGAACAGCCTGCCAGGTAGGTGGATTCATTAGATTCCCTTGAACATTACCGGGTTGTTGTTGTTGTTTTCCACAGCCATGTGAAGGAAGCTGAAAATAAAATAAAATTAAAGAATGAAATAGAATTGTATGGAGTGGACGAAAAAATAGAAAATTACACTTCATTTTACTGATGTTTGGTTCATGTGGTATATACTTACCAGCAATTTCATTGGCCCCACAATCGAACAAAAAACTTTTCACAACACCTCAACACAAGGAACGCGTGTCACCATCTTTGAAAAGAAGGCGACGGCGATGATTGCTTCTATTCACTCCGCTCGTGCACACTTGAAAACTCGAGACAAATGATTACGGTAGCAGGAGCGAGAGGGAGACTGCTTAACTGCCGTAAAATGACAATAGAATTTTGACGTTTCTCCTGACAGCCAGTTTTAATTTACAGTTTTCGGCGTTTTTTACCGAAAATTAATTGCAAAGTTATTTGTTTACATACAAACAAACGAGTTCCGGTAAGTCAACAAACGGATTAACGAAATTCGTTGAAAACAAGACGTCAGATTGAACAATTACCGAAATATTTCTAATTACAGAACTGTTTTTGTAAAATAAATTACCGAACTCGGTAATTTTCGTTTACTGTGTATGGTAATTATCTCCCTCTGAGTCCGAAGGATTCAATTGACGAATTTAAATCTATTTACATTCTCTAAATCATCATGTTTTCATCTAATTTGTTATTTTTAACGCCTTTGGATAATATGGTAATTAGCGAAAGAGGAAAAGTTTCCTATTTCGGAAACAAACTATAAAAGTATACATAAAGGCGCTTAAATTTGCTAACAGTACGTCGGTCAAAAAAGTAGCGTACACACAAAATTTTCGAGGCCGAAAATTAGCAAAATTTTGCTCAAATTTGACCAGCTAGAAACTTAGCAATCAATTTAGCAAATTTTTTTTACTAAAATTTCAGCAAAATTCCAAAAAGTGCCCTGACTAAATGTTTACTAATTTTATAGTAAAAAGAAACATTGTTTGCTAAAAGGTTTAGCAAAAAAAATCTCTTAAAATTACTAAAGATTTAGTAAAATTCAAATTTCGAAGTATGCGTTGGTATTCTAAAGAAAGGAGAAAATATGGAAAAAGAGAAATTAGTTTATTTTCAAGTAATTTTCAACCACTTAGCATATTCTATACAATTTAGATTAACATTAAATAATTCACACTGGTACGAAATACTTTTAGGTCCTCAACACCGTTGGCTTTTTCTTCCACGATGTTTTTCCGTTTTCTCTTCATGACCGTCAAGTTCCTCGCCTGTTCATCTGTTCTTCAATCCATAAATCAAGGTACCTCCACGATCATCAACATGTGCGAACACGTTATTGCCTCGCCACCACCATACCCAAATGGAAACGTAACAGGAACATTGGGAGTCCCTGGAAATGTTGGAAATAATTATTAAGATTTTTTCAAATTAGTCTGGTTTAGCGTTTGTTAAGGAAAAAGCTTATCATTCAATTGTTTTATTTTTAATATGGGAATCAAGAGCATGATGGAATTATAATGAATCAGTTGATTTGTTTGATCTCCGCTGCTGAATAGATATGGAGTTCAAAAACATCAAACGATTGCTCTAAACAGTATAGTTTCGTTTGAGCCAAAAATTCAAAACTTCTGAATCGAAAATGGAGGCAATTTGAATTAATAATTACTCGCCTTCATAAATTAGTTTCTATTAAGTTAATATGTTTACAAAAACCAAAAATATAATGATCCGGCTACCAGCTTTTTGGAACTTGTAGTCTTGTAGTGACAGTGAATTTTGTGTCTTGATCCTACCATTGCATCAAGAAGTTGCTCCTACAGGTGATAAAGTGTCCTGAAAACTTAATTTTATTTACAAATTATTATAATTTAGGCGAAATAGAATTATTTTCGTTTGATTTATTTTTTAACTGAATAAAATTTTGGTTAATAAGGTGCAGGTTGAATTTTCTCTAATATACCATCATTCCGAATAAACTAATTTAAAAATTTCCATACCGAACTAAAAAAAATTATATTGAATTCTGTTTTTGTTCGATATCATAAAAAGATAGTGAAACATGATTTCATTCTTCATAAATAGTTCAAAATCCAAGCTCCGGAATGTAGAAAAAGATTTTTTAATCAGATATTCTTGATTGCCTCAGTAAACAGATCCAAATACGAATTGCAATTACATCAAACTTAAATCATAATTTAAAAAAGTAGATGAATTAACTACAAAAAATACTATACTTTCAAAATTTTTACCAATGCTTACCATAACTTGATTTCCAGTTGTTCGACTGTTTCCTGAAATTTGTGTTTTCCCTCAGCCACTCAGATCAAAACAAGCTGACTTCTTGTAAATTATTGCGTCTTTTGCCTTCGTCCTTCACTTTGGGCATCATGAACGTTCTTCCGGAGCGTCGACTAAAAGAAACAAACTGATCATTCACAACGTCCACTGCAACAACTGTTCAAGTGAGAGTCTTCGTATTTTTTTCCAAAATGGTCTTTTTTTTTCAGGGATTTTCATCCTATTGGATGATTTATCCCGGCCTTTCCAAAATGGTCCAGCCGTGTGTTTACGAAAGGTTAGGGAATGTTAATAATGCAACGGTATGTACTTACATGCATACAATCTCCGGAGGATGAAAAATAGCAGCTTTCAGCGGTGTCAAAAAAACTCATCGCCTGACCGTGTCGGATCTTCGAACCAACACAAAAATCCTGCAAAATTTAAAATTATCTTTCAAATTCGATTTTAAATCAAAGTTAATTTCGTAAACGAAACGAAATAGAGGATTTTTCCGGTTCGAGTCCACCTAGTGGAGACACCGGCGGGTCGCAGTGGTGTTGTTTGCCAAAGAAACACTTACAATTTCTTCGGCTCCGGAGGATTTCAATCCCCAATTTTTCGACATGTCCGGGCAAGTGTGTCTTCCAGCGGCCTGTGATGAATCTTCCCAGGAACGGCAAACTAAACACATTAACGACACACTTGTTGTTCCGACAGAACTTTTTTCTACAAAACGGAATCGAATAACTACATTTTCGTTCCAAAATCGCGACCGACTAACGAAAACAAATCAAAATCAAAATGCCTGCCAAAACAAATCGTTGACCGCGGTTCGAGTCCAAAGTAAAAGTTCGAGTCCCAGCTACTGTAAATGCTAAAGTTAGTAGCAAATGGGTGTTTTTTACTCAAATTGAGCTAAAGTCATGACAATTTGGGAAAGTGCTAACTGAAGAGCAAAAAAAAATTTTTGCTAACTGAAAGTAAGGGAGTATTTTTGCTAAGTTGGGCCTCGAAAGTTTTGTGTGTAGTCTAAATACAGGATCTAAATTCTAGTTCGTTTTAGGAGACGGTTGTGAAATCATGAAAAAAAAATTCTCTACGTATTTCTTCTACAATATCATCCACATGACAACGTAACTGTAACAGGTGTCACGGGTACTTGAAGATAGTTCGTAGAACAATTTCTGAATATTTATCCTTTGAAACGGATCCTATTTGTCGATTCTTTTAAACAAATCTTTAGTGGCTACTAAGTGGGTTATTCTGCAACAACCTATTTAAATGATGTTGTTCAAAAACGATGACATTAGGCAACTGATGTTCTAGTTTCATTGCTGCAACTATTCGTGAGTTTCTCATATTGTTAAGCTTTGAGTCTTAGTTTGTTCCTGTAATAAGAAAAATGAATTAGTTCTTTTCACTGAAAAAAAATAAATAAACGCTTACCTTCGTCGTTTTTTCTTTCGCTACAACTACGCTTTTCTAAGCCAACGGATGTGGTCGCCAGCCGAATAATCATTGAAAAATTTTTCTGTGCCGGATGTTATTTTTAAATGGCTTTCGCTTTCAGAATTCAGTACATTCAGATTTCGTGATTTTGTTCCAAGTGCCTATTGTAGTCAACATATGAGACGTACAGAAACGTTCACGCAAACAGCTTTTTGTCCCGATGATGCAGCAAAGCTGCAACTTTTTCTTACCGTATCCCACAGGGTCGAGGAGCTCCAAAACAAACCGTCCATATCGATGGTTCGAACCGGCTTTTCCATCACCATCGTGTCGGTCTCGTCGACCAAGCTTTTGGCGATGAGGACCGGTTTCTTGGACTTTTAGGCGTTGTAAGCGGACACACATTCCTCCATCAGTTTCGCTGCCTCTGCGCTTTTCTTCGTCCTTCGATCGTAACAGATCGACATTGTCATCATCGTCTGTGGCAACGAATACCGTGTGTTTTCCACCGGCAATATGTGGCCTGTCTTCCTCAAATTCTACGCTCCTGGCTGCTGAACGGTGCAATGTGACGGTACCAGCGCTGAGCGAGGACGTTATTCCCAGCCGGAGCTTCACCGAAAGCGTCAAACATCGACAAATCGGCCTCTATATCTCAATGAAACTGTGGTCAGCGAGAAATTTGTCCACTTCCTCCAGCCTATTGGGAGTTTTGTGCGCCGGGGGTCATTTGAATGTTTGGATGCGACTGCAAGAAAAAACTCGGAAGAACTAAACAAGATCTACAGGAACACATAGGAGAACGGAGCACGAGGATTTTTGAGCAGTAGTTGATCGGAACTTAAACAAATGGTGCTGCATCTCAGTATCAGCGATTTCATCCGAGCTTCGGATTACACATCAACCGCGGTTTGATAAGCTGTAGGGATATTTTTGAAGGTATAGGTATAGGTAATTTTGGCGATTTTGGTTGATTACTTACGATTTGTATAATCGTGGCCCGGATTGATAAATAAATTTAATGCTTTCCGCGGGAGCTGCGGCCGTTTTCCTTTTGGTCGTTAATTGTTAATTGACACATCTAGATTTGGGATAAAGAAAATTGTGAGAAAAAATAAAGAACTATAGCTAAAATAACCGTGTACTTACATTTTTTTAAAAGATCCAGAAATGATTCCGAACGTTCCGACCAAATGAAAGTTTTGTTTCTTCTTCGCCTCATCGTGAGCTGAGACAGTTGTGTTTACATTTTGCATGGTGGTGTGCGGAGTGGCAGTTGGGTTGGGATGTTCATAATTTAGTGATCTCGCTTACTTGATTTTACATTCCAAAAGATTTATATTTACTTCAAGGCTCAACTTCAGTACAAATACTTTCAAATTTAAATCCGAAAATATGTAAAACTATGTCTTTTAAAATTTATCTATCATTGGATTGACTGTAGTGAGTGTGTGAGAGTACATATTTATTCATTTCCTACAAATCCATCCCACAAACCGAATTGAAGTTGTAGTCTTTTAGGAAATTTCTTTAAAAGTAATATTTCACTGAGATTCAATTCAATTAAAGAGAAATCGAATCAGCGACGGAACGTTATTTTGGTTGTTGCAAAAAGTCGAAGGTGACTTGTAACGTGTGGATTGATAAAAGAATATAAAATGAAAAATGGGAACTTACGAATAATCAACGATGGCTGATAACGATGCGAATTATTTACACATGCACTTCCTGTGGATTTGTGGCCAAAAGCGTACGCGATGCTTTTACACTGGTTACACTGGTGTATTTCCGGTCGGTCTCCATAGCACTACAACGAAACGAACAGTCGATCAGTTGCAAGCAATAATAAATTTTGTTCTTTTGGTTGACATCCTATAATTTCACAGTCCTGCAATATGAAAGCGTCTGTAGATAATGCTATCACTTGAAAATAAATGCTTCGATCTTTAAAATTACAGTGCATGTCCTGCTCCTTTTTGTTACAGGACATTTGCTGTAATATTAAATGATTTTTCATTTGCTTTTCAACCAATCCATTGAAAATAACGTGTTATTTAAATTACAGCATGTATTATATTAAAGGTAAACATTTTCAATGACACGTAATAGTCATTATTTTTTTCTGTGTACATTGTTCACCGGATTTTTTCAGCGCAACAACTTCCACAGTTGCTCCGGGCTCGGCACAAACAAAAACCCGAAACAAAACAAATCAAAAAACTTCTTTTGACGTCTTACTTTCAGATACCTAACAGGGTTGCCCGGTGCACTTTTTTTTTGTTATGCGCTCGTAATTTAAAAGATTATAAATAATGAAAAAAAAAACACGTAGGTTATTTCCAATTTCTTGGTTTCAAATTAAACAGGAAATCATTTAAATTTACAGCAAATGTCCTGTAACAAAAAGGAGCAGGACATCTACTGTAGTTCTACAGGTCGAAAAAAAATAAGTGTCTCCAATTACATGACACGTAATTTTTTTCGACCTGTAAAATTTTGGCAAACGTCATGCTCCTTTTTGCTTCTAGGACATTTGCTGTAATATTCAATGATTTTCATTTACTTTTTAAAAAAACAATGGAAAATTATGTGTTTTTCAATTTACAGGCTCTATTATTTTAAAGGAAATCATTTTCAATGACACGTAATAGTCATTATTTTTTTCTGCGTGGTTTCATTTGTTTGCTTCAATTTTTATTCAAATTTTTCGTCTTGTTTTAAAAAAAAATCATCACTTTCCAGAAGCTATAAAAAACCATATGCACTACGGAGCTTCTAAACTGTAACATTGGCGGCTCTTGTACCGCATCTTCTGCCCGATCCTGGGACAAGGCTGGATTCCTGCACATCATGAAGTACCAGGCCATGGGGAACTTTGAATTTCCGTCAGCTTCTAGAATAAAAAAATTTCGGTTTAGTTAGCCTACATATGAATGAATAAATAATAAAATTATTTACCAAGATCACCGAATTTAAAGCCATCATTTTCTGTTCAGATTCCGATCAGCTTGATTTCGATTTGGTCCGGATTCACTGATTCCGACCGCGAAAATTTAAATTTAAGTTAACTTCCTCCGAGAGAAAGTGACGTTTGTAGGCGCCAAAATTTTCATTACACGAAAAAATGTAAATGTGTAAAAAAGCAAAAAATTACCAATTTTCGCGTGGTTCGGATTATCATTCAACCATGAAGAACACTGGTACAAAAAAAATCACAAGAATTTCACTGTGATACCGTTCGATGTTCGTGTTTTTGAAATATTTGCAACTTTGAAATATTTTGAATTAATGATATACTTCACGGTAACTTTAAAAATCATGGTATTATCAAAATTTAAACCGGTTGATAAATATTTTGAAATCACTATGAAGTTTACTGTTAAATTCAAAATCATTGTTACGATATATTATTACCATGGTCTTTGCTATTCGGGCAGTTATATACGTTTTTTATTTTGAATTATTTTATGCATAGCACGACAAAATCTCTCAGTCACGGCTGATCACCGTATATCGGTCGTTTCACGGATTTTTTGCGAATTGTCGTACACAAAGGTCGAGTTCATATGTACATAAAAACGAGTCTCTCTTCTTGTCGTAATAAAATCATGCAATGCTTTTAAATACGATAAAGAATATGCATGAACCGCACATTGTAGGTGCAGATATACGAAAATGAGTATAAATAACATTCTATACGATGTAATCTGCAAAAGAAAATACGACTTCTGGTTGTCTGGGCAATTTTTCCTACAGGGCATTTTTTGTTAAATTTTTCAGGTTCGCCACCTGCCGTCGGTATTGCGAACCTGCAAAATCTGACATCAAAAAATTAGACAGAAAATGGTTGAATTTTTGTTCTAAGTGTCATGTCAGTGTGGTCAGTGGTAAAACCATGAAAATCCGATGATTTTCATTGTTGAACCGCTGTAATGAAAATAATTGCTCATGGTGGGGTTTTTGTGTTTATTTTTGATTTTGTCATCATTTTCAGATTTATTTTATTAAAACGGATGGATTTGTTCAAATTTATTTATTAAAAAAAACTTCACACTTTACTCACATCAATTGATTGCGTCTAATCCGATGGACCCGTCTCTCACACTCCGGCTATCCGTAGCCGCTTCCGGCATCTACTCACTCGCAGTGTGATGGTTTTTTTTGCTAGAAATGATAAAAATAAACGAATCAATATAGTTGCCTCTTATTAATTTCGATTTTTACTCACCATTGGGACCACTTCAGAACACTTCGAATGGATTTTTCGAAAAACTACGGACCGACCTCGACTGACGATTATGTAGAGGAAAAAAACAGTACCGCGGCAGTCAAATAATCCGTACACGAAAAACTTGGAATTTTTAAATTGCTTGAATTATTCACGCTCGGATGTACTTTTAACCATGAAGTACATGGTCACAATTAAATTCATTGGATAATGAATGTGATACCATGGTTCTGTTCTATTCGGGAAGAGCAGGATTCGTTTCTATCGATTTCTATTACACTAACACACATGCAGTTAACAACCCGAGTAGCCAAGACGATGGTATTAACACAGACCACACTGACATGACACCTAAAACAAAAATTCAACCATTTTGTTGCAATTGAATTTATATTTTACTTTAATAGTCCCTAAACTGATATGATACGAGCAACAAGGCAACAACTTCTTTTAAATAACCCATCCCACACTAAAGCAACACTACCGTGTAAGAACATTGAACAGGCTTACGCAAGAAAGAAACCCATGCAGAAAATATTAAGCGGAAAATGGGTAGAAAGAATGCCACTTATGGATGGAAAAAAGTAAGCGTGTA
This sequence comes from Uranotaenia lowii, assembly GCF_029784155.1. Classification (NCBI taxonomy): domain Eukaryota; kingdom Metazoa; phylum Arthropoda; class Insecta; order Diptera; family Culicidae; genus Uranotaenia; species Uranotaenia lowii. The sequence goes on along the minus strand of NC_073691.1, from coordinate 98,670,892 downwards.
TGGGAAGAACTGTCAACGAGAATTCCCGCGTGGCAGGAGTGGAAAAAAAAAAGAAGAACGACCGAGTGAGTAAACGTGGTGAGGAAAGTGCGCGATTCTGGTGGAACGTTTTTTCACTCGCATCAGGACAAAGTCCGGGAAAAACGGGTCGACTATCCGGGGCGACGAACTTCCGCCGTATCCGAACCGGGATTTCGTTCGGAAAACGAGTGTGGCGTCGCGACTCCCGATAAAATCCGGACAGCGTCAGGAAGGATCCGAGACAGCGAGGTTAAGTTCAGGTAGGTGGAAAAAAGCATAGTACAAGCCGCCACCTAACCCTATAACCACCTGCAACAGGAAGACGGAACAACTCAAGGGCAGAGAGGCCAACTCCAGTCCAGGAACCGGGAAAAACCGCGCACAAGCGACCTCGGAAGAAACGTGGAACCACAGGTACGAATACAGTTGCCATAGAAGCATCTGGAAGTGGGCTAATTGATTAAATTTTCCCCAGAGCACTCCAACCGGAAGCCACCAGAAGGAACGGCCGGAAAAAAAAAGAAAAGCCTGCCCCTGGAAGGAAGCAGCAAAGCCACCAAGTAGCACAGGTAGGCCAACAATTCGCTACAGATTCTGGAAGTGTGAAACTGATTGTCTTTCTCCCCCCCTCAGGCAACTTCAGTCGGAAGACCACCAGAACGGGTGGAAGGAAGCAAAAGCAAAAGGGTCGCTTAGCGTAAGTTCCCGGCATTCATTCAAGGGGCGAGGAGGACTAATCCTTTGAATTCCCTACAGGGCCCTTTTTTCTTCCGCTATCTGTGCTGGCACCATCAGCACCACAGGCCTTTTATCCACAAGTGCGACGACCGACAGTACCAGCTACGGCCAGCGAGAGCCAATACGGTGTCCGGGAAGGCGCTAGCAGCGCAACAGGTGCTCCGAAAAGGAGTGTGGCAACCGGCAGCATCGGCGAGAGACGCGACAGGGTCGCGAGAGGCAAAATATCGCCCGGCAGAGGCTCCATCGGCACGGCAGGTGCTCTAAGAACGAGCGTGGTGACCGGCAGCACCGGTTACGCTCGACGAGAAACGCGACGGGGTCGCAGGAGGCAAACTATTGTCCGGCAGAGGTGCCGTCGGCATAGCAGGTGCTCCGAAAAGGAGTGTGGCGACCAGCAGCATCGGCGTGAGACGCGACAGGGTCGCGGAAAGCAGAAAATATCATCCGAAAGAGGCGCTAGCGGTGCGAGAGGTGCGCCAAAATCGAACGTGGCAACCGGTAGGATCGGTTACGCTCGGCAAGCAGACGCGACAAGGTTGCCTGAGGCGAGGCATTGTCCGGAAGAGGAGCCAGCAGCACAACAGGTGCGCCAAAATCGAGCGTGGTGCTCGGCAGCGCCGATTGCGCTCGGCAAGCAGACGCGGCAGTCGCGTGAGGCAAGGCATTGTCCGGAAGAGGCGCCAGCAGCACGACAGGTGCGCCAAAATTGTGCGCTGCGACCGGCAGCACCAGCTACTCTCAGGTGAGAGGCGACGAAGCGTCCGGAAGAGGCGCTATCAGTAACAAGGCGCGCTTCAGGATCAAGTGTGGGGGCCAGCAGCTTCGCTTGCACTCGAGCAAGACCCGACAGAGTCGCGTGAGGCGAAACAGTGTCAGAAGAGGCACTATCGGAATCAATACCATCGAACGCTGGGCTCAGCCATTTCGGTTGCGCTCCGACGAGGCGCGACAGGGTCGCGTGTGGCGGCCTCCGCCTCCTACGGAAGAGCAGCACTAGTGGAGGATCGCGCAAGCATGAGGCGACGCTGCGAGACGAGCAACAGGTCCCGGGTGATAACCCCAACGAAGCGTAAGTGAAAGCCTAATGACACACATGTTCTAGCTGGGAAAAGGGGGATTAAAAATGTTGCCCAAATAGAAAATTTAGCTCAAATTTTGAATTGTTTATTTATGTGGCACCGACCACAATCAGCCTACATTACAAATGGCGCCCAACTAAAAACGAACCGTATTATTTTGTTCGTTTAATTTAATAAATATCATTAAATGTTATGATGATATTGTGATGATTATTATTACAGTTGAATTGTAAAAGCAACTGTTAGGTTTATTTTGATTTTTGCTCAAGTTTTTGTAACGTATCAAGTTGTTATTTTAATCTGTAAGTCCACTGAAAATATCTGGTTTTTGATCCAAATAAATGATGATGAATAAACAAATTGAGTTGTATCATCTTACCCGCTTAACAAAATGAATGCTTGGAATGCTAGGAAGAATGCTTGGATTCGAAGCATTCTTCAAGCATTCCTCCCATTGAATTCAAGCATTAAATGGCCCAACCGATTCTACTTGAAATGGTTGTCCCGGTTCAAAATGACAGCTCTCGTTGACATCTGTCATGGTTCGATTGTATTGGTGTGATTTCTACTTGCGTATGTGTTAGTGCATTCGTGTATGTGTGTGCGTGCTATTTTGACACGGTTTATTTAAAATATGATTTTCAAAAAAAAAAATTAGAATTTCTGAACATCTTTTATTTATTTCAAAACTTTTTCATCAACTTTATACAATATAATCATTTCCCTGTGCACAGTTTCCATATATTTTGTCACAATGAAAAAAATTGAATATCCCAGCACATTTAAGCACACCGCTAGCGAGGAACGGTTGATGCTTGAACTGCATGCCGCTTCCGTCCGAACCTTCGGTTCTTTTCCATAGTAGAGGTATTCGGTTGAACGTATCGTAGCGGAAATTGTTGCCGCTAAATTCCAGCTCCTCGTACTCTTCCGCACCAGATCGACACATGGAAAAATTCTTCGCCAAAGCCTCCTTTGCTACCAATTTTCGTTTCGGGGCGTGCATCAGCATTTGCTCTGCATGATTTTCGGAAACTGAAATAGAAAATGAGGTTTAATAAATAATATTTATCAGCAATAACTAAAAAATTACCTTCAACAGCTTTTGCACGATGCTGCTGTCGAAAAGGCTGGTAGCAAAATGGCCGTTGGAAACTTAGAAATTATTCCAGGCCTGCCTCAACCGTGTGTTGTATAGACGGAGGAATTATTTGTTTATTATTTTGTGCTCGCGTATGTGTGCTATCGGTGCAATCAGCTGGCTTGCAGATGCACGTTAACTTTTGAGACCTCAATTTTTGGTATATAACGCAGCCCTACGCGCAAAATTTTTCGCTCAAACCCAACCCTACGCGCGGAATCGTTTGCTCAAGGTTTTAAAAGGGCCTGCGGGTAATGATGAGGAGATGGAATATGAATTGGCCTTGCGCCATGTTACGAATCTAGCCCCATGCTCTAGAAGAGCTAGGGTGGTCAAGTTAAAAGCCCTTGTCCAAGAGGACACCCTAAGAGACACCATTTATGTTAATTCAGAACACGTAATGTCGCCGGAGTTGAACATCGAGGTCTGCCAGAGGGCAGTTGTAGAATTGAGGAATCATGTTGATTTAGCCACGCAGAATAGAAACGCCGATCAAATGGCTTGCGCGAAATCGAGATTGCTTCATTACCGGCAAAGATTATCACTGATTCCAGTGGTCGCGAGTTTAGAGGAAACGCGTAGGGTCGTGTGCGAGCTTGTAGAGACGCTGCTAGCTCAGATAGAGTGCGTGAACAGTGCAGTCAATATGGTGCTAAGTGAAACAGAAAACACTAGCCTTTCAACTAGTGTCCCAACCATCCAGGCAGAGAACAGTAGCAGTAGGGATGCCTGCGATGCGTTGACGATTCCACCGAGGCCACAAGCAGCCGGAAATGATGAAGGAGCACGAGCACGGATGCAAGAGGCGGATGTTGAGCCGTCTTCTCTTCCGTTCCAAGGAGGCAGACAAGGACAGAGGGACTCGGAGGAAGTAATCATCCGGAGGTCGGGTAGTTCGGCTGGTCTAGCTGCTGTGAACGTTCTGGACGAACTGCGGTTCGACATTCAACAACGACAAAGGAGGCAGCAGCAGTTGAACGACAGCTTTACAAACCGAAGTGGTAGCAACTACGACAGGCGGATGCAGAAGGCGATTCACAATTGGCCTTTCAAGTTCCGAGGCGAAAAGGACACCACGTCCCTCAACATTTTCCTAGACCGAGTGGAGACGTTTGCCAGATCAGAGGGAATCGACGATCAGACACTTCTGGCTTCCATAAAGCACCTGTTGCTTGAAGACGCCCTCGACTGGTACTCCAGAGCACTTGCCCAACGTCGTCTGTATTCCTGGCAAGCATTCAAGCAAGAAATTCGACGGGAGTTTCTGCCAAGCGGGTATGCGCAGATCCTGAGGCTGGAAGCCAGCTTTCGTTTTCAAGGTGCCAACGAAACGTTCGATAAGTTCTTCCGTGACATCTCTACACTATTCCGCTTCATCGATCCACCACTTACGGAAGAGGAGAAGTTGTTCATAGTCAAGAAAAACATGAACATGGACTATGCAACAATAGTAACAGCCGCTCAGCCAAAGACACTGATGGACCTGGTCAACGTCTGCAGCAACTTCGACGAAACAAGGCTATTGCTGAACCAGCAGCGCAGGATTCCAATTCCGCACAACAGCTTACTAGAACCGAACTTCGCAACACCAGCAACAACAAGTCGATCTCAGCAACACCAGCAGCAGCGTTTCGGGAGATTGCAAGCAGTGGAGGCGGACGAGCAGTTGTACAGAGCCACATCATACTCAGCACCATCGCATCGGCTTCCAATACAACAGCCACGCTTCAACAGAGTACATGCGGTGGAGAACGAGGTCCAGCAAGGTGCGGCTTCAACGTCAGCTATCCAAACTGAAGTAGATCTAGTGGATCCAGAAGAAGCAAACGGTCTGAAAGGGGACTTCAACCGGCTGTACGAGCAAGTTTGTGCCATGAAGCTTCAACTGGAGCGCAGATCGAATCGTTTCAATACAGGACTACAGCAGCAGCACTCTGTACAACGACCGGAACAGCGTCAACAACCGCCTACAACTTCGGCAGGTCAGAACAATTTGGTGAATCGTCAAGGCAGTCAAGCGGAGAACTATAGAATACAACATCCGTTGCAACAGCAAGCTAAATGGGCGCCGCGACAGCAGCCTCAACAGCAGCAGCTTCAACAACAGCAGCTTCAACAACAGCAGCCTCAACGGCAATTCCAACAGCACTATCAACCACAGCTCCAGAACCAGCAGCTTCAGCAAGCAGGCAGCAACATGTACGATCTAGATCCTGTTCAGCATACAGCGTACCGCCCAGCGCTTTGCTGGAACTGCGATGAGGAGGGGCATAGGTTTCCGGATTGCACGAAGGCACAGGCAATTCTCTTTTGCTACAGATGCGGTCGAAAAGGTTACACGTTACGCAGCTGTCTTGTTTGTAACAGCGAAGCGGAAAACGCCGCAGCGAGGAGGTGGTAGATGGAGGGCCAGATTCTTCGCAACACAGCTATCAACCTTCAATACCTCCCGATTTACAAGACATCAACTCTATCATTATCAATCCCGGACATGACAATCGTCCACACGCCGTTTTGGACGTTCTTGGAAAGAAAGTCACAGCTTTGTTGGACAGTGGTGCAAACTGTTCCTTGTTAGGTGGCAGTAAAGCACAGATCGTAGAAGAGCTTGGACTGCGAAAAGAAGCACTGAACGGTGGGATCAAGACAGCGGATGGAACGCCACACCAGATCAATCACTTCACACGTCTGCCAATATCGTACAACAATCGAAGCGAAATATTGCCGGTTCTACTCGTGCCTAGCTTGCCAGATTGCGCTATCATGGGCATGAACTTCTGGCAAACGTTTGGCGTCAAGGCAGTGTGCTTCTCGATAATGAACAATGAAATTGAACAAGATGCAGAACCGATGAAGGCGCTTTCACCAGAACAGCTAAAGCGACTAGACCAAGTGGTACACATATTTCCGAAGGCAGAAGATGGTAAACTAGGTAGGACGCAGATCTACGAACATCAAATCGACGTCGGAAATGCGCCACCAAGGAAACAACGGTACTACCCAATGTCGCAGTACGTCCTAGCGGAAGTTAACAAAGAAGTCGACCGAATGCTATCCCTAGACGTGATCGAAGAAGCAGTGTTCTCACCGTGGAATAATCCACTGGTAGCGGTGAAGAAGAAAGATGGCAGATACCGGGTATGTTTAGACGCAAGACACCTGAACTCAATCATGGTGAACGAAGGTTATCCGATACCGCAGATATCCGCAATCATCAATAACCTCGGAGGATGCTCGTACATATCTTCAATTGATTTGAAGGATGCCTTCTGGCAAATGCCGCTTCAACAAAAGTCACGACCCTTAACAGCATTCACTGTACCATCCCGTGGTCACTACCAATTTAAGGTTGTTCCTTTTGGTATCTGTACGGCAAGTCAAGGACTCGCAAGACTAATGACACATCTTTTCGCGGACATGGAGCCATTTGTCTTTCACTATTTGGACGACATTATAATCTGCTCCAAAACGTTTGACGAACACGTAGCAGTTCTTCAAGAAGTGGCAACCAGACTACGTCAGGCGATTCTCACCATTTCCCCGGAAAAATCTAAGTTCTGTCGCCAACGCATAAAATATTTGGGCTACGTTCTCAGCGAAGGAGGATGGAGGGTCGACGAGGAAAAGGTGGAGAGCATCGTCAAATTTCCAGTTCCAAGTACACGAAAGGAAGTTCAAAGATTCCTAGGCTTATGCGGATGGTATCGACGCTTCATTCCAGAGTTCTCACGAATCGCTGCACCAATCACGGAGCTCACGAAAGCCAAGATCAAATTCCGATGGACAACAGCAGCAGAAGAAGCTTTTCTCAAACTCAAGTCAGCTCTAGTCACCGCGCCAGTACTTGCGATGCCGGACTACACAAAACCGTTTTCAATAGCATGCGACGCTAGCGATGTCGCGATTGGTGCTGTATTGACGCAGGACATCGAGGGAGAAGAACACCCGATCAGTTATTTTTCCCAGAAGCTATCTTCGTCGGAGCGAAAATACACAGTCACAGAAAAAGAGTGCTTAGCAGTTATTCGTGCGATAGAAAAGTTCCGTGGGTATATAGAAGGAATACGTTTCGTCGTCTACTGTGACCATTCCGCCCTCAGCTATCTGAAAACTTTAAAAAACCCCACAGCTTTGATGAGCAGATGGCTCTTGAGACTCAACGCGTTCGATTTCGAAATCAGGTACCGGAAGGGCAGCTGCAACACCGTACCAGATGCGCTATCCAGAGTGCCGGGCGCGAGTTACTTTGAATGCGTTACCTAACCGGCACACGTTTCGAGGTCCCCGGGATAGTGGATGCTGTGACGGGCGTGAGTTATTATGAAAGCGTTACCTAACCGGCACACGTTTCGGGGTTTTCCGTACCAGTCTGAAGTTGACGATAGAGGAAAAGGAGAAGGAGGAAAAAGGATAAAGCAGAACGATGATCAAGGAAAAATTGAGAAAGAGGAAAAGGGTGAGATGTATAAGTGCATGAGCACAGCCTACCCCTTGATGTAGTATCATAGGGTGAAACCAAGGGGCACATCTGGCACACGAAGCCCAAGGTGGTTTTAGTGGGACGAACCCACACACGGCAGCAAACACCCGGCTGTTATGGTTTGAAGTCAAATTTCCATCTTGTAAAAAAAAAAAAAAAAAAAAAAAAGCGCTATCCAGAGTAGCCTGTTCGCTAGTGTTTTCGATTTCCGAGGTGAATGATCCATGGTACAAGAACATCGTCAAGCAGGTAGAAAGGAAAGGCGACAAATATCCCGATTTCCGTATCGCGAACAACGAGCTCTACAAAAATTGTCATTGTAAGGATGAGGCTGGTTTAATCACGCATCGATGGAAGAAAGTTGTTCCGGAAAACCACCGAGCAGAACTCATTCGTCGATATCACGACGCACCATCAGCAGCGCATCTAGGCTTCCAGAAGACGTGGCACAAACTACAGCAGCACTATTACTGGCCGAAGATGCAGGACAACGTCGCCCGTTACGTCAAAGCATGCACTACGTGCAAGGCTAGTAAAGCGCCCAATATAAGAATGATGCCGCAAATGGGGAAGCTCAAGCCAGCAAAGGTACCGTGGGAGTTAATATCCATTGACTTCGTCGGGCCGCTCACCAGATCTAAGAAGGGCAACACAGTTCTCCTGGTCATCGTCGATTGGATCACCAAATACGTCATTGCTCACCCGATGCGAGCAGCCGATTCAACCAAGATGGTCGAGTTTTTGGAAGAAAAGGTATTCCTGAAATTCTCCAGGCCGAGGATAATACTGTCAGATAACGGCAAGCAGTTCGAGTCGCAGGTGTTTCGAGCACTGCTAAGCCGTCACAACATTATCCACATGAAGACCGCTTTTTACGCACCGCAGGTCAACAACGCCGAGCGAGTGAACAGAGTTCTTATCACTTGTGTTCGATCGTTGTTGGAGGAAGATCATCGAGAGTGGGACAAGAATCTGGCCGCCATCACCGCAGCCATCAACAGTGCGAAGCACGAATCAACCGGAGTCAGCCCGCACTTCGCCAACTTCGGAAGGGAACTTCTGTTGCACACGGACCTCTACACTCTGCAGGACTTAAACGTGTCAGACGATCCAAAGGTCGCGCAGGAGATGCGGCTATCCACGATCAACAGGATTCACAAATTCATCCAACAGCGGATCAAGAAGACCCACGAGAAGACAAAGAAGCGCTACGATCTACAAAAGCGGACTGTGTCCTTTCAACCGGGCGAGCTAGTATGGCGCCGCTCGTTTGTTCTTTCTTCGAAGGCGGACCATATCAACAAGAAACTGGACCCCAAATTTATTCCGGCTATCGTTAAAGAAAAGCTGGGAGCCAATCTCTACACTCTGGAGGATGTCGTCACCGGAAAGCGAGGTCGCTACCACGTGAAGGACATCAAACCAGACTAAGTTATTCAAGCTATGTAAGCAACAACGCTGACCACAAGCTCACTCGGAGCACAAAACACGAAATGAAGAAGGCTGTAGGACCAACAACATCATCTTTGAAACCTCGCCCCCAACAACTCGGAGTAAATTATACAGAACTCTTCCAGTCGAACAACTCAATGAAGCACAGCTGATGCTAATTCGTCGCTAGGACACCGACGAACACAACGAAGTAGGCGTTTATGAAGGAGACAACGGCCTTGCGCGGGACCAGCGTCGGCTGAATGGACTCTGAGAACTCTGCCAGGAAGTTCGTCAGAATTTGGAGAGGGCTGGCAACCTTGCGTGGGATTGCCGCCACTCATTGTCCAGAATGCAATCCTGTCATCTTGAAGCAGCGTAGCAGCGCTGGGGATAGTAGCACTGGTGAGCCACCGTAACCAGGCGCTACACACCATCGCAGAGAACCCATCCAGGTTCGGGATATTGGAATGTTCGGAAAGTCAAGTACAGCAGCTCCAAACACCACGTCGCTGCAATTGAAAGGATTGTCAGGACATCAAGAAGAGGATTCAGCACCATAGAATACAGTTTGCGAAGAAGTTGTGAGGAGTAGACATCATGACGGCCGCTACTACCATATCGACTCTCTCTCGCTAACTGTCAAAAGCCACACGCCGAATTAATCCAGCTATGACCACTACCCAAGGTAGTCAACAAGAGCCTAACGAGGTCAAAACACGCCAGTCGTTACTACCACAAACAGGAGATCATCTACCAACCCCAAAAATCTCCGAATCAATACAAAAACTCTTCAGCTATGACCACAGCCAAAGCCTGTCAACCAAGCGCAACAGCGCAGGAAATACCGTTAGGCCGATCGGGAAAATCGTGCATCTGGAAAACGCAGTGAGCAATATCTCTTATCTACCTCCTCGTGAGTACAGTAACAAGTCTAGCTATGTCCGCTACCCAAGGTTGCCAACAAAAGCATCGCCGATGCGAAAAACACGTTCATCGTCAGCACCACAATCATCTGATTTGCTCGATGACTCCGGAAGAAGGGCCCGTCTGAGGGAGCTCATTCGCAGCAGCAGCAATATCCGATTTTGTCCCACAAACACGAACCCTGCTTATTCAGCACAGTATCAACAGGACGAATCAGGACAACGCCCAGGGTAGCTTCAAAGAGGTTGCAAGATTCCTGCTGACTTTCTCCTAGTCCGGAGGACCATAGCTGACCAGGCTTCCCAGAAATAAGAAAACTGAACAAGTGCATCCACATGAACTCTGTACGTGGAACCTCTTCGTACATACTCGAAGATCTTAGTGGCAAAGATTTAGGGGTGTGGCCCGCTGCACACATAAAGCCAGCATAAAAGTGCTACCCTACTATCTCTCGTTTTGAAATGTGAGAAGGTGTGATAAAATGATAAATGACTCACCGTTGTTTTTTTCCAGCCGTTTGTTGAATTTATGGATCGAAATATCCAGCTTAGTCCGTCCTAGTGGAAAATGATTCTTTTTGGGTTCTGGTGAAATTATTCACACTATGTGGCGCGTGTGCATCCTGATTGAGATCCTGAAAGAAGGACAATTCCGAAGAAGCACAGCGTCCTTTCGCCAGACCTCGGTACAGACCATTCCACGGTCGTTATCCTGCCAACAGTTGAATAAACATTTTGGATAGTGCACTGCTGGTTATCCACGCTTGACACGCTAACTGGTAGCTAAGTGGCAAATCGAAACTGTTCTCTATTGCCGAATGTAGAAAATACTCCCACAATTTGCAATACAATCCAGTTATTGTTTTGATTGGTCGGGAGATGCTTTTTACCAGCCAGAAAAGCGCTCCGCGCAAGTGTAGGTAGGGTCCTGCGTTACCAGCACTTTATCCGGTATCTAGCCATTCTTCGCTAGCAGGTCGGCCAATCCCAGCAAATCGTCTACCATCTCACGGCTGCTATTAATGCTAACATGGTCTTTAAAGTGTTCCAAAAGCGAGACCATTTTTTCCATCCGGTCGAGACACCATCACCATCACGATTAGTTTGCTAAAAAAAAAAAAAAGTAAATACCAGCTTACCTAAACAAATTGGAACAAATAAGTACCCTTGCGGTTGCCGCGTTCCGTTCCGCTTCTTCGTCGAGTGCACCCTATCACGTCCTTGAAGCGAGAGCCGAGCAATCTACACCCTCGAAAGAATCATCACCCGGTTTAGCGATTCAGGACATCGTGAACCGATCACATAGACTCGGTGTAATCCCGTTTCTTGAGCACGGGAAGCAAGCCACCCACACATCGCATCCTCTTTTGAGCGAGCCATCACATTCGAGCCGGATCCGGAACATCTAAAAAGAAGCATGGAACCAAACCTATGGTATCGAAAGGCAAAAATTATTTACTTCCTTACCTGAACTCTGGCTCCTCTAGTAGCGATTCCGGCTCACTCGGACCCAACGAGCATTCCCCGGCGTGTGAAGACCTGAAAATAAACGAAGGTAAAGGAGAAGATTCCAAAAATCGCGATTATTTCCCAACCCACCTCTAGTTTTCTTTCACACTTTTCACATATGCCGCACAGAGAAACCAAAACTATCCCCATCAATGAATGTCGTTTGTATGCCACGTCATCATCCGTCATCATCAATCGCCAACAGTCATCATTAACGAAAAGCAAGTTTCGTTCAGTTTGGCGCAGTACGCAGCCAGTTAGTGCGATGTTTACACACGATCAAAGAATTAAACCCAATTCTGCGTTATTTCGCTATTTTGCACTCAAAATTGAGCGATAAATGAAATAACGTTTCGAGTTGGTAATTCTTCTAATAAAATCAATCGTTTCAGTTGCGCACGAACTGAAACTGATGAATAAGTTTAAGTTTTCTGTTAGTAATAATGTAATTAAGTGTTGGATGTTAGTTATAGGGATTGAAGGTTGAATGGCAGCATGAACGGTAGTATGAATGATTAAAGGAACGAAAGAAAATACTAGTCGGATGAATGAAGAAAGAATGCGTGGTTTCAGGTAGCAATAGGTAATTTAGTTATTTATTTGAGGCTAATTTTGGATAAATACGGAAATACGTCGTCACTGCAAATCTGGTATTGAAAAACATTTGATAAGAGGTGTCTTGGCAATTTATGATCTCTTAATTTTCTGAGAGCCTGCTGGATGAGATCGCACACTGAATGATTGGGGGGACACTTTTGGTTTCGAGAAACGATTTGGATCAGAGGAGAGAAAGATGGAACTTTTTTGAGATGACGCAAAATGGTAGTCAGTGATCAGTAATTCCTATTATGGACTCGTGATTTGGTGGAGGGAAGACTTTGTTTTGGCGACTAGTTCGGGAAGACTCCGTTGAGGAACGAACAGAAATGGGCGTCTTTCGGGAAAAAATCTTGGGTCATTGTTACCGTGCTTTGTAACCCCGTCTTCAAATCGGCTACGTGAGAAGATTCCTCTGCAAGCATGAACAAATTAATGTAGCGATCCTAATGCTAAGGGAGCCGCGGTAGGTAAGGCGCTAATTCCTGCCGTGCATAGTGACCCGGCATTAGAATCGACGACATGGGGAGATTCCTCTGCTTGGATATGACTCAATTACTCTAGAATATGTTGCGAATTGAAGACCAAGGGAGCCACGGTATGTGAAGTGCTTGCACTCTTACTTCACAATGGCTATGAGGATATTCCGTTACATTTCTGTGAAGTTAATCAGCGGAGAACCCAAGAAAAAAACCCTCGTTCGAGACAGGACCTTTGCAACCGTGTCTAGTGACCCGGCCTTAAAATCGTCTACGTGAGAAGATTCCTCTGCAATGATGACCCAATTACCCTAGAATATGTTGCGATTCTAATGCTAAGGGAGCGGCGGTAGGTTACGCGATTACACATGGTGTGTTGTGACCCGGCATTAGAATCGACGACATGGGAAGATTCCTCTGGTTGGCTATGACTAAATTACTCTAGAATATGTTGCGATTTTAAGGCTAAGGGAGCCACCACGATGCATTGGTCCTCGGGTTTTTTCACCCCCGACTCCGGGAAGATTGTAACCATTCATTTAATGGTTACAATAAAAATTGTGATTTTTGGGCCAGTTTGGATGAAAACTTTGTAAATATTGTAAATAAAAATTATTGTTCGTAAATGTCTAAAATTAGGATAAGATATCTACATGTTTGTGTAGTGTCTTGTCCTAGTTTTAATAGCATTCGGCTGGTGTCACTTAGGGATTTAGGTTTTGTTTATTTATTTATTAATTCGTTTATTTATTATTCTTTTTTGTTTATTTATTTAATTATTTATTTTCCCGTTTATTATTTATTCATTTAGTTTATAGTTATTTGTTAGGTATTAGTAGTTGTTTAATAAATTATGTTATGGAATGCACGCTATAAAATTGTTTGTTCGAAAAAGACACCAGCCCTCTATATGTCAGTTCCTGTATTGTTCCTGTCATGTTGCTGTCATCGAAGGGGACGAGAACATGACAGACGGGAAATGGGAACAGGGCTAAAATGAGAGGCATGCCTTTCTGCAGAAAGGTATAAATAGGAGGAGCTCGCAAGACGCGAGGCTTTTTTATGCAAGTTCCGGTCCGAGGTAGAGCAGCAACTGCGCGGTCACTTACAAAACGTGACAATCGTTCGAATCCGCAATTGGGTGGCTCTGACCCCCTTCCCCCGTTATATTATCCAGTGGTGATCTGAATAGTTTTATTCAACGGCCAGTTGGAAGACTTCACGCCGTTTTTCCCCAGCTGGTCGGTCGAGGTGGCTTAGTGAAGGGAGCCCCAGAACAATAGTTTTCCCCCAGTGTCGCTAATCACCATCAGCCCTTTGGTAAAGTCCACCGGTGACCCGTGAGTGCATTAGGTCGTGCAAGTGACAGTGCCCCGACTACGTTACAACCCCCAAGGGGCACTTTAGGCTGTGGTGAGACCTGGTGGGAATTCCCTCTGGGAGTTCCAGTGCCGACCAACAGTTACAAGCCCCTCGATAGCCGTTAGACACTCGCGTGGTTTCTTAGTGCACGAACTATCTAGCTCCCCGGACCGCGTAGTGAACGACAGGCCTACGCCCAACAGGCCGAGTAGTTGCGCGGATTGCCCGAAGTGCAATCCGACCTGTTCCTGAAACTGCCCTGTTCCTGTTTTCATCCGGATCCCGTTACGTCGTTCCTGCATTAGTCCCCCAACGAGTCGACCACCGAGAAACGGCCGCAACGAGTTCATCGAGTTGAAAAATAAATGCGCAAGTACAAAATTAAAACCCAAAAATCTTACCATATTTTCTCTTCATTCATTAACCCCTAAAATTGAAGAACACGAAACACAAAAGAAACGTGAAAAGTTTTTTTAAATAAAAGTTATGTATGGTCTTTCTTCATCCAAATTGTTGCGTCTTAATTTAAAGTGCATTCCCTAAAATTCAAAATTATTCTTTCTTGTTGTTTGTTTCTGTTAAGTTCAAGTAGGTTTTAAAAGTCCGCCCAAGAATCATAGATTTACTAGTTGTTGTTGAATATTTCTCCGGTGATCACTTTTGTTTCCCTGTTGAGCTAGCGCAGGGAAGTAGGGTCTAAACGATTCTAACAACTCCCGATTAAGACCTCCCGATTAAGACTACCCGATCAAGACTACCAGATCAAGACCATCTTCAATCAACCATGACAACTCCCGATTAAGACTTCCCGATCAAGACTATCTTCAACCAACCATGTCAACTCCCGATTAAGACTTCCCGATCAAGAACATCTTCAACCAACCATGTCAACTTCCGATTACGACTTCCCGATCTAGACGAAATTCTCAAAAGCTATCTACCAACTTTGTCAAGACCACAAGCTATGAGATCACCATCTACCACGGTCCACACCCCAAAATACGCGTAGCGGAACCACAAATTACCCTCGCCTGAAATGGCGTCGACAGTTCAACTGTCCGATTCAGACTTGACCACAAATCACCAACCTCACAAAATGATACATAATGGATCATGCACAGTTGTCAAGGGGGTTGCCAAGGAAATATCAAAAGGAACGCGATCTGGAGGCGCGGTATAACCTCTATTCCGGGCCCTTGGTAATTAAGAGGATTAAATCCCTCTTTTCCTTAGACTTCTGTTGCTTTTAGTATAAACCAGTTAAGTTCCCACCTAAATTTCGTTTGTTAAGTTCTATTTGTAAGATCTAGGTTATTATCTCTATCAATAACCATTTGATTTTGGATTTTCGTATGCTGCTGAGGTGGATGTTATTAAGTGGATTGTTTTAAGGATTCGAAGGAGTTTCTTTCTGCCAGATATACTGGTAATTATCGACACATTTGCCATAACTCGTTGGCTTAGATTTGATTTGGATTTTGCCAAGACCCGTTGGCGTAGAGATATAGTTTATTGTCTTTAGTTTTGAAGATACTCACCACTGCAGGGTGACATTAGTACGAGGTTTCCTCGACACAGCAGTCGATTTCCATGTCTCCTTCGAATTCCTAGTGGCGTGATTATGAATTTTTCATGGATCCTGATCATGATCCATGAAAAATTCTACCAAAGCAGCAATGTTGTGTTGCAATTGAATTTATATTTTACTTTAATAGTCCCTAAACTGATATGATACGAGCAACAAGGCAACAACTTCTTTTAAATAACCCATCCCACACTAAAGCAACACTACCGTGTAAGAACATTGAACAGGCTTACGCAAGAAAGAAACCCATGCAGAAAATATTAAGCGGAAAAAAGTAAGCGTGTATGGGAAGAACTGCACTGAACCAAATCTGGCAATAAAATTTATAGGGTCAATCTAATAAATCTTAAAGTTCAGTGTGTAATAGAAGCTACTGATAAATCCAGTACAAAATATTGGAAATTCCATTGAATCTTAGCAGCTTGTTACAATCACTACCAATTACAAGAATTTTTCGATACATTTTAGCAGTTTGCAGTTAATATATTTTTTACAGAATAGCTATTCCTCCATTCAGTGTGCTTAAAATTCGTTATTTTTCAGTTTGAGTACAATGAGTTGGTAAGTTTATATGTTTTAAACCTCATAGAAATGGTTATAATTGTTTTAAATTGATTTTTTAGGAATAGATACGGTTGCTACGAGCTTCATCAATAATCCCTCCATGCAGAGGAAGCGAAAAAGGCATTCGATCTTTGACCAGTTGTTAAACAAATTGTTCCTCCGCTGGGAGGAATGGGAAATCACCTTAATTAGGGAATTGGATTGTTCTTCCCGGAAGAGATGGATGGAACTGCAATTTATTAAGGGTAATTTTTATGACTTACATAATCTTGAGCATTTTTATATAAAACTTAATTACGACTCCAGACATTCAATATCGTATGTTTTGGTCGGATGTGCTTTCGATTCTCTAACGTTACTGGATTGAGTCTCCTAGGGCCCGCCGGAGAATGCTTTCTATACCCGGAAAAAGTGCATGCCATCATCCAGCTAACAGAACATGACCGATTCTAAACAGGATTGAGGCGGAAACCAGGTCTGTTCTGATTTTAAATTGAAAGGTAAATTAGAATTTGATGGTTAATGTTAAGATAAACAGGTCTATAAACTGCTTTTCTTTTTTCAGATTGAAAAAAAAATTCCGTTAGGATCATCGACGAACTAACAGCTGACTCCAGAATTATGCACTCGGGAATGTGGCAGTGAAAAAGCAGGAGCAGGCGGAATCAAACAAACAAGACAAACTACGTCTCAAGTGTCTATTTTTTACCCGTTTACCAAGGATGCCACTTACTGAAACAAAATTTGATTGCATTTATAAATACATCAAATTTTAATTCAATTTTGAAGCTTAAGTTGCTTTACTGATCATATCACACACGCCAGCAATTGTATATCAATACAACTTAAAAAATAAAATCACAATAATGCCGAAAAATAAACAAAATACGAGCATATTTTATTACACTAATAAAACCATTCATTTCACTACCTTGAACAATAAATTTTATCAAATTGGCTCGCTTTAGAATTCATTGGAAAAAATATAAAATCAATCATTCGTCTAATGGTAAAAAGTATTGGATTTTCTTTTAGTGCGAAAACACTAGAATTCCCAATAAACCTTATAGCCAGATTTTGTTCAGTGTGTCAACGAGAATTCCCGCGTGGCAGGAGTGGAAAAAAAAGAAGAACGACCGAGTGAGTAAACGTGGTGAGGAAAGTGCGCGATTCTGGTGGAACGTTTTTTCACTCGCATCAGGACAAAGTCCGGGAAAAACGGGTCGACTATCCGGGGCGACGAACTTCCGCCGTATCCAAACCGGGATTTCGTTCGGAAAACGAGTGTGGCGTCGCGACTCCCGATAAAATCCGGACAGCGTCAGGAAGGATCCGAGACAGCGAGGTTAAGTTCAGGTAGGTGGAAAAAAGCATAGTACAAGCCGCCACCTAACCCTATAACCACCTGCAACAGGAAGACGGAACAACTCAAGGGCAGAGAGGCCAACTCCAGTCCAGGAACCGGGAAAAACCGCGCACAAGCGACCTCGGAAGAAACGTGGAACCACAGGTACGAATACAGTTGCCATAGAAGCATCTGGAAGTGGGCTAATTGATTAAATTTTCCCCAGAGCACTCCAACCGGAAGCCACCAGAAGGAACGGCCGGAAAAAAAAAGAAAAGCCTGCCCCTGGAAGGAAGCAGCAAAGCCACCAAGTAGCACAGGTAGGCCAACAATTCGCTACAGATTCTGGAAGTGTGAAACTGATTGTCTTTCTCCCCCCCTCAGGCAACTTCAGTCGGAAGACCACCAGAACGGGTGGAAGGAAGCAAAAGCAAAAGGGTCGCTTAGCGTAAGTTCCCGGCATTCATTCAAGGGGCGAGGAGGACTAATCCTTTGAATTCCCTACAGGGCCCTTTTTTCTTCCGCTATCTGTGCTGGCACCATCAGCACCACAGGCCTTTTATCCACAAGTGCGACGACCGACAGTACCAGCTACGGCCAGCGAGAGCCAATACGGTGTCCGGGAAGGCGCTAGCAGCGCAACAGGTGCTCCGAAAAGGAGTGTGGCAACCGGCAGCATCGGCGAGAGACGCGACAGGGTCGCGAGAGGCAAAATATCGCCCGGCAGAGGCTCCATCGGCACGGCAGGTGCTCTAAGAACGAGCGTGGTGACCGGCAGCACCGGTTACGCTCGACGAGAAACGCGACGGGGTCGCGGGAGGCAAACTATTGTCCGGCAGAGGTGCCGTCGGCATAGCAGGTGCTCCGAAAAGGAGTGTGGCGACCAGCAGCATCGGCGTGAGACGCGACAGGGTCGCGGAAAGCAGAAAATATCATCCGAAAGAGGCGCTAGCGGTGCGAGAGGTGCGCCAAAATCGAACGTGGCAACCGGTAGGATCGGTTACGCTCGGCAAGCAGACGCGACAAGGTTGCCTGAGGCGAGGCATTGTCCGGAAGAGGAGCCAGCAGCACAACAGGTGCGCCAAAATCGAGCGTGGTGCTCGGCAGCGCCGATTGCGCTCGGCAAGCAGACGCGGCAGTCGCGTGAGGCAAGGCATTGTCCGGAAGAGGCGCCAGCAGCACGACAGGTGCGCCAAAATTGTGCGCTGCGACCGGCAGCACCAGCTACTCTCAGGTGAGAGGCGACGAAGCGTCCGGAAGAGGCGCTATCAGTAACAAGGCGCGCTTCAGGATCAAGTGTGGGGGCCAGCAGCTTCGCTTGCACTCGAGCAAGACCCGACAGAGTCGCGTGAGGCGAAACAGTGTCAGAAGAGGCACTATCGGAATCAACACCATCGAACGCTGGGCTCAGCCATTTCGGTTGCGCTCCGACGAGGCGCGACAGGGTCGCGTGTGGCGGCCTCCGCCTCCTACGGAAGAGCAGCACTAGTGGAGGATCGCGCAAGCATGAGGCGACGCTGCGAGACGAGCAACAGGTCCCGGGTGATAACCCCAACGAAGCGTAAGTGAAAGCCTAATGACACACATGTTCTAGCTGGGAAAAGGGAGATTAAAAATGTTGCCCAAATAGAAAATTTAGCTCAAATTTTGAATTGTTTATTTATGTGGCACCGACCACAATCAGCCTCCATTACAATTTTCTGTCTATTTTTTTGTTGTCAGATTTTGTAGGTTCGCATGATGTATGTTTACACGCCCTGATCTAAAAAATATATCTCAATATAAAATTACATCGAAAACCATGTAAAACACGACAGATCCATTGTTTTCCTTTTTTTCGCGGCATAAGTTGTTTTGTTTTTATCCGAGATGGTGGTTTATTGTGCGAAAAGAAAAAAAATTCGCTTCCGCTGTTAATTTTGTATTAAAACCGAACCAAATTCTTTCAGAATTGAATTAAAAAATGGTACACTGTAAATTTTTGCCTCGATTTCCAGCAAAAAAAATTGCTGGAAACGTTCAGCAATCCAAATTTTTGCTGGAAACCAGCAATCGATTTTCAAATTGCTGGATTTTTCAGCATTCGGTTATGTGCTTGTCATTTTTGCTGAAAAATCAGCAATCGGTTTTCAAATTGCTGGATTTCCAGCAATTGATCTAGTTTGCTGGAAAATCAGCAATCGAGTTGTCAATTTGGAGTTTGTTTTTGTTTCGTACGCTGAAGTAAGGTGAGATTCTATTTTACGAATTTAGGTTAAATTAATTTAATTATTTTATTTTCCTCTATATTCTAGCAACCAGGCATCAAGTCAAGGGTAAGTTTTTATTGTACAGGTAGATATTCCATAGAAGATACTAATCAAAACTATTTTTACAGGTGGCGGATGATCAACACTGTGGCACAAAGCGGCCACCCCAGAGCCGGTTTTAGAAAGTTGTAAAAAAAAAGTTTTTTTTTTAAATAAATAAATCCCTTATTGAAAACGTGAGAAAATAATTGTTTTTATTGCTTATTATATGCACAACCAATATTAAACTGTAATTTTGAATTGAAATATAAATTTCATTCTAAATACTGCTGGTTGTGTTGAAAGAAATAGCTGGTTTCCAGCAATCTAGATTGCTGATTTTCCAGCAATTTGAATTGCTGGAACCAGCATTAACGTTTGCTGTTTTTTCCAGCAATTGAAATTGCTGGAAATTTTGCTGGAAAGTCAGCGGGACAAAAACCAGCAAAATTTTGCTGGTTTCCAGCAAAAAAAAATGTGCTGTGTAGCAGGGATTGAAAATTAAGCTCATTTGAGCGAGCTTCATAGCTCTTTATTTCCATAGCTCCGCTCACAAAGCAATCGACGAAGCTCCTATCGTTTTTGTCTCCGGAGCTTCGCATTGCTAAGCTCTTATTTGGAAGAAACCTTAGCTCTTTTTTTGCCTCGTGAGCCCGTTAGCTCATGCCTCCAGAGGAGCTTGAGCTTGTTGGCTCAACCGATTCAAATTCGTTGAGCTTGTTTTCACTGCTGCTGTTCGAGCTAACGCCTGCTTTTTTGTGCACAAGTGAAGTAACTAAAAAAAGGGCTTGTCGCATGGATTTTTAAAATAAATGTTGGACGGTTTTAGTAACTAGTGAAAGTTACCAGCACTTGTAACTATGAAATAGTAAAATTTACAATTTTTCGGGAAAAACGCCAAATGAAAAGGCTTCTTGCGAGGATAATTAAAATCAATGTTAAAGAGTTCTAGTTACTAGTTAAAGTTACCAGCACTAGTAACTGTGAAATAGTAAAATTTACAAACTTTCAGGAAAAACGCCAAATGAAAGGGCTTTTTGCGAGGATTATTAAAATTAATGTTAGAGAGTTCTAGTAACTATTTAAAGTTACCAGCACTAGTAGCTGTGAAATAGTAAAATTTACATTTTTTCGGGAAAAACGTCAAATGAAAGGGCTTTTTGCGAGGATTATTAAAATCAATGTTAGAGAGTTTTAGTAACTAGTAAAAGTTACAAGCACTAGTAACTATGAAATAGTAAAACTTACAAATTTTTAACACATAAACATTGATTTTAATAATCCTCGCAACAAGCCCTCATTTGGCGTTTTCCCGAAAATTTCAAAATTTTACTATTTCATAGTTACTAGTGCTAGTAACTTTTTCTAGTGACTAAAACTCTCTAACATTGATTTTAATAATCCTCGCAAAAAGCACTTTCAGTTGGCGTTTTTTCCGAAAAATTGTAAATTTTACTATTTCATAGTTACTAGTGCTGGTAACTTTAACTAGTAACTAGAACTCTCTAACATTGATTTTAATAATCCTCGCTAAAGGCCCTTTCATTTGGCGTTTTTCTCGAAAAATTGTAAATTTTATTATTTCATAGTTACTAGTGCTGGTAACTTTAACTAGTAACTAGAACTCTCTAACATTGATGTTAATAATCCTCGCTAAAGGCCCTTTCATTTGGCGTTTTTCTCGAAAAATTGTAAATTTTATTATTTCATAGTTACTAGTGCTGGTAACTTTAACTAGTTACTAAAACTCTCTAACATTGATTTTAATAATCCTCGCAAAAAGCCCTTTTATTTGGCGTTTTTCCCGAAAAATTGTAAATTTTACTATTTCATAGTTACTAGTGCTGGTAACTTTAACTAGTAACTAGAACTCTCTAACATTGATTTTAATAATCCTCGCAAAAAGCCCTTTCATTTGGCGTTTTTCCCGAAAAAATGTAAATTTTACTATTTCATAGTTACTAGTGCTGGTAACTTTAACTAGTTACTAGAACTCTCTAACATTGATTTTAATAATCTTCGCTAAAGGCCCTTTCATTTGGCGTTTTTCTCGAAAAATTGTAAATTTTATTATTTCATAGTTACTAGTGCTGGTAACTTTAACTAGTTACTAAAACTCTCTAACATTGATTTTAATAATCCTCGCAAAAAGCCCTTTTATTTGGCGTTTTTCCCGAAAAATTGTAAATTTTACTATTTCATAGTTACTAGTGCTGGTAACTTTTACTAGTTACTAAAACTCTCTAACATTGATTTTAATAATCCTCGCAACAAGCCCTTTCATTTGGCGTTTTTCCCGAAAAAATGTAAATTTTACTATTTCATAGTTACTAGTGCTGGTAACTTTTACTAGTTACTAAAACTCTCTAAAATTGATTTTAATAATCCTCGCTAAAGGCTCTTTCATTTGGCGTTTTTCTCGAAAAATTGTAAATTTTATTATTTCATAGTTACTAGTGCTGGTAACTTTAACTAGTTACTAAAACTCTCTAACATTGATTTTAATAATCCTCGCAAAAAGCCCTTTTATTTGGCGTTTTTCCCGAAAAATTGTAAATTTTACTATTTCATAGTTACTAGTGCTGGTAACTTTTACTAGTTACTAAAACTCTCTAACATTGATTTTAATAATCCTCGCAAAAAGCCCTTTCATTTGGCGTTTTTCCCGAAAAAATGTAAATTTTACTATTTCATAATTACTAGTGCTGGTAACTTTAACTAGTAACTAGAACTCTCTAACATTGATTTTAATAATCCTCGCAAAAAGCCCTTTCATTTGGCGTTTTTCCCGAAAAATTGTAAATTTTACTATTTCATAGTTACTAGTGCTGGTAACTTTTACTAGTTACTAAAACTCTCTAACATTGATTTTAATAATCCTCGCAACAAGCCCTTTCATTTGGCGTTTTTCCCGAAAAAATGTAAATTTTACTATTTCATAGTTACTAGTGTTGGTAACTTTTACTAGTTACTAAAACTCTCTAAAATTGATTTTAATAATCCTCGCTAAAGGCTCTTTCATTTGGCGTTTTTCTCGAAAAATTGTAAATTTTACTATTTCATAGTTACTAGTGCTGGTCACTTTAACTAGTAACTAGAACTCTCTAACATTGATTTTAATAATCCTCGCAAAAAGCCCTTTCATTTGGCGTTTTTCCCGAAAAATTGTAAATTTTACTATTTCATAGTTACTAGTGCTGGTAACTTTAACTAGTAACTAGAACTCTCTAACATTGATTTTAATAATCCTCGCAAAAAGCCCTTTCATTTGACGTTTTTCCCGAAAAAATGTAAATTTTACTATTTCATAGTTACTAGTGCTGGTAACTTTAACTAGTAACTAGAACTCTCTAACATTGATTTTAATAATCCTCGCTAAAGGCCCTTTCATTTGGCGTTTTTCTCGAAAAATTGTAAATTTTATTATTTCATAGTTACTAGTGCTGGTAACTTTAACTAGTTACTAAAACTCTCTAACATTGATTTTAATAATCCTCGCTTAAGGCCCTTTCATTTGGCGTTTTTCTCGAAAAATTGTAAATTTTATTATTTCATAGTTACTAGTGCTGGTAACTTTAACTAGTTACTAGAACTCTCTAACATTGATTTTAATAATCCTCGCAAAAAGCCCTTTCATTTGGCGTTTTTCCCGAAAAATTGTAAATTTTACTATTTCATAGTTACTAGTGCTGGTAACTTTTACTAGTTACTAAAACTCTCTAACATTGATTTTAATAATCCTCGCAACAAGCCCTTTCATTTGGCGTTTTTCCCGAAAAATTGTAAATTTTACTATTTCATAGTTACTAGTGCTGGTAACTTTAACTAGTAACTAGAACTCTCTAACATTGATTTTAATAATCCTCGCTAAAGGCCCTTTCATTTGGCGTTTTTCCCGAAAAAATGTAAATTTTTCTATTTCATAGTTACTAGTGCTGGTAACTTTAACTAGTAACTAGAACTCTCTAACATTGATTTTAATAATCCCAACAAGCCCTTCCACAGTTCCTGGTGCATAAAAAAGCCGTTGGCTCACGCAGCACCACAATAGCAAAGTCAATACACATCATTTGGCTCAAGTGTTTCAATTTTGCTGAGCCAGCAAGCTCAAGAAATTTCGGCTCCTTGAGCTAACAAACTCAAAGCAAAATGCAAAACCTTGTCTCCTAGAGCCAGAAGAGGTATGAGCTTAATTTGAGTATTTATTGGTGGGCTAGGATTGGCTCCAGCTTTCTTCGCTCTCGAGCTGCAAGAGCTTTGATGCTCAGCCGCTTGAGCAAGAGTATTTCAATCCCTGCTGTGTAGGTTACAGTTATAGACGAAATGAAAAAAATGGAACTTCAAATTCTCTTTCGATTGCAGGAATTGCAGTTTTATCACTGACCATACTGACTGGACACTCGATTTCGTTTTCTGGATAATTTTTCCAACAGTACGCAATGTCGATTCCAGAGTGCGCATCGATCGATTTGAAGAAATGCTATCCCAGTTAGGAAATGCCACCCAACTTTAAAACAAAAACACGCAATTTCTACGATAAAATCGGACTAAATAGGACCATTTTTCCGACAGGGCATTTTTTGTCAAATTTGTCAGGTTCGCCACCTGCCGTCGGTATTGCGAACCTGCAAAATCTGACAACAAAAAAATAGAATTTAAAAAAAGATTTGTAATATTAACGGTAATATGTTTTGAAATTTACATCATTGTGTATTTTTACACGACGGTTTATGTCATCCGTTTTCGTGCATTGTTTTCGATCTAAATTTACACGCCTCAAAAATTACATTGTTGAGAAAAATACACCGTGGTAGAATTTTATATCAAAATCGATGTTCCGTTTTCGTGCATCGTTTTCGATCTAAATTTACACGATTTTTTCTTGCTGTGTGGGATAGCATTTCTTCAAGTCGATCGATGCGCACTCTGGAATCGACATTGCGTACTGTTGGAAAAATTATCCAGAAAACGAAATCGAGTGTCCAGTCAGTATGGTCAGTGGTATTAATATAACTTAACAATCATTTTCATTTTAACAGTAAACTTCATCTTAATATCTAAATCTTTAACAACCACTTAAAATTTTGAAATCACCATAGTTTTCGAAGTAACCGTGAAATAAATTGTTAATTCATGATTTTTCATAGTTGCCAAATATAACGGAAACATGGTCGCACAGTAATTTTCTTGTGATTTTTATCGTTACAGTATACTGTATACAGTATACCGTATACAGTATACTGAACTTTATAAAGTTCAGGATAAAATAAAAATCCAAACCATAACGAACATTGCTTGAACTATAGCATTTTTTGCATATTTCTAAATATTCGTGTACAGATTTATGTTTTGAACGCGTGCATTTTTGTCAACACTTTTTTGTGGTCAGGTTTCTTATAAAATCTCTGGTGCTGATGGTGTTTTTGACTTATGTTCTATTACCTGTACTTTGAAAATACATTCATTTATTTTATTTTTCCAGGTGCTGTTTCACGGCTTCAGCTACAGGCGTACTGTTGACAGAGCTTCCGGCAAAATCCTACCGATTGATAGAAGCGGCAGTGGAAAACAAGCCGTCAGGAATGTATCTGTTATGTTCAAAACAAGCGTGTAACAACTTTCGGTAAAATGGGAAATGGGAGTTGTTTTTGACATTTCTTACGCACACGTGCTGAGCGTGTACAGATGAGACGGGCCAATTAACCTCTAAAACTCTCGGTACAAAAAACGGGCAACTGGTCGACAAACATGGTCGATTTCGAGGTTAATGTTCCCAAAAATGAAAAGTGTTTGTGAAACAACCAGCATAATATCACGAACACTACTAGCGGCAAATAGGACTATTCAGAGCAGATTCTCTCTGAGAATCATTCGAGCCAGGGACCTAGAAATGTACTCAACAGGATTAATACAATCACTTCTCGTTTGGCTTGCAACCTGTGCACTGGTGTTTCTTTTATTTGACACTAAGTCACATCCGTCCTTGAAACCAATTCAGTGGATATAAAAGTGGCACGAGGATTAAATAAGTATTTTTCACCAAAGTAGTGATTTTTTTTTATCACAGCGTGCATAATTTTCTCGTGATTTGGCTAAAAGTAGTGTGATTTAAAGAAAGCGGCACAAGTTTCTGGAAAAAATACGGTTTTTCGTCAGAAAAGGAAGCTCAGTGTGGATAAGTTAGTGCGATTTTTTTTTTTTCGCAAAGCGGTCTGTGATTTTAAATCTTTAACAATCGGCATTCCGAAGTCTAATGTCACATTAGTGATTTTTGTTACTCTAACTGTGACAATCAAGTGAAAATTGCAAAATTTTTGGCGATATCACGCGGTCACGGCTTGGGTACGCCATTTTGTTTGGTGCCTTTTCCAGCAACACGAGGTTGGTTATTCAGCGCCATCGCCATTGCATTGTGGTATTTTCTCCCGATCCAAAGCGAATCATCTAATCCTCTCTCTGGCAGTGTTGCTAGAATGCTCTTCGCTGAAGTTGATACCAAGTACCGGAATTTGTGTTGCTGAGTGGGTTGCTGATTGCTGATTGCTGAGTGGTTTTACTGTTACGCTTTTATTCGCAATCTAGTTGTTGTTGCTGAACTGCTGCATTCCATTTTTTCTCCCTGACGACTTGGTTAGTGTTACCAGGAAAATTTATTGGTGCAACTGATTGCGATCTAACTCGCTTTACTTTTCTGATTGCTGATTTTTTGAAAAGGTACGTTATTTGTGTTGTGTTTTTTGTGTATTTTATCATTTGATATTTAACTTTTTATTTGATTTTAATAATTTTTTCTTTTGTCTCATTTTTTTATTTTATTTTTTATTTTTGTGTGCGTCCATTTTTGTCATTTATAACATTATTTTACTGATTTACAGTTTTTTTACAAATATTTTAAATCCCAATTTTTTTTATACATTCGTTTAAACAATTTATTTAAACTTTCAAAAACAAATTTGAAGATGGCTTTAGCTACTACAGCCGAGCAATTTATCCCAGGATCAATATCATTTAGCCAATACGTCGAACATTTGGAGTGGATTTTCACTCATAATAATTATCCAGAAGCAAAGTATAAGACTTCATTTTTGGCTGTGTGCGGGACTGAAGTATACTCTAGAATAAAAACGCTTTTTCCTGGAAGAGACGTGAAATCTTTATCGTACGTTGAGATTATTGAAGAGTTGAAAAAGTACTACGATAGGAAAGATCCGGAATTTTTGGCGTGCAATCAGTTTTGGACGAGACGCAAAGACGTGATGAGAGAGCTATCGATTTCATTTTGTCGGTTAAAACATCAGCAGAGGAGTGCAATTTCGGTGAAAACAAAGATAGGTTCATTTGTCAGATGCTAGTGATTGGCTGTTTCGACGAGCAATTAAAGAGTAGAATGATTCTTGAAGAAAATTTAACAGCATCTAAAGCAGAGAAAATGTTAATTACCCATGAGCAAACCTTAGAAAAAATGCGGAAATTGAACAACGATGATAGACGGTTGAGCGTTATTGCACGTTTGGGGCGTCGCGAAGATAGGTCACCAAAAAGAAGCAGTTTTAGAAACCGTAGTAGGAGCGATAGTCGAGAGCGTTCAGTACGGTTCAGGGATCGGAGTAGAAGCTGGGACAGATCGCGTAGAAACAAGCCAGTTTTTGTTTGCAATTTTTGCAACAAAAAAGGTCACACAATTAATTATTGCTATCGTCTCAACCGCCAGAACTCAGGACGCTATCAGTCTTATCGTAGTCAAAATCAAAATGCTGCAGCTGTTAATTTTGTTGATGCTTCGAAAGCTCAGGCTTCAAGCTCTGGATTGTTTAAGCGACTAAAATACGATTTGGATTCGGAATCAGACATTGAAGAAGAATCTTGTTTAATGATTTCTTCTGTCAATAAGATTAACAAGCCTTGTTACGTAGAAGCTATGGTTGATAAAAGGAGGTTGACTATGGAAATAGACTGTGGGTCTGGCGAGAGCGTAATTTCAGAAAGCGTTTTCTTACGGAATTTTGGTCATTGTTATTTGGCACCTTGTAATATGCGTTTGGTAGTCATCGATGGCAAAAGATTGAATGTTTTGGGAAAAATTAAGGTTTGTGTTCAACTAAATAATATTAAACAGCAAGTCGACCTGGTGGTTCTACGATGCGACAATGAATTTGTTCCTTTGTTGGGTCGAACTTGGTTACCCAGACAACCATTTGGTGGGTATTTCGAATTTGCAACGCAAATATACGTGCAAATATACGTGTAAACATATCGTATATAATGTAGCAAAACCAGTATATACGTATCATTTTGGAGGCCATATAGGTACATTAGCAAACATATTCTTGATTTGGATTGTATTAAATTACACAGTAAACGAAAACTACCGAGTTCGGTAATTTATTTTACAGAACCAGTTCTGTAATTCGAAAATTTTCGGTAATTGCTCGATCTGACGTCTTGTTTTTACCGAGTTCGGTAAATCGATTCTTAATTTAACGAAATTCGTTTATTTTGATGTAAACAAATCGTTGTGCCATAAAATTTCGGTAAAAAAACACCGAAAACTGTAAATCAAAATCGCTGTCAACTCAAACGTCAAAATTCGAGCAAACGTTTTTGGCAGCTTCGAGGGCAACTGTCTCTCTCTGATAATCACGATGTGTTAGTGGCATCTCGCTTCTGCTGTAGAAGAAGCAATAGTCAGTTAGGAACGTTCCACTGCCATTTTATTTTCGTTTCGTCGTTAGGTGAATCTTTATTTTGTTGGAAATAAGAGGCAAATTAGTGTTTCTTTTATAGTTTTTGTTATATTATCGTTTGCTAAGCGAGAACAGTCCAACAGGTAGTGTCAACAAGATTCTTCAAGAAATGTATAACCCGTAAGCCTGAATAGAACATCTGATATGGGTAAGTCGAGACCATCATTTGTATTTTCAGTTATTGAGATTAAAAAATTTACATAGCTCGTTGTTCAATTTCGCATTTAGTTCCGTTGCACTACCTCGGATCGGACAGCTGATTGTCAAAATTATAGTCTTTCGATTTTTTGTCCGATTTTCCCATGTCAAAACACGACAGAAATTGAACAGATCGAATCGGTCCGGTTTTGGTGCAAATTTTGTTTTGGCTGTTTATTCTTTTTCGGATCGCAGTGACCATGCTATTTACATATTTTATCATATTTTTTCACGATCCGATCCGGTCGATCAGGAAGTGTGTCCGTGCGCTAGTGATTTCGCTAAATTCTACCGTGGAGAGCGAAAACAGCCTGCTGTGCAAACATAACCAGCTGGTGTTTTTTCCGGAGCTAAAGAAAGCGCCCACGGACGGAATAGAATTTCTTATACAACATGTACAACCATGGATCTATTTATCAGCAATCCCTTGAGCAACAAAAACTTAGTAAGTATAGATTGGTTTAATTCGAGTAAACATACATACTAATTGAATTCATATTTAATTCCAGATACCTTCCCACGCGATTAATGTTTCAATATATCTTCACCAACAGGAACAGCAACCGCTGGAGCACTTCCTTGAATTTGTTCAACAACAGCATTTGTCTAACCATGTGGCTACCAAACAATAGCAGCAGAAGGTATGTTTGATTTTCTCTACTAAAATCCATGGCTCATTCACTCTTCTTTTTTTAGGGTATCCATCAGCACACGATCTAGCCAGTTCGTCCAAAAGAGAAACGTCAAAAAGTGCGGGCGGATGAATTTTGTTTTGTTTCGGTTCTGTACGGGGCACTCCGGCTGTTGCTCCGCTGGAAGTAAATTCCAATAAATGACGTCGGGACGGTCGAGTTGGTTTGCTGCATACGTACTTATCAAAAAATGCGGATTCGGAGACAACAATGTTGTTATTTTTGCGACCCAGCAGAGCGAAAAAATAGTGCCCTGCGTTTTAGTGCATCGGAAGTTGCTGATCATGTCGATTTGCACCTCGGAACGTTGGAGGAAGTAATTGACGGTGAGTTCCTACAAGTTTGGAAAATATTTACCCGGTACCTGTGCGGGACATCGGCGCCGGTAGTGAAAAATTTACGCAATTAGCAAAACTGATGACGAAACTGCTTTCTCGTTTCAATTCTTCAAACAGGTGGAGATCTCGAAGTAGATAAATATTATCATACTGGTCTAATTCCTGTACCAAACCAGACGGTCTACATACAGAAGCAGCGTTTTGCCGTATCTCAACTAAATGCGGTGATTGGTGAGTTTTTTTTTTATTTTACATCCTCAGAAACTTAAAGTCTGTATTCTGTTCATTCTAGTTAATCTCTGCTAAGTAGCAGCAACAGCCGGATCTGGCCCGACTTCTGTGCATCGATATAATTGTGGGTGGTGAAGGCACTGATGAATCTGTGCTGAAGGCTACACGATCCGAAAAGAAACTCTACAGCATATTTTGACTCAAACTGCAAACAAATTACAGACTCAAACTGCACATTAACTCCGGCACAAGCAACGAGAACACCATAAGTCACCCCGAAGGATGCTTGAAACTAACTTCTTATCGTGAGTTAGGTATGACGTTTTAATATTTTTAGTGGCGGTATCACGCTTATCTTACTTGTACCTCCCGGAAGAGTACGAACAAGTACGATCATAATGAATCCTAGTATCTATTTTAGTTTAGACTTATTTTAATGTTATTTAGGTTAAGCAGTCGTTATTATGTTGATTGATTGTGTAAATCTCTGTGGAAGGGAGGATCACAAGCTTTATCTGATTAGCTTTCTGCTTATTCTAATATGACTAATAAAATTACGGTTAAAAGAAATATGGTTGCGTTTCAGTTTAAATTTTACACATGCCATTTGTTTTAGGAATCAAATTTGAAAGTGAGCATAAAAATCTGTAAAAATTCACATTATGAATTGATTTTCACAGTTTCCTTTCCATTTACAGCTTCCGCTATTGCGCTGCGTAATATATTGTCCGCAAAACGTCCTTTACTTCGCAACAAGCCAACAGCGCAATAATGAATGCGTCGCCTTCACCGGAAATGGACGCCACCTCTCGTGGAAAAAGAAGAAAACGCGATAGGGAGCTATTATTTCCTAGTCTAATGGACTTCATTCGAACCATATTATAATGTTATATGAAGATTTTCTATATTAACAGTAATTGTCATAAATATACTGTGAGTATACTTAAACAATGATGTTCAATTATTTATGTTCTTGCGAAATTATGTCAACTAAAAGTTGATGTCTTTGAGAATTTGTAGTTTTAAGCATGTGTTTCGTCTATTTTCAAGGTTTTTATCATCCTCATGTTTGTAACATTATCTGACAAGTATAGTTTTTTTTTATTATTAATTTACAATATTTTTATAGCCTTCATATTTTTTAAACCTAGCATGATTACCCATGATTGCATAATACTCAATAAGGCATTTTTACCGACGGGAAAGAAGAGATCCTTATTAAAAAAAACTATGAGGTTAACTATATGTAAAATGTTCGGCAATTTTTACCGAACCCTGGAAAACGTTCAGCAATTTCAGCTTAGGATGCACATCGCATAATATGAGGTGATTCGAGTCTCCAAAAGATATTTCAAGCGAGAAAATTTCTCTGAGGAGCACATATGAATCATTGAGGCTTTGTAAAATTGATGTTTTCGCATAAAGCGGAGATGTCTTCTGAAACGAAATTTTCAACATGTGTCATTTCTTGTCGGTCGGCATGAAGTATGACACGATTCGAACATTTCGAGATGACACTTTCGTTTTAGGCGAAAATATCGATTTGATGGAGCCTGGTCCATATGTGTTCTTCGGAATTGAATTTTCTCGATTGAAATGTTTTATGGAGACTCGAATCACCTAGTGTAATGTGCTGTGCATCATAAGCTGAGAGTGATGAACGTTTTACAGGTTCGGTAAAAATTACCGAAAATTTTATAGTTTTCGGTAAATATTACCGGTATTTCGGTAATAGATTCTGAAATTTCGGTAAAAATTACCGGTTTTCCGGTAAAAGTTACCGATATTTCTGTAATTATTACCGAAATTCCGATAATATTTACCGGCATTTTGAAAAATATTTACCGGCATTTCGGTAATAGTTGAGGTATTTCGGTAAATTATAATGGTCGTTCGGTAAACAATACGGAACTTTTACAGCTTTTCGGTAAAAAACTAACGATATTTCGGTAATAGTTTTAGATGATTCGGTAATAACTACAGGTATTTCGGTAATAATTTCCGGTTTTCGGTAATTTTTAAACGTATTACAGTAAATCCTACCGGTTGTTCGGTATATACTACCGAGCTTTAATAGTTTTTCGGTTTAACATTACCGACCTTTCGGTAATAATTACAGGCATTTTGGTTGTACAACACCGTTGTTCGGTAATAAAACGAGCTATCACGTTGACAGCTGTCAAAAATTTGACAGATGATCTTAGATATGATCAGTCGAGTTTCGGTATTTTTTTACCGAAAAAGGTCTGTAATATTTGACAGCTGTCACTTCTCTGCCATGAGAAAAATTACCGAACGGTTTAACGAACTCCACATGTTAGGATTTCGGTAAAAAAATTACCGAACTCGGTAATTTTCGTTTACTGTGTACGATTTGCACGACTTGTCATGCGCATCATTTACGACTACCCTGATTCTATTTGGAATATACTATGACAATTCACATCATCATATAGATGATTGAGGTTGTAATATACGACATTTTTCGTAACAATATGGAAAGTTTGACGACTTATTTGGTCGTCTTTTGCGACTTGAGTGCAGGGCTCCCATTTTCCGTCAGTTGAAAAAAAATATTTTTTTTGGGATTTTAAACCAATTGGTTTAATCATCCCCAAAAAATAATAAAAATAAGATTGTTTTGAAGAAATGTGTTTTTTTGCTGTTTCAAGTTTATATCGTACACATTTATTATTTGCCTGATTGCTGATTTTGTTTCCATGTTCATGAATTTATTGTTAGCGCCTGGACTTGATCCCCTGACGATTCGATCAGCAGCTCATGATGGTTCCTCGACGCTATCTGGAATACATAAATTCAAAGGGATTTGCTTCAAAGGCATTAAACCAAAAGCAAATCGTATATTTTTATAACTTAAATCTTTTAAATCGTAGAACACGTCATCGATGATCTAAACATAGACCAACATTTTGAAGCCTCCTTTAATTCGATTCCAATCATCGATGTCCCATTATCATAAACGATTTTATTGAACTTTTTTGTATTCTTTTACGATTGCCAGCAAATACGTTTTACGAAAATCAGACATGCGAATTAATTTGCAAAGGTATACGATTGCATGCACATTATTACGAATCAATGCAGTTATATACGTTTTTTATTTCGAATTATTTTATGCATAGCACGACAAAATCTCTCAGTCACGGCTGATCACCGTATATCGGTCGTTTCACGGATTTTTTGCGAATTGTCGTACACAAAGTTCATATGTACATAAATACTTCTTGTCGTAATAAAATCATGCAATGCTTTTAAATACGATAAAGAATATGCATGGACCGCACATTGTAGGTGCAGATATATGAAAATGAGTATAAATAACATTCTATACGATGTAATCTGTAAAAGAAAATACGACTTCTGGTTGTCTGGGTAGACGTGTTCTGCATCGGCTGGAGGCATGTTTTTACATCTGCATCAAGGACCAACATCAATGCACTGAGAGAAGAGGAAATTGTTCAGGAAGTGAAGAGTAAGTTCCCCAATGTTTTTGATGGGGATATGTCAAAACCTATCAAGGGTTACGAAGGAGATTTGGTTTTGCGAGATAAAACTCCGATTTTTAAAAAAGCATATGAGGTTCCGTTACGTTTGCGCCAAAAAGTTTTAGACCATTTGCAAGAGCTAGAAGAAGCAAACATTATTACACCAGTAGAAGTCAGTGAATGGGCTTCACCCGTAGTCGTAGTCATAAAAAAAGATCAAGGCATTAGACTTGTAATCGACTGTAAAGTGTCGATTAATAAAGTCATTGTTCCGAATACATATCCTTTGCCTCTTGCGCAAGATATTTTCGCTAAACTTGCTGGTTCTAAAATATTTTGCTCGCTAGATTTAGCGGGTGCATACACGCAATTATTGCTTTCGAAAAATTCAAAAAAATTCATGATAATTAACACGATTAAAGGACTTTACTCTTATAACAGGTTACCTCAAGGTGCTGCGTCTTCTGCCTCAGTATTTCAAAAAGTTATGGATCAAATATTACACGGGTTGGAATTTGTTTGTTGTTATTTGGATGATTTATTAATCGCTGGAAAAAATTGGGATGATTGTAAAAATAAGCTTTTATTGGTCTTGGAAAGATTATCAAAAACTAATATCAAGGTTCACTTAAAAAAATGTAAGTTTTTTGTAACACAATTACCGTACCTTGGGCACGTTTTAACTGCTAATGGACTATAAAAGAAAAAGTAAGAACAATTCGTCAAGCAAAGCCTCCACAGAACGTTTCAGAATTAAAAGCATTTTTGGGACTAATAACGTTTTATTCTAAATTCATTCCTAACATGTCATCTAAATTGCATCGTTTATACTCATTGTTAAAAAAAGATACATCTTTTGATTGGAACAATGATTGTGAAAAAGTATTTCAGGATTGCGAGCAATACTTAATGAAACCTAATTTACTGGAATATTTTGATCCTACGAAACCGATAGTAGTGGTGACTGACGCCTGTTCATACGGTCTAGGAGGAGTCATTGCGCATGTAGTAAAAGGAGAAGAGAAGCCTATAAGCTTCACTTCTTTCACTTTGAATTCGGCTCAAAAGAACTACCCGATTTTGCACTTAGAAGCGCTAGCTATAGTGAGCACAGTTAAAAAATTCCATAAATTTTTATACGGACAAAAATTTACTATTTACACGGACCATAAGCCGTTAATAGGAATTTTTGGTAAACACGGAAAAAACGCAATTTCAGTAACCAGATTGCAAAGGTATCTGCTTGAGTTAGCAATATATGACTATGATATTCTTTATCGTCCGTCTTCAAAAATGGGAAATGCAGATTTCTGCTCCAGGTTTCCTGAAAATCAAGAAGTGCCTTTGGAGTTGGATAGGGAATTTGTAAAGAATTTAAATTTTACTAAGGAATTTCCTATAAATTATAAAGAAATAGCTGAGGCGACAAAAACTGATCCTTTTACTTCGAAAATTTTAAAATATATTCGCAAAGGATGGCCAGATCGATTGGACAAGGAATTCAGGGATGTTTATTCAGCCCACCAAGAACTGGAGGAGGTTGAAGGATGCCTTTTATTTCAAGATCGAGTTGTGATTCCTTCTGCACTAAAACATGATGTTTTAAAACTGCTTCATTCAAATCATTTAGGAATAAATAAACTGAAGCAACTTGCTAGGCGAACAGTTTACTGGTTCCACATTAATAAGGACATAGAGGAATTTGTCAAGTTTTGTCGTATATGTGCGGAAACAAACGCAGTCCCTAAACCTGCACCATACTCTAAATGGATTCCAACAGTAAAACCTTTTAGTAGAGTCCATGCCGATTTTTTCCACTTGGACAGAAAGGTTTTTCTTTTAATAGTAGATAGTCACAGTAAGTGGATAGAACTTGAGTACATGAAAAATGGCACAGAATGTAGGAGAGTACTCAAGGTTTTCATGGCAATCTTTGCTAGGTTTGGACTTCCAGATGTTCTAGTAACAGATGGAGGTCCACCTTTCAATTCAGATACTTTTGTGAGATTCTTTCAACAACAGGGCATTCTAGTAATGAAGAGTCCACCGTATCACCCAGAGAGCAATGGACAAGCGGAACGTATGGTTCGCTTGGTGAAAGACGTTCTCAAAAAGTTCCTTCTTGATCAGCATATCAAACAATTAGATACAGATGAACAAATTGCATATTTCTTGTTCAATTACAGAAATACTTGCTTGGGGGAAGGAGGAGAGTTTCCATCGGAACGTATGCTTTCATTTAAGCCAAAGGGCTTAATTGATTTGTTGAATCCCAAGAATAATTTTAGACATCATTTGACTGAATCTCATGATGGCCAGATAGCATGTCAACCTTCAACAACTAAAACTAAAGTTGAATTGACTGATGCATTTGACAAACTGAAGAATGGAGACATAATATTCTACAAGAATAATAACAGAACTGATTTTAATAGATGGATACCTGTAAAATTTCTAAAATGGCTTTCATCAACTATTTCACAGGTTTTGCTCAATGGAAGGATTGTGTTGGCACACAAGCGTCAATTGAAACTCGCTCCCAAGGATTTAAGAAAGAGTACTTTGAATTTTGTCCTCAATGATGAGAGTGACACTTTGCCGGCCATACCAGATTCTATTTGTACCAAACGAAGGAGAGAAGAAGATGAAGAAATGGAGCAGCGCTTATCAGATTCCAGTTCTGATTTTTATGGCTTTGCAGCCGATTCGTTTGTATACAATAGCCTGGATAGATCCGGAGACACCTGGAGTCCTGAAGCAGCGAGACCGGAAGTGGTTCCTATAAGAAGATCAACACGAATTTTAAAACGACGCAGAAGAGATGATTTTGTCTATTATTGATATGAATTGAGAATAATTACTATCTTATAGAAATACTTTTTATATAATGCTATATATGCATGTTCTTCTAACATGCTTTCGATTATCTTCAAATCCAAGTTACGTAGTTAATTTTCGAATCTCAGTTTTATCAATATCTAAAGAAATAGCTTAAAGGATAAAGGAGTTGTTATGTTCAAAACAAGCGTGTAACAACTTTCGGTAAAATGGGAAAACCCCGTTCGTTAAGATTTGCTATTCAGAGCAGATTCTCTCTGAGAATCATTCGAGCCAGGGACCTAGAAATGTACTCAACAGGATTAATACAATCACTTCTCGTTTGGCTTGCAACCTATGCACTGGTGTTTCTTTTATTTGACACTAAGTCACATCCGTCCTTGAAACCAATTCAGTACCCGAATAGAAAAACATTATGAAAAAACAATGAATTTCATTTTCACTCTATTGTGGATTTTATGGTTGACACCACGAATATCAAGGTACATCGAACCATGATTTCACTGTCAAACTCATTGTTTTTGACCATGGTATTTATGGTTTTGGCCAAAATTACCATGAAAAAAGGGGGTTGTTAAGCAACTTAACAATGAAAAAATGAACTTTTTCCCATACATTTTAGAACACAAAAGTATGAAGTTTATGGTTATTACAGCGTCCAGTTCTTTCTCGAAAACTGTAATATTCATCGTTTTTCATTGAATTTTTATGGTTTTAAGGATGATGAACCACGATGAACTGCAATGTTTATTCGTAATATGTAAAAAGCTCTCGTAACCGTGAAATTTCATGGTTGGAATTAGTTTTTTTAGCTTTCTTTCCAAAAAATTGTAAAAAAGAATTTGTACTCGCTTTTAATATTTTTATTTTTTAAATTGTTTTCTTATTACTCTATGATACACTCACTTAACCACTTTTTTTTATATTTTTTAAATTTACACGGAGTAATGGAGGGAGGGGGGCTCCTTCTCCGGCACATCTCCATCTGGTCCATTCCGGGTCTTTCGTTTTTCCTTCTGCCTCTGGAAAAAAAATATTTTCAGATTAATTTCATCAACTTAAACGCACAATAAATAAATATACTCACCGGAATTCTGGTCACTTAAAATCCATACGTTGTTCGGAATAACATGTTTCCGATTGAAAGAAACGCGACAAAACCATCCGACAAAATGGCGCGCGTTTATGAAAATTTTTTTCTACACGAAAAATTATAAACGTGTGAAAAGGGCTAATGTTTACCATCGTTCGGATTTTCATCTTACCATGAAAAATATTATAACAATATTATACACAAGAATAACATTGTTATACAGTAATTCCCCTAAATTTTGGAAACGATAAAATATCATGAACTAACTATATGTTTCACGGTTACCTTAAAAACTACGAGGATTTCAAAGTTTTGAGTGGTTGACTAAAATTTAGAAATAAGGATGAAGTTTATCGTTAAATTGAATACCATTGTTCGGTTATATTAATACCACGATCTTGGCTACTCGGGTAGATATAAAAGTATCATTCTACATGGAGGGCGAACACTGGAAGAGGCCGGAACAAACCGCTGATACAAAGTCCAAGAGCATCCGAGGATGAACTACCTCCGTGCGTCTGCCGTAAGTGTTTTCCCTTTCTTTTCTCATCGGGGTCAGAATTTTTTTTTTTGCTTCAATAGCTCCGTGCGAATGATATTAAGTCAAAATTACTTTCTCCAGAGTTTTCCCTTTGATTTTTCCAGTTACTGATATCATTATTTTCCGGTTTTAGGCTGACGGATTTGCTACCCGTACGCAGCATGAAAAGCGGTTTCCGATTTACCAAGACGGCCTCGAACATTGAAGGATGGAGCTGCGCTGGAAACCTTTTCCAATCCGGAAACCATAAGCTACTGGAACCGCTACTATCGGACTCTCGGATCTGAAGAAAGTGATCCAGTAGGACATAGCCACCCAGACAACCAGAAGTCGTATTTTCTTTTACAGATTACATCGTATAGAATGTTATTTATACTCATTTTCGTATATCTGCACCTACAATGTGCGGTCCATGCATATTCTTTATCGTATTTAAAAGCATTGCATGATTTTATTACGACAAGAAGAGAGACTCGTATTTATGTACATATGAACTCGACCTTTGTGTGCGACAATTCGCAAAAAATCCGTGAAACAACCGATATACGGTGATCAGCCGTGACTGAGAGATTTTGTCGTGCTATGCATAAAATAATTCGAAATAAAAAACGTATATAACTGCATTGATTCGTAATAATGTGCATGCAGTCGTATACCTTTGCAAATTAATTCGCATGTCTGATTTTCGTAAAACGTATTTGCTGGCAATCGTAAAAGAATACAAAAAAGTTCAATAAAATCGTTTATGATAATGGGACATCGATGATTGGAATCGAATTAAAGAAGGCTTCAAAATGTTGGTCTATTTTTAGATCATCGATGACGCGTTCTACGATTTGAAAGATTTAAGTTATAGAAATATACGATTTGCTTTTGGTTTAATGTCTTTGAAGCAAATCCCCTTGAATTTATATATTCCAGATAGCGTCGAGGAACCATCATGAGCTACAGATCGCATGGTCAGGGGATCAAGTCCAGGTACTAACAATAAAATCAGCAATCGATATAAACTTTAATTTGACAGCAAAAAACGCATTTCTTTGAAATAATCTTATTTTTATTATTTTTATGGATGAATAAACTGATTGGTTTAAAGTATTAAAAAAAAAATAATAATCTTATTTTTATTCAACTGACGGAAAATGAGAGCCCTGCACTCAAGTCGCAAAAGACGACCAAACAAGTCGTCAAACTTTCCATATTGTTACGAAAAATGTCGTATATTACAACCTCAATCATCTATATGATGATGTAAATTGTCAAAGTATATTCCAAAAAGAATCAGGGTAGTCGTAAATGATGCGCATGACAAGTCGTGCAAATCGTAATTTAATACAATCCAAATCAAGAATATGTTTGCTAATGTACCTATATGGCCTCCAAAATGGTACGTATGTACTGGTTTTGCTACATTATATACGATATGTTTACACGTATATTTGCATGTATATTTGCGTTGCAAATTCGAAATACCCACCAAATGGTTGTCTGGGCATGCATTTATAAATTTGTGAAAATTAAAATAGTATAGAACGGCACTCTAATGTATTATTTTGATTGAATTTTTAGCTCTGATTTCAACCAAGTGACTCGCAGTAATTCAATCAAAATTAATCAGTTTGCTAAAGTTATTCCTTGTTTTAAGAAATATCATTCTGATTGGTCGTGCTTTGTAATAAAACTAGTCATTTATAAAAGCACGACTAAACATGAATAAAATTTCTTGAAATAGGTGATAACTTTAATATAATGGTTAATTTTGATTGAAATATTGCGAATAAAAGAAAAAAATGAAAACCATAAAACTACTGTGATATTAATCGCTGTCGGAAAGATGAAAAAACAATAAAAAACAATCAATTCCATAGTTCTTATAGGAAAAATTAGAAGATAAAATAACAATCAACTTGATAGTTTTGTGTTTTCAAATGTATGGGAAAAAGTTGATTTTTTCATGGTTAAGTTGCTTAACAACCCCCTTTTTTCATGGTAATTTTTGCCAAAACCATAAATTTCATTGTTTAAAACATTGAATTTGACAGCCCAAGCAACCAGAATTCCCTTAAAAAGGTTCCATAGAAGCTTAATCAGCTCTCGTTTGTGTCTGAAGAGAATGCTAATCAGCCCAAAATTTAAGTTCTTAAAGCTACTTTCAAGTTCGTTTAGGTGGCTGTAGAGAACGCTGTTCAGCTTCTAAGAGAATGTCAAGAAACTTCTACGCGCCAAAAAAAAAAATCCGATTGACAGATTGCTCTGACAACCACATGTCAGATTGCTAGGTTGCCGGTCTATCATGGTCTATCTCATTGATTTAAATTATATTGTTTTGATTACAAAAGCTGCTTACACGCCTAGAGAATTGAACCGCTGCTCTCTAGGTTGCAATGAAACTCACCAGCCTCTCGACCAATCCAGCAATAGCTAATTGCCACTGTAATGATTATAGTATTTAAACTTAATGTCATTTGAGATGATTGAGTGGGTTGGTCAATTGAAGGAACCTTATTTCGTTCAAAGGACTTTCAGTACACAATATGAATCATAACAAAAATTCGCATCATCAAGAATTTATTCGAATGTCTTATTTAACATTTATAAGAAAAATTCGAAAAAATCTTGAATTCCATTTGTATATATCAGTACAGATATAAACAAAACAAATACCATGACAAGGAATTGACAGACATTTTTGACATGTCGCTTAGAATTCCCATATAGGTTCTTTAAAACACCTTCAAGTACCTTAATGGTGCGCTTTAGAATGTTACGCGAACGTTATCGACCTTCTTGAAAAACATTTTTGACATGTCGCTTAGAATTCCCATATAGGTTCTTTAAAACACCTTCAAGTATCTTAATGGTGCGTTTTGGAATGTTACGCGAACGTTATCGACCTTCTTGAAAGAAGTTCCATTAAATGCGCTTAGAAGTTCCGTTATCGGTAGTATTAACCTTTCAAAGGGCGATGTAAGTTCCTGAGTAACTTTTAGGCGACAAGAGTCACCTGAAGTTCCCGTAATACGTTTTTTCAGCCAAATGTGAACTTCGGAGTTCGGAGTTAAGTAAAAACGTGACTTTTGGTTGCTTGGGAGTACATTCAAGGTTTGAATACCATGTTAATCTAAGTATCAACCATAAAATCCATGGTAGAGTGAAAATGAAATTCATGGTTTTTTCACCTTACTTTTCTATTCGGACTGTCAAAAACAGCTGACTGCACTCTAATTCTCCCTGACTCAAATTTGAAGGAAAACAATTCAAAATTCGCCAAAACTGGGGAAACTCAAATTTTGATTAGAACGGCACAACTCAGATATGAATAATAGGGGTTTTCGCGAATTTTGAGTTGTTTTCAATCAGGCATTTTTAAGCAGCATCTGAACGGTCTGAGCCAAAACAACTCAAAATCTTCAAAAATTTGACACGGTTTCGAAAGGGATTATATATTTTTTAAAGCAATTAATTGGAATTTCGGACCAAATTTAATTAAATCAAATGTGTGAAATGAGTTTATTTCCCATCGCTTTTTTGTCCAAAATGGTGAGTGGCAGCCATCACTTTCTGATGTTCGAAAGTGACCGTTTGTTTTTCTCCTGTTAACCGACGAATTTTCCGATTGTGTTCTCGATCCTGGAGGGCGTCCTGACGGTCTGCTGATCAGCCGGTTCCATCGATCCCATAAGCGAAAACCTTTGCCGCATCCGGTGGAATTTCACCTAACAAACTGGAAGACGACCGGAGGAGTTTGCTACTCAGCTGGGACTTCCACCGATCTCAGTGATGAAATACTGCACCGCATCCAGTACAAACCAACCTAAAGGTGAACAAAATTTGTAAATACATGAAAACAGAACAAATTTTACAATCTCATACTCGTTGACGTCCCCTTAGCATATAGGAACTGCCACACCCGGCGGGAATAGACCTGGAGAAGAGTAACAAAATTATGAATCGCTGAAAATAAACAAAACTATTTAATTGCTATTCTATGAGCAGCCGATATTATTTCCCTGCGGCCAACAGATAAATTTTCCGATGAAAACATCAGACCGAGAGCGTCCGAAGCGATCTGATGTTCAGACGGACCTTTTACCGATTCCAGTGGCAAAAGTTGCGCCGCAGCTGGAGAAAACCAATCTAAAAAGGAACTATGTAATTAGATAAATACAGACATACAACAAATTTTAAAATTTTACCAGTCGCAGTTAATCTAACTTTTGTTTTCAAAACGATCACTAACTTTTGTTTTCGAGATGCTCTGAGTTGTTTCCATTCATACCCAGTGAAATAGTGTGCGTCTTCGCTAAGTCAACGAATTTCGCTACCGCTGAAGAAAAACAACTCAAAATTTTGATGGATTTCAACTCAGTTGTTTTCATCTTCATACATGGTGCGACTCCTGAACCAAAACAAATCAGTCTCTGAATAATTTAAAATTACCGTGTGGTGTGACGGGTGTCAGTCGGATCAGTTGCTGCAGCTGCTCACAACAAGCTCAAATGTTGTGAAAATGAAAGTGGTGTCAGGAGAGTTCGTGTTGTTTCGGTGGTGCGGTGCTGGTGGTATAGGTCGATGCTGTTTTGGTGTTGCTGCGTTGGTGTCGGTGTCAGTCGGCTACAGTTGCACAAGAATTGTGATGCATATGTAAATTAGGACTTCATTTTCACAATAACTGTCAGTCAGTTTCGGATTATTATAATAATTAAATAGGAAGTGACCATCAAGACCCACCAAAGGAAATGGAAAAATTTGATCTATCTTGTGAAACAAGAAATTTTTTTTTAATAAAATATAAAATTGACTAGAATGACTATATTTTATTTTCATAATTGCATGCGAATTTAATTATTTTCCTAGAGCAACAATTTTTCGCGTTTGTGCCTTACTTGTCTCTAAAAATTGCTCATTATTCTAAACATAATTCCTTTTTAGTATTCAAATTTAGTTCGAGTCGAACAACAACTTCTTAATCTAAAATTTTTCGGACAGCTTTAGTACGGGAAAGAATTGCCATTGAAATGGCCAAAATGATGGATTCATTACAATTTGCCTTGAGTAAACCGCCTTTTCGAATTCTGAACGAACCTGACAAACAAAATTACATATGAAAACACTGCGCCTGTACGTTAGTATTAGTGTTTGGCTGTTCATTCAGCAGCCTGATAGAAATCGATCGAAGCACAGATAACAGATAGCGAGCCCCGAACAAAAATGTGTTGAAAACGTGTGTGAGAATACCAACCTAAGTTTCAAACCAATTCGTAAGTGGACTAACATCCATAAGATGTCGCTACCAGTACAACAATTTTTTTTTCATTTTTTCGATGCGCTTAGAAATGAATACTCATCGCTTATCTTAAAGGGAGCCATTGCAATATCCCTTTGACGGAAAAGAGTAGTAGGACCACTAGAAAGATTAGTAGGAATTCTACTTGCCGCCTACTACCCACACACTACGAAAAAAATCTG
Organism: Uranotaenia lowii; assembly: GCF_029784155.1. NCBI lineage: Eukaryota > Metazoa > Arthropoda > Insecta > Diptera > Culicidae > Uranotaenia > Uranotaenia lowii. Next base: position 98,627,694 of record NC_073691.1, on the reverse strand, counting down.
TAAAATTACATCATATGTGATGTAAATAAAAAGAAGCATCATATATGACGGAATTTTCAGTGCGATTTGAACATTACACGTCATTTAAAATAGAAAAGCTGTAATATTAAACTCGCATGTAAAATTCCATCATTCATGACGCTTTATTTTGGTTACATCATATGTGATGTAATTTTCAATTTTTTCGCAAGGCTTTTGATTCCAATAAAAAATCAAGAAAGAATTTTATATTCTGTTTTTATTGGCATTTGTAAACATAATAACACTCAAGCTCAAAGATAATTGCACAATTGAACCACTTATTTTCTCAATACTTGATTAACATTCGCAAATATGTAGGTTTCCATGCCAGTAGATGCACCCGACCGATACACTCCCTTGTCCTTTAATGTAGCAGCGGTTCTGCATGACAATCCAGGGCTTTTTTCTTATGCTCCTTGGCCATTTTCGGATTTACGATTGGACATCACCACGGATGGTACAAAAATCTTTCGATGAGATAAATTGAAATTACTACCGAGCATAATTTTAACAAAACCTTCTCACCATTATTTTCCTTTTTCGCAGCTTGTTCATCGATATGAATTATATTTTTATACTTCCTCCAAGCTCATTGAGTTGCTGGCTGCTTAAATCAGACATCGATGGTATCCTACCTGCTGCCAGTCGAAACTTGATCCTTGCCGTTGAGCTGATTTGAATTTTTCGTACTTCGTTGACGACCTAAAATAAAGGAAAAAAAAGGAATAAGATTCATGATTCATACTATCTTTTCCCTTTACTTCTGCAAAACACAGAGATTGTTAAACTTACCTACTGGTGGATAACGAGTAAATCCATCCACTACTGGTGTTTTCCGTCCGGTGCATCTCGAATACTCAGGGGCTGATGAATGCTCCAGTGTTCCAGCTAGTGATATCGATCCTGATAAAATTCTCGGGGAAAAGAGTAACGAGATGTTTCTGTGGTTTCTTAGCGCGCCGATCACAGCTGACATTTTCTAACACTTTGTTCCACAGGGGTTTACGACTATCACAACGAGAAACTATTCCAGCTGCAGATAGGTCCGGATTTTATAGACAATTTTCAAAAAAGTTTCTTTCGCATTGTACACTTCACGTTTTTTTCTACAAAGTAAACAAAAACAAACAGAATGAAAATGTGTGTGTGTGACATCTTCCCACTTTTGGTGCCGCTGCACAAAAATATTAGCTATATGAAAGAGCAAATAACACGGAAGTGCCTCATGATTGTAAAATGATTTAATAGTTCTTTTGTTAAAAGTTTGATTTTTTTTTTGAAACGGTGATCTGAGGTCAATTGTATCTTGCGTTTGATTGGAGTATTCTGTAAAAATACATCACATATGATGTAAATAAAAAGGAGCATCATAAATGACGGAATTTTACATTGGAAATCGTGTTCTGTGTCATGTTAAATTTGTGTGATTCAATTTCAGTGCTGTTAATGGTTCAATTGTTTATTTACTCTGTAAATTTACAAAAGGAAATCGTGTTCTATGTCATGTGATATTAAGGGTTTTCATTTTCAGTGCTTTTAAGGATTCAGATTTTTTTTTTCTGTGCAGTCAATGCGGATCATTGTTGAGAGAAAAATTTCGCGCGTAGGGCTGCGTTCAATGCCATAAATTGAGGTTTTAACTCTAAACGTACATCAGCCCAGCCAGCTGATTGTACCGATTGCACATATACATCAGCATAAAATACAAAACAAATAAATCCTTTTTCTGTATAATAGATGGTTCATAATTTGAACGACTTTCTGCTTGTGAGTGTTAGTGACCCAAGCAGGCCTTGAAAAATATCTAGATTTCAAACGGCCATTTTGCTACAAACTTTGTCCACAGCAGCATCGGAAAACCAGTGCAGCGGCAAAACCACAAACCAGCTAGTCATCGCCATTTTAACAACGCTCATCATTCCATTAATAAGGTGCTTGATTAATTTGTTTTCCTATTTTGGACGTATATTAATTGCATGTCTCATTGCAGGTAACTTTTATAGAGCTCTTTCTAAAGAAGACTGCGATGATACTATTCCAGCGTTCCGGAAGATTCTTGGTTTCAGGCATGTCTACTGTCCCAATACCTCAGAAGTTTCGTGATGTTCTTTTCGAAGAATTGAGGCCTCGACAAGCACAACCGAGGAAATTACCTGCGACGAAAGAAAAAGGACCGACGGAATCCATAAAATTGCATTAAGCTATGCTACCAAAACTGACCCGTTGGATGGAATAAAAAGTGTTTATTTTTGTGTGGATCGTTTAGAAGGAACAGAGAGCAGTAAATAAAATGTAAAAAGAAACTTGAAATTGAATTTTTCATTTCATATAGGTTTATGAAATTTCCCTTAAATGCTTTTGAACTGGTACGCACACATTCACTATCACATTCTCACATGCACCCACACATAAGCACATCCCAATACAACCAAATCATGACAGATGTCAACGAGAGCTGTCATTCTGAACCGGGAATGTCATTTCTACTGTATCGGTTGGGCCATTTTCCACTAGAAAACAATGGGACGGCTAGTAGGCGGCAAGTAGAATTCCTACTAATCTTTCTAGTGGTCCTACTACTCTTTTCCGTCAAAGGGTAGCCGTCCCATTGTTTTCTAGTGGAAAATGGCCCAACCGATACAGTAGAAATAACAGAAAAAGGATTTATTTGTTTTGTATTTTATGCTGATGTATATGTGCATTCGGTACAATCAGCTGGCTGGGCTGATGTACGTTTAGAGTTAAAACCTCAATTTATGGCATTGAACGCAGCCCTACGCGCGAAATTTTTCTCTCAACAATGATCCGCATTGACTGGGATATGACAGTAACACTTTTTTTTGTGTAATAAATTTAAAAACATCATGATTTAAAAAAATTCAAATCATATTCCAATCACACTTAAATCGCTGTCATATGCCTTGTTGTATCAAGATCCTTTAAGATGAGCTATGAGTATTAATTTATAAGCGTGTCGGAAAAAGGAACAAAATAAGTGTACTGGTTGCGACACCTTATGGATGTTAGTCCACTTACGAATTGGTTTGAATCTTAGGTTGGTAATCTCACACACGTCTTGAGCTCCAGCCCGAACTCTGTTCTCTGTGATCGAAGTCAATTGGAAAAACAGCTGATCAGCTGTCAATCCATTTCAATTGATTTCGATTGAGTTCTGTTGAACACACCTAAATTGAAGTACACGGTAAACAAAGTTATTCTGTTCAGTATTGTCAAGACTATACTGAGAGAATCTGATTTGACAGATAACAATTCCGCACTCACTAACACCATCATATTGTTTATATAAACTATATCATGTGCTAAAAGTTGAAAAGGGACTATATGAAAAAAAGACCAACATCAGAGTTCAGTTACTTCAAATTATTTCTACCAAAAAATCAACTTTCATACGCACCGTTGCCGTCTTTAACAAACTGCGCAGATTGCACCTATTTAGACCCCCGTGCAAATAATTTGCGCGCAGTAAAATTTGCTCACAGACCTATACATAGACAATGACAAATATCGATATTCTTTACATCTTTGAATAAATTGTATTAAAAACAATTGCGACTGGTGTGTCAGTAAAAATTGTCAGTGAATCCATAATTTTTTGGCTGATTTCAGTATTTCGAAAAACGCCCGAAATGCATGATTTATTTGTTCCACTTACATTCTTGTACCCTAATGTACAGAATGCATTCTGTTTTCTGTTCGTTTCTTTTCATTTGTTGATCGGTCAATTTTCGTTATTAAACTTTTGGTTCGCATTTCATAATAATTTTCGCCAAAACAATAACGATTGTGCCGTTTGGAAATGTGATTCGAAAATCACAAGCGAGCAACGGCTGATTTGAAAAACTGACACTGGTTGTCTATGTGTGAGTCAGTGCGAAAATATTTCTGCGTGGAAATTATTTGCACAGGAATCTAAATAGGTGCAATTTCCGCAATATAAAAATCCATACACTCAGAAAAATACTATTATGTATGCCATAAGATTCTCTTATGAAGTGGCGCCATAAGAAAAATTAATGAAATTTATAAGATTGTCTTATGACGCGAATGAATTCTGAAGATGAACGCCTACTTCAATGAGAGGTTGTTGCTTTTCATAAGAGATTCTTATGGAAACATTAAATCACTTTCTAATAAGAAAAATTCTCGATATTTCATGCTGAAAACATACACTGTAAATTTTTGCCTCGATTTCCAGCAAAAAAAATTGCTGGAAACGTTTAGCAATCCAAATAATTGCTGAAAACCAGCAATCGATTTTCGAATTGCTGGATTTTTCAGCATTCGGTTATGTGCTTGTCATTTTTGCTGAAAAATCAGCAATCGGTTTTGAAATTGCTGGACTTTCCAGCAATTGATCTAGTTTGCTGGAAAATCAGCAATCGAGTTGTCAATTTGGAGTTTGTTTTTGTTTCGTACGCTGAAGTAAGGTGAGATTCTATTTTACGAATTTAGGTTAAATTAATATAATTATTTTATTTTCCTCTGTATTCTAGCAACCAGGCATCAAGTCAAGGGTAAGTTTTTATTGTACAGGTAGATATTCCGTACAAGATACTAATCAAAACTATTTTTACAGGTGGCGGATGATCAACACTGCGGCAAAAAGCGGCCACCCAGAGCCGGTTTTAGAAAGTTGTGAAAAAAAAGATTTTTTTTTAAATAAATAAATCCCTTATTGAAAATGGGAGAAAATAATTGTTTTTATTGCTTATTATATGCACAGCCAATATTAAACTGAAATTTTGAATTGAAATATAAATTTCATACTAAATACTGCCGGTTGTGTTGAAAGAAATAGCTGGTTTCCAGCAATCTGGATTGCTGATTTTCCAGCAATTTGAATTGCTGGAAACCAGCATTAACGTTTGCTGTTTTTTCCAGCAATTGTAATTGCTGGAAATTTTGCTGGAAAGTCAGCGGGACAAAAACCAGCAAAATTTTGCTGGTTTCCAGCAAAAAAAAATTTGCTGTGTACACTTTATTGTTTGCCAAATTCGTTTAAAATTAAATCCTTCATTGTCACCATCAGCAGCGCATCAACAGACGGCTCCATCAAGGTTTTTTTTGCCGCATCCTAATCTTCGACCTTTCGTTTTTTGCCGATCAGCTTGCTGAAAAGTAAACAAATAATGTATTTTAGTTTCACACCAAAACGTTCACACCAAAAACATCAAATCGAACTTACTATTCCGGAGATAACAATAACATTTAACAATGAAGGAAAACTTTAATAACTATGAACTGGAGATTGCTTCGTACTGTTAGATGATGAAAAAAACTGATGCTATGAATGAATGTGTTCATCATTTTTTCACAATGCCGTTTCTTCTGTTTTTCATAAGAACATCGTATGAAAATTGAAAGAATTTCATAACCCGCATAGAGCAGTATCATACAATAACGATCATCATTATCTTCTTCCCAAGACACCCAAACGATTCCCTTAATAGTTTTTGGATTATTGAGGAACGATTATGCAAATCGTTTTTTCATCAAATGGAATCGTTTAGACACAAATAACGATACAGGGAACGGGTTTTTTTTGAAAATTCTTTATTTGAAACGGCTCATACCTTTAGGCTTTAAGGAGCCAAACTCGTTTTGTTTGATTACAATTCTGTGCTTATATCTAGTTCACTTTTTGAAGAGAAGATAGAAGATAGATAGGGAAATGTGAAAATAAAAAGAATTATAGACGAAGATCAATAGCTTTTAGGAAAAGATATATTTCAAACATGTAGTCCAAGTCTATCACAGCCAGCACATCTCTCACTGGAACATAGGGTGGTTTTCCTCGGGCCCTAAGGGAGTCTATAAAATTCGTTCTGGCGACAAAATGGACCTCGCACGACCAAACAATATGCTCGATGTCATGGTAACCTTGGCCGCAACCACATAGATTGCTGCCAGCAATATCAAAACGATAGAGTACCGCGTCTAAGGAATAATGATTGGACATGAGACGGGAAAATATACGAATAAAATCCCGACTCAAGTTCAATCTATTAAACCATGGTTTAAGGCTTACCTTTGGGATAATCGAGTGGAGCCACCGACCCATCTCATCCTCGTCCCATTTGCGCTGCCAGTTGACAAGAGAGTTTCTTCGAACCAAATAGTAAAATTCGCTGAAGACGATTTCACGGTGATACGTGTCGCCTTCCATCGCTCCCACCTTTGCCAGAGAGTCTGCCTTCTCATTGCCCACTATCGAGCAATGAGAGGGAACCCAAACAAAGGTGATGGTAAAGCGACGTTTTGATAAAGCACTCAAATTATTTCGTATCTTCTCGAGGAAGTACGGCGAGTGCTTTCCCGGTTTTATCGAATGGATTGCTTCAACAGAGCTCAGACTATCCGTTACAATATAGTAGTGTCCACCTGGCCGTGATGCGATATTGTCCAAAGCCCAGTGAATAGCTGCTAACTCCGCTACATATACAGAGCATGGTGACTGAAGACTGTGAGAGGCGCTAGATATTTTGTTGAACACTCCAAATCCTGTTGTTTCCTCTATAAGTGATCCATCGGTAAAGTACATTTTATCAGCATCGACGTGTCTATATTTAGCTTCGAAAATTCTTGGAATCAGAAGAAGGCGGTGCGAGACCGGGATTCCACGAATTTCCTGCTGCATAGACAAATCAAACTGGACAGAAGAATGATCGTAGTCTGGGCTACAAACACGAGTTGGAGAATACGAAGAAGGGTTTATCTGCATTGACATGAGGACATGGTATATAGACATAAATCTAGTTTGAAGATTTTGCTCAAGTAACCTTTCAAAATTCACAATCACCAATGGGTTCATGACCTCACACCTGATGAGGAACCGGAGTGATAGTAAATTGAATCGATCTTTAAGAGGAAGTATTCCTGCCAAAACTTCGAGACTCATGTTATGCGTAGAGGGCATACAGCCCAGAGCGATGCGGAGGCAGCGGTATTGGATACGCTCGAGTTTGATGAGGTGAGATTTGGCAGCTGACTGGAAGCAGAAGCTACCATATTCCATCACTGAGAGAATGGTTGTTCGATACAATTTTAAAAGATCTTCTGGATGGGCCCCCCACCAGGTGCCAGTGATTGATCGGAGAAAATTGATTCTTTGTTGGCATTTTCCTTTCAGATACTCAATGTGGGCTCTCCAGGTACACTTGGAATCAAACCAAACCCCAAGATACTTGAAACACCTCGATTGAGTGATCGTTCTGCCTAGGAGTTGAAGCTTAGGTTGAGCAGGTCTATGTTTCTTAGAGAAAACAACCATCTCCGTTTTCTGAGGGGAAAACTTAATCCCAAGCCCCAAAGCCCAGGAAGACAATCTGTCTAAAGTATCTTGTAAAGGTCTGTGCAGATGAGACTCAGTAGATCCTGTGACAGACACCACGCCGTCATCTGCAAGTTGTCTTAGAGTGCAGCCTTCAGAGAGACAACTGTCGATATCACTTACGTAAAAGTTGTACAAAAGTGGACTCAAACATGAACCCTGCGGGAGGCCCATGTAAGAGATTCTTCTAACTGCTATATCTCCGTGAGCAAAGTTCAGATGTTTCTCACAAAGCAAGCTGTATAAGATGTTGTTCAATAGTGGAGGCAGACCCCGGGAGTGCAACTTGTCTGATAAAACCTCTATTGAGACTGCATCAAAAGCTCCCTTTATGTCTAGAAACACTGAAGCCATTTGCTCACGTTTTGCGTACGCCATTTGTATCTCTGAAGACAGCAAAGCAAGACAATCGTTTGTCCCTTTGCCCCTTCGAAACCCAAATTGAGTATCTGAAAGGAGACCATTTGTTTCCACCCATTTGTCCAAACGAAACAATATCATTTTCTCCATCAATTTGCGTATACAAGACAACATCGCTATTGGACGGTACGAATTGGGATCAGACGCTGGTTTTCCGGGCTTTTGGATAGCAATGACTCTCACTTGTCTCCACTCTTGGGGAACAATGTTGTGCTCCAAGAATTGATTAAATAAATTTAACAAGCGAAATTTGGCGGCATCCGGAAGGTTTTTCAACAAGTTAAACTTGATTTTATCAATTCCCGGAGCTGAATTGTTGCAAGAGAGGAGGGCAAGTGAGAATTCGACCATCGAAAAGCTAGAATCCAGATTGCACCTGTCTGAGGACATATTCCGGACAATTTTTTGGTTAGGGAACGGGTTGTTAAGTAAAGAAACGATTCATTTTTTTTGCTTTTTTCTAGACATTTCTGGGGTGAAAATAAAATGGTATGATATATGTAATCTTCAGTTAATCGTCCAACGCCAATGTTTCAGACGCTACAGTGTATCTTTAAAAGATCATTTTATGATAAAAAAGAAGACGATTCTAGTTATAGTTTTACATGGATTTTATTTTTATCCAAATTAAACGATTACTTAATAATAACATTATGCTATTCGAATAAGACATTCTCAACTCAACTATATTCTATCGCATTCACCTCCGAAATAAATCGAATCTGTGCCTTGGTCGCATAACCAGAATGTTTGCCAGCATGGTCCAAACAAAAGTAACGAAAGGAATTTCGCCACTGCAGATAGCTGAAAGCATAAAAAACAGTTGTAGAAATTCCAGCCTGACTATAATTTTGGACGTTAAAAGTTTTGTTTCAAAAGCTGTTTCTAAACGCAAAATTTAGATTAAAATCTTTCATGCAATTTTAATAGATTTTAGGATTTTGGTTTCAATTTTTAAATCCTGATGTCAAACTATATTTCAAACAGCTAATTTCCTAATTCTTTGTTCATTTCTTTAATTACGTATCATAAAAGGTTTTTAAATTTTACTATTGGATTTGATTAAAAAATTTAACAAAAAAGAATTGAAAATAACGGAAAAATAGGAATTATGAAACAGAAATATTGAATGATGAACTTATGGCAAAAAAATGTAATTTAGATTTGAGAACAGAACAGGTATTAAGTTGAAAAGATGATCCTCTATCTTTCCGGCAACGCCGATCCAGCAATATCAAAAGCAAACTTTAGTAAACAAATTGAACACAAATATATAGTAGGAAGTTTCAAACTTACCAATTTCATCACCAGAGGACTCCAGGGAATTCGGAGAGAATCTCGAGATTCGGATCCGGGTGGGCAACAGTATTATGGAATTGGTCACATTCGCGCAATTCTGAAGATTCGAGGGTTCCGGAGGGACAGCTTTTTTGCCGCTAAACCCGGTAATTTGCTGCCAATGCCATCTCCAATTTTGTTTCCAACACTGAAATTTGCCACAGACCGCAGCTGCTGCAAATAAAGTTGCTGCCGCTAAAGCCGCTCCGGTGTGATGATGGAGTTTGTCCCGGCATCTGCTGTTCCATGTTGAGCTGTAGGAGGGCTTCAAAAATTAGTTTTCGCCAAACAAAAGAGATTTTTCACCTACCTTTATCGCCTGCGTTGCGGTGAGCCTCGGTGCTCTTTTTCTTCAGCTAGTGCTGTTATGACCATTTATGTATTTCCTGGCCTAATTTAAAGGTTTTTCCGGAAACGTACGGGAACACAAGAACCAGACTTAAATCGCACGCCATTTTTTTTCTTTGTTGCTGAAGTGAAGACACACTCAGATTCATCTTGAGTTTTGTTTTAAGGATTATTACTCGTATCTTTCAAAAACAATTTTCCATCATTTCAAGCGAAGACGCATGAAAAACATAAAAGTTAGTTAAAAATTAAAAGATTTTAGAACGATTACCCGAATAGTCACTATTCGTGTAATCAGATCAGAATAATATCAACGATAACGGGTATGATATTCGATTATGCGGGAAGACTCTTATGAAAAATTAGTTTGGACGCAAAAAAAGTGGTTCATAAGATGTATCTTATGAAATTTATAATAAGATTTCCTCTGAGTGTACAGATTCGAGAAAAGTGTCTCCACTTAGTTTTATGTTTGGGCGCTTTAAGCCTAGTCCACACTAGGAGATGGTTCGTCTCGAGACGGTCTCAGCGTCTTCCATTTTCTTCGGGAGACACCGAGACCGTCTGAGGTTTCCAACAACAACAACAGACAACAAACCAGTGAGAGATGTACTAGCTATGCTAGATTTGGACTACATGCTCGAAATCTATCTTTTTCTAAAAGCTATTGATCTTCGTCTATAATACTTTTTATTTTCATATTTCCCTTTCCTATCCTCTTTCTCTTTAAAATAAAAGTGTTAAGCTAAGCAAAATATTGTAAAAACAAAAAACGAGTTTGGCTCCTTAAAACCTGAAGGTATGAGCCGTTTCAAATAAAGATTTACAAAAAAAAAAAAAAAAAAAAACAGACAACAAAGTTCGTCTCATAACAAAAATCGCAGTTCATGTTGCCTAGTGTGGACGAGGCTTTACACAGAGCGTGAGCAAAAAGCTTTTACACATTCGAAAGCTTTCAGCCAGTTAGTCAATTCTGTATATTTTGACATGGGGGTCAGGGGTGCCAGCTGGTTTCATCAAAAATCAGGACAACGCGAAGTTAAAAATCAGGATTTTTCAGGACACCTCTTGATTCATGAAAATACTAAGGATTTCTGCTTAGATTGCATAATAAAAGGCGCAATACAGGTGCTGTAAAAACCTCGATTTATGCAACAACAGTACGCAGTTTGTTGGCTAGCCTATAGTTCATATCGAAAAATACCATATTAATATCATCTGAACCGAAGATTACCATCTGTTAAATGGTTTTAAGTATTTTATAACCTATTTATTCGATTTTTTCATAATTTAACTACAAATTCGATCAAATTAAAGAACTTTTTATGAAAATCAGGACAAATCAGGACATTTTAGGGGCAAATTTTCAGAAATCAGGACAACTCAAGTGTTTTTGAAAAATCAGGACGAGCAATCGAAAATCAGGACAAATCCTGATAAATCAGGACACCTGGCACCTCTGATGGGGGTGCCCATGCATTTTAAAAATTTCTACGCAAAAATAAAGTTTATTGAATTTCTTGAAAAAAAGGCTTTTTTCGAAAAATAAAACTTTATTTCGTCCGAACACATTAGTACAGGCAATAATATACAGGATTTGACGTCTATAGCTTAAACTTCTTAGTTTTAAATTAATTTTCATCCATCTACCTGACTAAAAGCGCAGACACCAGATACCCAGACTGACCACTGAAGGCTGATTTTGGCGCTTATTCCGCAGCGCTATCTACGGGTTATCGTGAAACTAACGGCCACATACACAAAAGGAAAAATCTCGTTATATCACACACACATTTGCATTGTGCTACACGGAAAAATTGAGTTATTCATAAAATGTGTTGCGATTACACATCACGCAGCGAAAAGATTTTTTATTTCAAAGGAAAGTGCCGCAAAAACAAAGGATTTTTTCCTTTGATTTTGGGATAAATAAAAATTCCTTTGGTTCAAATGAATTTTTCTTTGTTTCAAAAAATTTTTCTTTTGAAAAATCTTTGAATCAAAATTCTAATCCTTTGAGCCAAAAAACAGTTTCATTCGATACAAAGTCGTTTTCGTTTGCTTCAATGTAACAAAGATTTAGATTTAAAAGCATTTATTCATTGAACTCTTTCTCATTAATTCCAATTGGAAGAAATATTTTCAGTTGTTCCGAAGTTCCTATTAGGAATTTTAAATAATAAAAAGAAAAAAAAATTTTTTATTTCTTTTTTATTCGCGAACTTAAGAAAAACACTTGTTCACTATGCAAATAATTGAATGATCCGATCCTAAATTTCGGTGACACCAGTCTGGCGTAGAGGCATTTCTTCGTGAGCTGACTTCCGGAAGCAAGTCTCGTTGCTGGCTTTCCTCGCCATCCGACTGGTAGTTGCCGCTGAAGATCGGGCCGAAGATAAACTAACCGCTGAATTTAGGGTGGAATCAGCAGTGGTCCTGTAACAATGCAAGCGCTTATAGAAATTCTTAAATATTCCCTTTTTTATTAACGGAAACACTTACCATTCTTCATCCTGAATTCTCCTTAGCTAACTCTGATTAACTGGTTTAGATTTTTAACACAACCGGCCAACCTCAATTCTATTTTTATATTTTATTCTTCTTGCTCAATCCAAAATAACTCTAAGTTCGAAGTTTTTATTTAAAGAAATTATTCCTTTCCTTCGAAAGCATTTTTCTTTGGTTAAAAGAAAATTTACTTTGTTTCAAAAGAAATATGCAATTGAACAAATGTCTTTTAAATCAAAGAATTTCTTTAAAATCAAAGCCCAAAATTATTCGATTCAAAAAATTTATTCTTTCTTTCAAAAATTATTCATTTGAATCAAAACCATAATTCATTGATTCAAAGAAAACAGGAGTTTGATTCCAAAAAAAGAATTTTTTGATTCAAAGTCAGTTTTGTTTTGTATCAAAATCCAAGTTTTCTCTGCGTGATTCACAATAACTAATGGATTGTTGCTCAAAATATGTACAGTCCCCCCACAATCATTAGTCACTTAACGTATCCTTTAACCATAAAATGCTTGTTTACTCGAATGTTAGTTGACCAAATATCAAGCTTTGCATACATTTTAGTCATGAAATGCTCGCTCTTTGAGTTCAAATGTGTTTTTATTTTCAGTTTTGTTAAAAAATAACATAATTTACTGAAACTATCAGCGTTTTTCAAAACTACAATTATGGGTCAAAATTGTAGCCCGTAACAATTCTTACCCAAGTAACAATTTTAATTTTATAAGAATCTGAAAGAGTGTTTTAAAACCTCGTTATAAAACAACGTGAAGTTATATAAACCCCATTAAAACATCTAAAAAACACTTATAAGAGTAAAAAGGCCCACCTACAGGAGGTTCTGAAGAGAGCATTACAAGAACCTTATACAACCAGAGCTGGTTAGATAAATAATTCTCGATGCAGAATTTTATTTTTGCGTGAATAATTTTTATCCGAAAAAGCCCGAATAGCAGGAACCATGGTATTACATTCATGTTCCAATGAATTCGAAGGTGAACATGTATTTCATGGTAAAAAGTACATCCTACACACTACCAAAAAAATCTGTAAAATTACATCACATATGATGTAAATAAAAAGAAGCATCATATATGACGGAATATTCAGTGCTAGTTGGAAATTACACGCCAGTAAAATTTTGCAACGTGTAGAATATAAAATGATGTAAAATTTAGCAACGTGTAAAATAAAAATGATGTAAATTATAAAATCACTGAATGTTGGAAGAAAAACTTTCCAATTGGAATTTGTTTTGTTTTATTTATTGTAAATATGATTCAATACTGGAATTTTCACGTCTCTTAATAAAAATAAAACTCATCTATAATTAATATGATTCATTTTATTAAGTGGCAAAAATTTTTTTAACACACATTATATTTTATTTCTTTTAGTTTTTCCGCGAAGTCCCGGATCCAATGTTGAACACCGTGGATCCGCTTCCAGAACCGCATCCCTGTTTTTCGGATATCTCCGGGAACCATCAACACCGATTAACTTACTCGCGCGCGGGGAAAATACTTTGGCGCACGACTTGACTTAACAGTTTTTGTCACATTTGTCTGGTCCTGTTCTTCACAGTTTATAATTTTACGTGACATTATCACTTTCAGTGTATTGTAATACTTCATGCCGTGTAATTTTGAGAAATTTCCAATTCAGTGTTGTTGAGAATTTCGTGTGACCAAAAAAAGTTGTAAAATTACATCACATATGATGTAACGAAAAAGAAGCATCGCATATGATGGAATTTCCAGTGCGAGTTGAATATTACACGTCTGCAATCTTCAACAGACGTGTAAAATTTGAAAGACATGTAAAATATTAAGACGTGTAATATTTAATTCGCACTGAAAATTCCGTCGTATGTGATGCTTCTTTTTATTTACATCATATGTGATGTAAATTTACATCAAATAATCGCGTTCCGTGTCAAGTAATATTTGTGTCATTAGAATTCAGTGCTGTTAAGGATTCAACTGTTTTTATTTTGTAAATTTACATCAATAAATCGCGTTCCATGTCATGTAATAATAAAGGTTTTCAATTTCAGTGTCGTTAAGGATTCAGATTTTTTTTCTGTGTATAGCTTTTAGTACAAAAATTTACACATCATCAATTTTTCGTGTACGCGGTTTTGACAGCCGGCGCAACTTTGTTTTGCTCAAGCAATTTTCGATCGGCATATTCGGCATCAACAATTTTCGATGGGTTTTCGGCAAAAATATTCAACCATCTAGTGTTGATATGATCAAAACGGTAAGTTGTATCGAAGCTTGGTAGAAAAAATCATTTTTAATTTATTTTTTTTCTCAATTTCAGCGTCATAATTCCTTCACACAAGGCTGAAGAAGTGGAAATAAGTCTCTTAGCCGGAATCGCGTAATGCGAGTTTCAAAGCATTCCAGCTGATGATCGACGGAAAGATGGCACCATTCTCGTGTAGTGTTAAGTGTTAGTATTAAGTGTTTTAATTGTGTAAATTAAAATTTGTTTGATTCAGAAATAAATAAAGAAAACCAAACACGACAATTTTTTTTTGTAAAATCACGAAATAACATTGAATTTAATCTTCCTTAAAATCATGAAAACTCGTTGAAAAACATTGAATTTCACAGTTTCCTTGAGCAAATTTGGAAGCTGTAATAACCATCCATTTTATAGTTTTGTGTTCTGAAATGTATGGAAAAAAGTTGATTTTTTCATGGTTAAGTTGCTTAACAACCCCCTTTTTTCATGGTAATTTTGGTCTAAACCGTAAATTTCACTGTCGAAAACGATGAACTTGACAGTACATTCAACGTTTCTTGTATCATGTTATTCATAGTGTCAACCATAAAATCCATGGTGATGTGAAAATGAAATTCATGGTTTTTTCACAATGTTTTTCTATTCGGGAGGTTTTGAAGTTGAATGTATTGAAATAAGATGATCCAACTCAACAAAAAAAAACATCCCCAAGACTGAAAAATAACTTATGTGCCATTATTTTCGTGTTTTTATATAAATCGATTATTCGATAACTTTGTGTGTAAAATTGATGCGCTTTCATTTTCATCGATCAATATTTCGAAAAACTGTTAAATAAACCGTGCGCCATAAAAGAATGATGAAATAATAGAAAAGCTGAATACAGAATTATATAACGAACCAACTTTTATTGGATTTATTTCTGTGTAATCTTTAATTTTTGGTTGACAAAATGAACAATAACTATAAACCAAAATTAAAAGTCACTGGTGGTTTATCAAATTCTAATTTATTAAAAATTTCACTTTTGTTGAAAAAAAAAGACACTTTCACCCGAAGATGGCTGCCATGAGGTGTTTTCAAATTGATTCCGGGCACTATCCGAAGCCATCTACATTCTGCAAACTCCGTTAATTCATGGTAGCCGCTTCTATTAAATTGCCCGCATCCTGCAGATCCTTGAAAGTTGGGCAGGGTTCTGTAAAATTTATAAAAACATATTTGTAGGATTTCTATTTTCATGGGGATAAATGAAACACTTACCAGTTCTTTTTCCTCCGTTGATTTCAATCTAGCTGCTTTCGGTACCACTCCAACATTTGCTCAGCAGTGGAGGTAGCGGCTTTCCGCTGATTTCTTCAAGTCGATTCATCATCTCCGGACGTACCTTAATCCGCTCCAGTTCTATGGAATCAACTCCTCCAGAATTCGGATCCGAATCAGAGAAATTCTTTGTTTACATTACATCCTGACGATTTTTTTTTCTTTTTTTCAGCCATTTGACACGTCATTCACGCTCATTTAAGAACACTTGTTTCGGTTTTATAGTGAGGTTTTAAAACTGCTGTAAAGTGGGCTTGAATGCCAATAAATAGATGGGTAATATAAATCATCATGAGCTAGATAGGGGTTTTGAAAAAAGGTTTTATTGTGGTTTGGTAGCTGACTCACAGATAGTTTATATAACGATCTTCGCGAAATCAGCTGTACGGCTATCAACGCTTTTTCAATGCCCCTAAAAAACCTATCCTTTTCCTTACAAAACCAAAGAGAATTAAAAATGTTGCTTGGGTTAGTCAAATTGCTCACAATTGTTAGTCACATAGAAGTCCATGCATGGCAACACCCAAATATTAATATGGAAATCATCGTGTTTCTGGAAAACATTCAGGGGCATTCTTTGATAATAAAAATTCAAGGGGCATTTGGGTAGAGCTACACAGAAAAAAAATCTGAATCCTTAACAACACTGAAAATTAAAACCTTTATAATTACATGACGTGGATGGCGATTTATTAATGTAAATTTACAAAATAAAAAAAAGTTGAATCCTTAACAGCACTGAATTCTAATGACACAAATATTACTTGACACGGAACGCTATTATTAGATCTAAATTTACATCACATATGATGTAAATAAAAAGAAGCATCATATATGACGGAATTTTCAGTGCGAGTTGAAGATTACACGTCTTAAATATTTTACATGCCTCTTATTTTACATGTCAGTCGAAATTTACAGACGTGTAATATTCAACTCGCACTGAACATTCCATCATATGTGATGATTTTTTTTCTTTACATCATTGTAATTTTCAATTTTTTTTGTTCATACAAGATTCTCTACAACACTGAATTAGAAATTTCTTAAAATTACACGACATGGAATGTTATAAGGACATTGAATATGAATTTAATTAATATTACAATACACTGAACGTGATAATGTCATGAACAATTATAAACTGCCAAGAACAGAACCAGACAAATGTAAACAAACTGTTTAGTGAATTGTTGCACCAAAGTATTTTGTATAAGCATTTTCCCCGCGCGCGAGTAAGTTTATCGGTTTTGATGGTGTCCGGAGATCTTCGAGAAGCAAGGATGCGGTTCTGGAAGCGGTTCCCTGTAATTAAACTTTGGATCCGGTACTTCGGGGAAGAAAATAAAAGTTATAAAAAATATTTGTAAGATAAAAAATTATGGCACCTGATAAAATGAATAATATAAATTCTAGAAGCATTTTATTTTTTAGATGAGAAAATTCCATTATTGAATCATATTATCCATAAATAAAACAAAACAAATTCCAATTGGAAAGTTTTTCTTTCATTATTCAGTGATTTTATCATTATACATGTATACATCATTTTTATTTTACACGATGCAAAATTTTACATCATTTTTAATTTTACACGTTGCAAAATTTTACTGGCGTGCAATTTCCAACTAGCACTGAAAATTCCGTCATATATGATGCTTCTTTTTATTTACATCACATGCACACTAAGATTGCAAATATTCCGCTCGGAACCACGATTCTCTGAATTACAGGAAAACGGCTCAAACTGACACTCGAACTGTCAAAAACAAGAGGTTTTCCTGTAGCACTGGGAGACAGCTAAACGATTTTCGTAGCACTCAATTTCTCCCGAAATTCGAAAGAACTCTGCTTCGAGTGCTCAGGAGCTCGATAAATCACAAGGCAACAATCGCCTGTATCACTGTTTAAATGACACGTGTTTTATTGTTTTTTTTTTCGGTCCCTTTGGTTGTTCGTTTTTTTTCAAGCCAAGCGAACTTGACCGGTTGGAAGCGTGGGGACAAATCCATGCAACAAGAGCCACCATAGGAACTGCCCATGTCTACGAGGGAGAGATTTATTAAATAAGTAAGTTTTTTCAGATACTTTTATTGCTTTTATTGATGCTCATTTGTCTATTTTGCTTCCCCAGATATGGCCGAAATAAGTGGGGCTAATGAAGTCGCCGAATACAAACAGCAGGAGCTGCTCGAATCGTTTTCGCCAAAGGGTCGACGAAGATGGCGCCTGATTTTTGCTCTGAAACATCATCAGCTACAAATGAACAGACTGCACTAATATGAACAGTGATGTATTTATTTGAATTATGGTAATGGTATAAGGTAATAAAACATAATCATAAAAAAATATTTGCGATTATTTTTCTTGAAAATAAATAACCTGAACTGTATGTATAATTCGGAAAGAAACAGTCTTGAGCCTGCAGGATAATTGGAAAAAGTCCCTGAAAGTCACAGGGAAAAACCGTTTCGAACATACGGGGCAATTTGACAGTTGTTTTCCTGTAGTGTTTTGCTGTCCTGAAATCGTCCTGTAATTTCAGCTGTTGAAAATACAGGACGAAATCGCCCCGACCACAGGAGAAAAGATTAAGTGTGTGTGATGTGATTTTATAGATTTTTTTCGTAGTGTGTATAGCAACCAAGAAATCTAGCGTAACATTTCATAAGGGCGAAACTAGCAGTTAGCTCGAATCGAGAAAAACGCATTTGAAATTTCGGAACATCTAATCAAATCCTATTTAAAAAATCGTCCACTTTTTGTACAACAAAATCAAAAAATGTACGTTATATTCACTTATTGTTCGTTGGTTATCAAAAACTTTAACTTTTTTCACTAACTTTCAGAGATTTTCGAGTTTCGCCCTTTATTGTTTTCGATTCTAGTTACGCCTGCAAGTTTCGCCCAATTGATCGGCCGTTTTTGTTTTGGTTTTGAAGTTAAGCCCTTTGGCCCTACACGCAAAAACTAATTAGGCCCTTTTGTCACACACGGTCAACTCTGTTACGCCTACACAGCAAGAAAAATTCGTGTAATTTTAGATTGAAAACGATGCACGAAAACGGAACATCGTTTTCAATCTAAATTTACATCATCATTACATTGAGCCGTGTAAATTTAGACCATAAACGATGCACGAAAAGAGAACAGCTTACTGTCGTGTAAAAATACACAGCGATGTAAAATTTTAGATATTCCTCGGGATATTTGCAATTTTAATGAAATATTGAAATATTATGAGTCTTGAGAAGAAAACTACACTACAGTTTGCTATTATTAAACATTTATTCAAAAAAACCTAAATAGTAAAGAAAAACCAAAGAACACCCACCATCACGAGCACCGCCAGGCTGGGGCACGGTAGAATACGAATATATATATTCAATAATATATTCATATGCTGCTGATATTTTAACCGCTCACTGGGGAAACCAAACGAAATTTCGTTCCGGACAGTCATTAATACAGGTCACTGCCGGGTCAGGAGGGATTTTTGCTCACATATGCCTCGGATTGTTCACGCAAATTCCTCTCCTGGCAATATTCCGGATCCCTGCCAGTGCAACATCTGCCGTCGCTGTAATCGAGAAACAAATAATTAATTTTTATAACATCATTCGTTTGTATTTTACTTTAGAAATTTACCACTTTAGCTATGTATAGAGATGATTAAGCTGCGTATTGAAACGAAGACGTTCTGTTTCCGAAGAATGACTCGACTGGCAAATGGTATACAAAAAAACAACAAACAAACAATTTCATTCAATTTTAAATCAACAGATATAATTTTACACTGCTTGCGATATAAATTTCATTGGTCGCTTTATTTTTACATCACGGAATGTAAAAATATAGCAAAACAATTTATTCCTATTCGCTTTTTGAGAACAGACTAAAATTACATCAAAAAGAGTGGAAAATTACATCTTTTTTTGATTATACTTGAGAAAAAATAGATCACGCGTGTTTTAGATTCCGTACACCCAAAATAATTTAGAAATTTTTTTTACGGGATTTTTCCAGTAAACTTAAATTTAGTTGCATCATATCGATTCTACGTGAAACTTGTATAACCACAGTGTTTCAAGTGCGCCCTGGTAGTAACTACTTTACTTCCACATAATTGCCTCATGAATTTCACGTAAAATCTAAGTAGATGCTCTAAATCGGCTCGAGTCTATTTTTTCTCTCAAGTTCTTATAAGAAAAGGTCAGGCAGCTGACTTTGTTTGTTCTGGAAAAACGGTTGAGAAAGTTGTGTTTAGTTTTCTCTAGTATTACACCGAAAACCGTGACTTCTGTCAGTTGTCTCGGGATTGGTTTCAGGTAAGTTGTCGCAATATTCGGGATTCGTGGCCGAATAGATTTACCGTTGATTTTGACAGTAGCATTGAAATTTATAATCAACGAAATTGTTTTATTTTTTCAGACCACGGAACATCGCTTTGCGGTAGGTTGGTGTTCGGTTTGCGGAGTTCCTGACGGATGAAGTATGTTCAAGTGCCTTCCTGGTGTTATGAGAAAACGAATTCTCAACTGATCCGGTAAAGGTAACTTATTTACTATTCACAAAATTCATTCTTATTTATCCATCATTTTATTTCAGGGTTACATAATTGAACCACGCCCGGAATGCAGATTGCATGATGAAGATTTTTGTGTAATGACATGTTGGTGTGAAATTCGGTTTGAGTTGCGTAAAATAAAATTTGGAATAACCTTATTTAAAAAGAGACTTCTTCTTTTTTCCAAATTAAAATAAAAAGAAAAAAAGCAGCGAGCAATCAATCCAGATTACATTTCAATACTAAATAAATTTCACGAATCTTTCATTCTCACATCATGTCGATCAAACTAAAAAATCACGTAAATTTTAGTTGATGTTCATTCTGCACCGATTCTTATAGGGGCGCGTTTACATATTTATTGCGTAACATCTACGTGAAAATCAATTGGATGAAAACTATGTAGTTTTTCACGTAGCCGCTACGTGCAGATTATTTTGGGTGTATACTTTTAGAAATTTTTTGCTGTGTATTGAGCCTACACGAATAGAAAAATTAACCCCATTTTGAATAGGCGTAACTTCACGTTCCAACAAAAATGCATCAACATGAAGTTTCGCCCAATTAAATTTTATCAAGTTTTTGAAAGTTTTAAGCGATTTTAAGATGAAACCGCGTTCATTAGGTAAAGTGCAACCACGTACATCCGGAATGACCGTTAACTCGATTTGTTTACATTTGGCAGTTTCGCCCTTTTGAAATGTTACGCTAGAAATGTTTTGCTTTGCTAGCAAAAAAGTGACCCATGATTGTGTGAAATTTGGTAGATGTTTAACAATTATGGGTCAATTTTATTATGCAAATAATTTTGAAATTTCGCATTTTATTCGCTCAGTTCCATTTGGAAAACGTAAACTCGTCCTTTTTGCTTATATGAGACCTATTTATTTTGTAAGAATTTTTCAAATACCCGCATAAGGGGCTTAACGGTTAAAGACGTCAACCTTATAGCATTGGAAATTTTTGCGATAGTTCAACAGATAAACATTAACATATGACAAAAACTATTCAAAAAGCAATTTCCCTGTGATCAAGTGCACATACAATATTTTTAATGCATTTTGATGACGTTATCGATAAACTAAAAATAGTAGAATGAAAAAATTTAATTTAGTTCAGTAGATATCAGCAGTTCAAATGACCGGTAACTAATAATTGTGTGTGACCCATGATTGTGGGGGCACTGTATACCCCCAATTCAGTTTTGGGTAGTTTTGGGACGACAATATGCAGATGTAAACTAAAACTCAATTATTCAGCTCTGTATAAAAAGTTTGTTGTTGTTGGAATGCTTTGGAAGGAGTAGATGTCAAAGCATAAAAAGATTTTAGAATTGACTGCGTTTGTTGTGAAAGTTTTACACCCTTATTCTTGTTTACGGCGTATCTGTCGTTCGATCGAACGCCCAAGCAACCAAAAGTCGCATACTTACTTAAAATGGCATTCAGAAGTTCACAATTGGCTGAGAAAAAGCTCTAGGAGACCTTTAGGTACCCATGTTCCTTTAAAGTTGCAAAGAAACCTTTAGCGCCTTTTGAAAGATAAAAATAATGATAACGGAACTTCTAAGCGAATTCAACGCAACTTCTTTCAAGAAGTTCCTTTATGTTCGCTCAGCACATTCTTATGGACCATTGATGGTTCTTCCAGGGAGTTTAAAAAAACTTGTGTGACTTTTAAGCGACTTGTCAAATTTTTCTGTCAAAATGCATGGTGACGTTTACGTAAGGAATTTGGGAATAACAATCCCCGAAGAAGACAAAAAGGAAGGGGATTTTAGTTAATTTAAATGTATTTTAGGAAATCTTCACTGAAATTACGCTACAGAGTTACTAATTAGGGCATCATTCACGGCAAATACTGCGAAGGACGGTAATACGAGATCGAGCACAGCCCGAATAGCAAAGACGATGGTATTAATACCCAAGTAACCATAAGCACTAAAATCTAGCATCAACTCTGCTCTAGCGTCAGCTATAGAGCTTGATTCTGTGCATCATTTTAGCTCTGTGAGCCAGGTTTGGCGAAATTAACTGCTGCATTAGTGCAGAAACTGGTATAACCCTATAAAAGCACTGTTATAGCATTGGTTGAAGCTACAGCGTTGGCGGGCAAAATGCTGGGAAAATGCAAATGGCGTTCGAATGAGGTTCGACCATGCGAAAAAAAAATTATTTTGGATTTTTGATCGGTTCATTTTTCGGCCATGATACTAAATTTGTAATTATTTTTATATTCGCTTATGCATATTGAAGAGATCTCTCGGATTGAATTTTCTACATGATATTTTTTTATTTTTCAGCTGAAAATGACCTGGAATCGAACTCATGCCATATATGGCTCTGACATTTGACATTGACTCTGCCTGTGAACCTATCAGGTCCGCGTTAAATCTTTGAAAAAAAAGACCTATTTGAATCAAATTTCTAGCAACCGGTGCCCTGAATTTGCATTGATTCAGCATCGATCAATGCTAATGTGCTTTGACCTAATGCCACTGTAGTGCTTACATAGTGCTTAAAAGCATTAAAGCAAGCTTGTGTGATGCCAATTTAATGCTAAGAAAATATAGCATTTTTGTTATTCTGATTTAGAGCAATGTTGCATTTCAAAAGCATTGTGCAAAGCTGATAGAATGCAAGTTGCATTTTAAAAGAGTGGTATAATTCTAACATGATGCAGCATACCACTCGAAGGGCTGTTGTAATGCAAAATTGCACTTGATGTGCTGATATAGTGTAATTTAGCCTTTGAATGCTGGTGTAAAGCTATAAAAATGCAAAGCTTTAGTGCTTATGGTTACTTGGGTATAACGGAACAATGATTTTCAATTTAACAATAAACTTCATCCTTATTTCTAGATCTTTATCAACCTTCGAAAATTTTGAAATCACCATATTTTTTAAAGTAACCGTGAAATGTATCGTTAATTCATGATGTTTCACAGTTGCCGAATATATCACAAACATGGTATCACAGTAATATACTTATGATTTTTATAGTTCCAGTGAACTTTATGGTAAAAAGGAAATCTAAACCAAAACGAATATTGGTAATCTTTAGCTTTTTTAAGCTATTTCAAATTTTTCGTGTAATCACTTCTCGGAATGAAGGCTAAAATACATTAATCGTGTAAAAATTGTATGTTTACGCGCCATTTATTCGAACAATGTTGTCGTCCTCGCGGATTTAAAAAATGCAAAACGATCGTTTTTCATTGATGAATTCAGGAAATTGGATAGGATTGAACTGATCGGTAGTTCCTGGTTCATCTTCCGGTGATGGTGGTGAGTAGTTTTTTAGTGGAATATTAATATATGTACATAATAAGAACTAATCGAATACTATTTCCAGGAGCTTCCGGAAGGTTTCGAACTTTCTGCTAAGATGGGCCGCAATTTTAACAGGAAGATCTCCGCGCCGATGGCACTGGTACATGATCCGGAACTGCATTTGGATGTTATTGTAGTACCTGTGAAATTAGGTGAGATTTTTTTTTTAGTTTTAACTAAGCTTATTATAAATTAACGAAGGTTTCTTTCTCAGGTACTGCGAAAAAGATTTGGAAGCCGAGAAGAACACGGAACCATCGAAGTACGGCGGTACCAACTATGATCTGCTTCATGAGGGAAGATGCAAGACGGTAATGACTTGATTTAGTTTTCACCAGCACCAGCATTTGCAGATATTGTGATGCCGCCGGATGTGCAGATATTGTGATGTTTTTTCCACACCCAAAGGGTGAGCTGCTTGACAAAAAATTTTATGTTGTTAAGTATGATTAAAACCTTTATAAATTTTACATAAAATTGTTTGTTTCAATCAATTACCTACGATCTCTCGGAAAAATGAAATAAAAAAATAATTAAAACTGTGAAAGTTTATGGTCGCGGCAGTCCTTAATAATCATGAATAAACAATGATGTTCATCGTAGCGAAAACAATGAAAATTCAGCGTAAAACAATCAATTTCACAGTATCTTAGCGAAAAAATGGAAGATGTTTTAACCATGTAATTCATATTTTTCATTCTGAAAATATATGGAAAAAAGTCGATTTTTTCATTGTTAAGTTGCTTAACAACCCCCTTTTTTCATGGTAAATTTTGCAAAAACCATAAACTTCACTGTTGAAAACTATGAATTTGACAGTGTATTCAAGGTTCCATATACCATTATTCCCATAGTTTCTACCACAAAATTCATGGTTGCGTGAAAATGAAATTCATGGTCATTTCACAATGTTTTTCTATTCGGGAGTTTTGACCAAGACCGGTGCCCACCAATACGATGTTGTCAGCAACGAGCTGGGAACAATCTGAGGCAAGTATTTCCGTAGTCGATCACCGCGGCCAGGGGGTATTCGGATTACACTCGCACTCTCCCGGAGGCCCAGCCAGCTGTTGTTGGTAAGAATGTTAATTTTTAATCCCCGACCGATGGCATTTGTGTGTTTCAAAAACGATTCTTAATTTTCCTAATGTGATTTAATAAAAAGCTGATGATGAAAAACGTTTCTAATATTTTTAACCCACTGAAAGTCCCATAAAAATAGAACAAAATAAATGAAATATCCTGAAAACTCATTCACAAGCGAGCTATGGAATATTCTCTTTCAATTCAAATATAACTTTAAACAGTAGAATAGAGGATGAGCAGGTTTGGTCAAGTGGTTAACAGGAAGGTTTCTTTGCAACCTAGTGGGCAGCGGATCGATTCTCAAAGGGAGACATACTACAATTGTGATAATAATAAGGTAAACATTTAAAATCAACAAAATAAACGGCTAGACCGACAATCTTGCCATCTGTCATCTGGTTGTCAGAGCAATCTGTCAACCACGATTTTTTTTTCATCGCCTAGAAGGTCTTTGATATTCCCTTAAGAGCTGCATAGAATTCTCTCCAGCAACTGAAACGAACTTGGAAGTCTCTTTAAGAACTTAAATTTTAGGCTGATTAGCATTCTCTAGGACCACCTGCAGAAGCTGATTAAGCTTCTATGGTACCTCTTTAGGGAACTTTTGGTTGCTTGGGCGGATACTTTCGATCGAGTTCGAAAAAGCTATTCTTGTTTTCGTTCGAATGCGATACGTTCGATATTGGTGTTGCCCGATCAAATTCGAAATTTTTGAGCAGCAAGCCACGTCAAAATGACATTTGTTGTCATGTATTTTCCGGGTCTCGAAAAATTCATACGTCGGTCAGTGGCGGAAATACTTCCGAAAAAATGGTTTTAGGTCGTGTCAACTCGTGCAACTGAGGGACATCGGAAAGCGGGATAAAGTGTTGAAATCAGCAGCCGAGAGACTGAGAGCAGCAGCCGAGAGACAGCTAGCAACTTTCGAATTTTCAGATCTGGTCCGACATCGAATCTGTTCATTCAGGAGCTGTTCGCACCTGTTCGTTTCCGAACGGAAGAAGCTATTCCAATGCCTATCGGTGATGGTGTTTAAAAATCTGATACTACCGTCGGAAGTGCTCCTCCCCGCTGGGTCTCGGTCGTCATCAGGAAGGGATAAATTTGAAAGGCTACAATGTTTACATTCGAATTTTGCTTTGAAATGATGAATAAAAATCTCATTTATTCAATATCAAAATAAATTGTTATTTGAAGTTTTATTATTATAAGCCACATATCAATTTCTGATTCGCCCAACATCGCAAACTTTTTCATTGAACGTCCAAGATTCGCAACATAAAACTTACGCTTTTTTCAACTAATAATAAAATTTGGTCTTTTAAATCTCGTTATTTAGCAGCATACAATTTCGCAGGTTTGAATCCAATCTTATTTCAATCGACTTTTGAATTCCACAATCAATATTAAACTTCACTAATTGCTCTAAACGATCATGGTTCGCAGCATGAGACTCGCGTTTGACAGTCCGTAGAAAAAATACGTTCGATCGAAAACGGGAATACAATGTTTTGTTCGTACGAACGATGTTCGAAAGATCGAACTGTTCTCATTCGTTCGAACGAAAACAAGAATACGAAATTGCAAAACTTTCGAACGAATGCTATTCGATCGAAAACGAGAATAAGGGTGTTAATATTTCGCCATTTTTGCGTTTGAATCAACATTAAAACTCGTAAAAGGTACGTCTTTCACCATTTAACTTGATTTTTTGATCTAATTGTTTGATTTTAAGGGAGGCCAACGCTCGTGATCTGATGAAATCCGGTCAAGAACATTGGGGGATTCTTACAGAAGAAAACCAATGCCAAGAATGCGCACTCGCAAGAAAAAGGAAGGAGAAGACCAGGTGCAGGTACGGATACCGAAGAAAAAGCTGAGAAACGAGCTGGAACCAAAAATTATGACTCGGGAAACTTCCGCCGGAAGTACATCAATTGGTTCCACCAAATGAGTAAGTCCATTGTGTCTTAGTTTTCCTATTCGATTTATTATCAACTTTATTTATTTCCAGGAAAGTCCAAGCACTTCAAAAATAAAACGGAAAAATCACAGAACTCTGCCTCCAGTTGAACCCGAAATTGTTCTGTGCCTGGCATCCCCGGATTTTGAACCAAAATTGACACGAGCAATCTATTCCTGCTCAGGGTTAGCTGCTTGGTTAGCCTATTAAAAATGTGATGTTAATGAAATTGTTTGTTTCAGGTCATATTTGGGATAATCGTCGTAGAAACGTTGCGAAAAAATGCTTCCGAAGATGAGCTGGACTTAGCAACGATAACATTCAGAACCATATTTCCAGCTACTTACTCATCATTGCATTTCCGAAGCAAGGTACTTCGGTGCTTTATTTGTTCCTATAAAAACCACGACAAAGCAATGAGGAAAAATGGAAAGAAGCCTGTTGAGCTGGTTTCGACCACTAAACATAATTCTGCAAAGTTGAGGAAACAGCCGAGTTATTCAGGTCAGATCGTCAAACTGTTCAAAAAGGTATCTCAAAAAACTTTATTGGCCAATTTTTATTTTAGAATCATAAAAAATTAAAGATTCGAATCTGACAAAGATTTCTTCAATGTCTTCTTCAATTTTTAATTTATTTGTAGCGCTGAAATTAATTTCCAAACGTTTTATTTTAAAAATCCAAGTTTTTCACTGTACATAAATAGTTTTTCACATTGCAAAGTAATTATAAAAGATTGACATATTTTTTTCTTACAGTCTCGATTCCCTCTTCGCTCCCTCGAGGTTGGCCTGCACGAAGACGTGAATCAGTACCAGAAGTGGTCGTCTAGACATCCGTATCCTTTTTGTCATTGAATTTGACAACCAACAATGTTTGGGGCCCAACAGTTTTTGCTATCTCCCTGGTCGTAAAGTAAAGCAATTTTTTCTGTTGTGTTTGCTGTCGATATAAAAACATTGGAAATCGACAATCCTCCATTTGATTGACCGGTATGTTTCACTGAAAATAAAGATTTTTGTTGTACGCAAATTCGACCACTGTGCGTCAGAAAAACATTGATGACGGATCGATGATGAATGATAAGATAGGTGTAGAATTGTGTACGGAATAGGTATAGAATTGTGTACAGAAATTTGTGTTAGTAAAAGTATGATGAATGTTTACACCATTTTGTTCTGTTATGAATTCGGTTTAGCTAGAAAGAGTTTGTGATCAAATTGATTTGGAGTAATTTGAGTGATTACGGGCACTGCCACTTATTGGAAAGTTTTAGCGAAACTCTAGACTGGATCTGTAAGTAGAAAAAGTAGAGAAAAGGATCAAGTGCTAATAGGAAGCTTTTATTTAGATCGAGTGCGAGTGCCGTTGAATCGACAGGAATTACTGAGCAAATTGATTGAGTCCATGCGTACCGTAAGTAACCGAATTTCGGAAGGAGAGCAAAATTTAAATGTTTATATGTTTAGGTTTAATGTGCTGAAAGCCGTGTATTGTGGAAAGAAGTTGGCCAGTCTGATCTCACGTGACGTAAGTTTTTAGATTTAGTTTAAAGCATAGCCTAATAAGAAATTATTTAATAGGACCTGATAAAAAGCAGTCGTAGTAGCCATCGAGGAAGTAATCTTGTGTGAAGTAGGAAACTTTGAATGTAAGCGACCATGTGATATGTTTTTTTTTGTATCTAATTGTAATTCAATTATAGCTTTGAGTCCTTTGAATCCATCACTACAAAGACTTGTTTCCCTACCCTTGAGAAGTCCGAATAACATTCTCAAAGATTCAAAATCCAAGATGGCGGAAGGTTACAAGTATAAGTGCTGCGAGGAGGGCGAGAATTACGATGCAAGCGTTCGGTGCAATCGGTGTGGAGATTGGTATCATTTTTCCTGCGTAAATGTTCAAGACAGCGTATCAGAAAGTGTTTGGTTCTGCGTAAAATGTATAACGGACGAGCCATCGCTTTTGGAATCGTTCGCTTCGGCAGGGAATACAAAAACTCGTGGTCCCCCGCGTGCATGCAAAGAAAAACATAAAAAAAACCCTAAATCGAAATTACCCTCAAAGAATATCGTTAAAACAGCTAAGAAAGGTCAGGTCGAGCAACAGGATGATAGGCAGGCAGTTAGATCGGATGCTAGAACAGAAAGCACGTATACCGGCGCCATTAGAAAGTCTCTTTTACGTTTCCCAGACACCAATTCTTCTGTTATTGGAACGCGGAGTGAAGATAAAAAAAGTGAGTGCAGTGCAAGTAGTGCTGGTAGCAGGTCGTCAAAGGCTTCAACGCGTGAGAAGGCAAAGCGTGAGCTACAACGGTTGCAAGAAGAGAGCACGCAAAGGCGCCAAGAAGAAGAAATTGAGCGAAAATTATTGGAGATGGAGCTGAAAGGAA
The DNA here is from genome assembly GCF_029784155.1 of Uranotaenia lowii. Classification (NCBI taxonomy): domain Eukaryota; kingdom Metazoa; phylum Arthropoda; class Insecta; order Diptera; family Culicidae; genus Uranotaenia; species Uranotaenia lowii. The sequence goes on along the minus strand of NC_073691.1, from coordinate 98,598,783 downwards.
TCAGGCGTGAGAAGGAGCTCATGGAACGCAGACATGTTTTAGAAAGGCTTGCGGAAGAAGAAACTGAACCCGAAGGCGATTCCAGCGAGGATGAAGAGTATAATCTCCGGAAAAGAGTTGAAGATTGGCAAAAGGATTCCGAGGTGGGTCGAAGCGAAACGACGTACGAACAGCGAAAACAATCGACACCTAAGGAAGAGGACCGTCAAGAAAAGGAAATTTCTGGATGTGAAATAGCTTGTGGTGGAATTGGTTTGCCAGAAATAAGTAGCGTCGCATCGAAGTCTTTTAAAGGTACGGCTTTAAGCACTACAAAACTCTCCGATGGCGCATCTCAGCTGCAGATAATCGCGTCTAGGCAAGTTTACCCAAAGAGCTTGCCGAAATTCTCAGGTCGACCCGAAGAATGGCCAATATTCATAAGCTCATATGAACAATCGAATACAGCCTGCGGATTTAGTGATTCAGAGAATCTGGTTCGCCTACGCGAGGCTTTGACTGGAAAGGCATTGGACGTGGTGCGGAATCGTTTACTTCTTCCAGAAAACGTTCCTTTCATAATTCAAAAGTTACGCAGACGTTTTGGAAACCCCGAAGTTCTTTCAACGATATTGGCCGATCGTATACAGACCCTTCCGGGCCTCAACTCAGAAGATCTGGAGTCTGTTATTGAGTTTGGGAGTGCCGTTGAGGAGGTTACTCAGCACATGAAAGCAGCAAAATTGACAGATCATCTTCGAAATCCTATCTTGATGCAGCGGTTGGTTCAGAAGCTACCCTCGGTCTACGCAATGGAATGGGTGGAGTTCAAGCGAAAACGGATAGCGGTGGATCTGGAGGTGTTCGGAGAATTTATGGAAGAGTTGGTGGACAAAGCGCTGGAGGTAACATATGCGCCGTGCAACATCGAAGACCCGGTGAGAGGGAGACGGCGTGAAAAACCGGTGGTTAAAGGATTTGTCAACATTACGGATACTGATGGTCACAAGTGCTGTACATGCAGTCAACAGGAGTTTGAAAATGTTCCTCCGTCTAGAACAGCTGTCTCTTCCGAAAACTATCACTCTAAGGGCTGCTCGATTTGCGGGTTGGCAGGACATTTTGGACGCAATTGCAATGAATTCAGAGCATCGAATTTGCAGGAACGTTGGAACATGGTACAGCGGTTAGAGTTGTGCCCATTGTGCCTGTACAACCATAACGGAAAACATTGCATGTCGAAACGCCGATGTGGTACGAATCGTTGTGATCAGAGACATCATCCACTCTTACACTGGGAGTCAAATTCAAACGCACCGCATTTGATTGCGAGCTGCAACAGTCATCGACAGTCAGTCATATTTCGAATGATTCCTGTAGTGGTTTACAGCGACCTAAAAAAACTGAAGGCGTTAGCGCTGATAGACGAAGGATCATCAGTGACACTGATTGAGGACGAACTAGCTAAGGAGTTGGGATCAAAAGGAAACATAGAACCTCTGGAAATGAGTTGGACCAACGGAATGAGTACGGTGGAGAATTGATCAGCTAAAATACACCTTCAAATATCGGCTGTAGATGACATGAACCGCTTCGATCTGATTGATGCTAGAACCGTCCGTAAACTGGACTTACCCATGCAATGTTTGGACAGCGGTGAGTTGCGTGAGAAATTCTTACACCTGCGGGACATTGAAATCCCAAGCTACGGGTCAACAAAACCGAAGTTGTTGATTGGAATCAACAATGCTCATCTTATCGCCCCGCTTCAATCCCGAATAGGAGAGTTAGGAGAACCCGTCGCTATACAATGTCGGCTAGGATGGAGTTTGTACGGACCACGAACAGGTGTACACAGCAAATTTTTTTTTGCTGGAAACCAGCAAAATTTTGCTGGTTTTTGTCCCGCTGACTTTCCAGCAAAATTTCCAGCAATATCGATTGCTGGAAAAATCAGCAAACATCAAAGCTGGTTTCCAGCAATTCAAATTGCTGGAAATCAGCAATCCAGATTGCTGGAAACTAGCTATTTCAATCAAAGCATTCGGCTGTATTTGGTATCAAATTTATTTTTCAAATCAAATTTAAATATTGAAACTGGCTGTGCACATGATAAGTAATAAACAACATATTTTTCTTCCATTTTTTTATTATGAATTAAATGAATTAGCAGAGACATATGTTTTGTCAATATACCAATACCGCCTCCGGGGTGGCAGCTTTGTGCCAATGTGATAATCATCCGCCACCTGAAATAGAGATTCGATTAATACCTTTCATGAATCTGATAAATCCATTTTCCAATACAAACTCACCCTTGACTTGATGTCTGGTTGCTAGAATATAGAGGAAAATGAAAAAATAGTATTAACATAAACAAAATTCGTGAAAAAGAGTCTTACCTTGCTTCAGCGTACGAAAACAAACAGACTCCAATTTGACAACTCGATTGCTGATTTTCCAGCAAACTAGACCGATTGCTGGAAAGTCCAGCAATTTGAAAACCGATTGCTGATTTTCCAGCAAAAATGACAAGAACACAACCGAATGCTGAAAAATCCAGCAATAAGAAAATCGATTGCTGGTTTCCAGCAAAAATTTGGATTGCTGAACGTTTCCAGCAATTTTTTTTGCTGGAAACCGAGGCAAAAATTTACAGTGTACACACAAAATTTTCGGGGCTCCACTTAGCAAAAATAGTCGATTACTTTCGGTTAGCAACTGGGCTCGTTTTACTAACACGATAGCAAAATGTGAATTTTGCTTGATTTTAGTAAAAACTAAGTTTGTTGGGCGCCTTCTTTTTTTGGCAGCAGCCGTTTTTGCCGCCACAAATAAAAAGTTAGTGCAGTTAGGAAATCGATGCCGGCAGTAACTTTGGTGACCAAGTAGACAACGAAATAGTGACCGAATCGAACCGGAAGTATACAGGTAAGAATCAATCTGAAAGCAGACAGATTTTCTGGTTGGAATGTGTTGAATTTTCTGTGTTTTTTTTTCGACCAGGTTGCTGCTGCCAGTGAAGGTACATCATCAACGCCAGCGAATGTACGGGGAGGTTTCCAAGTCCTGGCAAAATGAAACCTCGGTGGTTCCTGTTGGCCGTAGATGGAACCATCGGAAATTGGCAGTTAAAACTTACAGTGACAAATAGTGTTTTCAATTATGCTAAAATTCAGAAAAAATAAAAATGAAAGTGTAAAATTTGTGAGACATATGTTTTGTCAATATACCAATACCGCCTCCGGGGTGGCAGCTTTGTGCCAATGTGATAATCATCCGCCACCTGAAATAGAGATTCGATTAATACCTTTCATGAATCTGATAAATCCATTTTCCAATACAAACTCACCCTTGACTTGATGTCTGGTTGCTAGAATATAGAGGAAAATGAAAAAATAGTATTAACATAAACAAAATTCGTGAAAAAGAGTCTTACCTTGCTTCAGCGTACGAAAACAAACAGACTCCAATTTGACAACTCGATTGCTGATTTTCCAGCAAACTAGACCGATTGCTGGAAAGTCCAGCAATTTGAAAACCGATTGCTGATTTTCCAGCAAAAATGACAAGAACACAACCGAATGCTGAAAAATCCAGCAATAAGAAAATCGATTGTCATATGTTTTGTCAATATACCAATACCGCCTCCGGGGTGGCAGCTTTGTGCCAATGTGATAATCATCCGCCACCTGAAATAGAGATTCGATTAATACCTTTCATGAATCTGATAAATCCATTTTCCAATACAAACTCACCCTTGACTTGATGTCTGGTTGCTAGAATATAGAGGAAAATGAAAAAATAGTATTAACATAAACAAAATTCGTGAAAAAGAGTCTTACCTTGCTTCAGCGTACGAAAACAAACAGACTCCAATTTGACAACTCGATTGCTGATTTTCCAGCAAACTAGACCGATTGCTGGAAAGTCCAGCAATTTGAAAACCGATTGCTGATTTTCCAGCAAAAATGACAAGAACACAACCGAATGCTGAAAAATAAAATCTAGCTATTTCAATCAAAGCATTCGGCTGTATTTGGTATCAAATTTATTTTTCAAATCAAATTTAAATATTGAAACTGGCTGTGCACAGGATAAGTAATAAACAACATATTTTTCTTCCATTTTTTTATTATGAATTAAATGAATTAGCAGAGACATATGTTTTGTCAATATACCAATACCGCCTCCGGGGTGGCAGCTTTGTGCCAATGTGATAATCATCCGCCACCTGAAATAGAGATTCGATTAATACCTTTCATGAATCTGATAAATCCATTTTCCAATACAAACTCACCCTTGACTTGATGTCTGGTTGCTAGAATATAGAGGAAAATGAAAAAATAGTATTAACATAAACAAAATTCGTGAAAAAGAGTCTTACCTTGCTTCAGCGTACGAAAACAAACAGACTCCAATTTGACAACTCGATTGCTGATTTTCCAGCAAACTAGACCGATTGCTGGAAAGTCCAGCAATTTGAAAACCGATTGCTGATTTTCCAGCAAAAATGACAAGAACACAACCGAATGCTGAAAAATCCAGCAATAAGAAAATCGATTGCTGGTTTCCAGCAAAAATTTGGATTGCTGAACGTTTCCAGCAATTTTTTTTGCTGGAAACCGAGGCAAAAATTTACAGTGTACACACAAAATTTTCGGGGCTCCACTTAGCAAAAATAGTCGATTACTTTCGGTTAGCAACTGGGCTCGTTTTACTAACACGATAGCAAAATGTGAATTTTGCTTGATTTTAGTAAAAACTAAGTTTGTTGGGCGCCTTCTTTTTTTGGCAGCAGCCGTTTTTGCCGCCACAAATAAAAAGTTAGTGCAGTTAGGAAATCGATGCCGGCAGTAACTTTGGTGACCAAGTAGACAACGAAATAGTGACCGAATCGAACCGGAAGTATACAGGTAAGAATCAATCTGAAAGCAGACAGATTTTCTGGTTGGAATGTGTTGAATTTTCTGTGTTTTTTTTTCGACCAGGTTGCTGCTGCCAGTGAAGGTACATCATCAACGCCAGCGAATGTACGGGGAGGTTTCCAAGTCCTGGCAAAATGAAACCTCGGTGGTTCCTGTTGGCCGTAGATGGAACCATCGGAAATTGGCAGTTAAAACTTACAGTGACAAATAGTGTTTTCAATTATGCTAAAATTCAGAAAAAATAAAAATGAAAGTGTAAAATTTGTGAGACATATGTTTTGTCAATATACCAATACCGCCTCCGGGGTGGCAGCTTTGTGCCAATGTGATAATCATCCGCCACCTGAAATAGAGATTCGATTAATACCTTTCATGAATCTGATAAATCCATTTTCCAATACAAACTCACCCTTGACTTGATGTCTGGTTGCTAGAATATAGAGGAAAATGAAAAAATAGTATTAACATAAACAAAATTCGTGAAAAAGAGTCTTACCTTGCTTCAGCGTACGAAAACAAACAGACTCCAATTTGACAACTCGATTGCTGATTTTCCAGCAAACTAGACCGATTGCTGGAAAGTCCAGCAATTTGAAAACCGATTGCTGATTTTCCAGCAAAAATGACAAGAACACAACCGAATGCTGAAAAATCCAGCAATAAGAAAATCGATTGTCATATGTTTTGTCAATATACCAATACCGCCTCCGGGGTGGCAGCTTTGTGCCAATGTGATAATCATCCGCCACCTGAAATAGAGATTCGATTAATACCTTTCATGAATCTGATAAATCCATTTTCCAATACAAACTCACCCTTGACTTGATGTCTGGTTGCTAGAATATAGAGGAAAATGAAAAAATAGTATTAACATAAACAAAATTCGTGAAAAAGAGTCTTACCTTGCTTCAGCGTACGAAAACAAACAGACTCCAATTTGACAACTCGATTGCTGATTTTCCAGCAAACTAGACCGATTGCTGGAAAGTCCAGCAATTTGAAAACCGATTGCTGATTTTCCAGCAAAAATGACAAGAACACAACCGAATGCTGAAAAATCCAGCAATAAGAAAATCGATTGCTGGTTTCCAGCAAAAATTTGGATTGCTGAACGTTTCCAGTGTAGAGAATATAAGATACAAGAATACAATAATAAAAGCGAGATACCAGAGCAATCGAAAATATCGAATTTATTCCTTTGAATAACTTTAAACAGAGATTTTTGATAAACAACGAACAGCTTTCATTATTCTATCCGAAGCGTGTAAGACAAAGAATTATTTCAATCGGAAAAGCTCCCTCTCAGAAATCCATTTAGAATCCAATTGAGACCTAACCACTACCAATAGAATCATACAACGGTTGCAAAATAAACTATGAATGCGAGTGTAAAACAGATCGTGTTTATGTGTGTAAATGTGAGAGAGAGCAACATGATGAGATGAAAATCGAACGGAAAAGAACTCAGTTAATAGAGCATAGTTGTGAAGAGTAGACGTGCTTTGTGGAAAGTGTAGACGTGCTTTGCAGAAAGTAAAAAATCACCGAAATGTCTAGTGACGAATCCTCCGGACTCGACAATGGCACAGTCCATGCTCCCAAGTAAGTAAATTCATTTGAGAAAGCTAGACTGAATTGAACCTAGTAATGTGATTTATATTTTATGTTAGGTAGACATTTTTATAACCAAAATGGTGAAAAAAAGCTACAGCATCGGTAGCCATTTTGTTTTTGATAATGTTCGGAAGACTACTAATAAAAATAATGTTTGATTATAACTGTGTTGTTTCGGAATTACTTTTTTTTCTATTTCGACTAGATAAAATAATTCATGTTCAAGTAAGCAAATTCATTTGGAAAAATTAGACCGAATTGAACCGAGTAAGACAAAACGAGACGAACGAAAAAATTCATAGGTTAGCCATTTTGTTTTTGGTTGTGGAATAAAATGGTTTTTTCCCTTTTAACAATTAATGATCTCCCAAATTCGAAATTGAATTATGTTGGATTAGATCTAGATTTTAAAAAAAACCTAGCCATTTCTAGTGACCGTAAAAAAAAAAACAAACCTGTGTTTGAAAGTTGCTCCAAGCGGGACATTACAAAGAACCTCGAATTTTTCTCATAGGCCCCGAGCGGCAATTTCCGGCTTTGAGTGACCGCTAAAAAAAAAAAAATTAAATCTTGAATGAATGAACGAGTGGCATATTACAGAGAATCTCGAATGATTCTTATTGGCTCCGAGCGGCCATTTCCGGCTTGGAGTGGCCGTGAAAAAATGTATTTTTTTAAATGTTGCTTCGAGTGGCACATTGCTGAGAATCTCGAGTGATTCTTATTGGCTCCGAGCGGCCATTTCCGGCTTCGACTGGTCGTGAAATTATATTTGAATGTTGCTTCGAGTGGCACATTAAAGAGAATCTCGAGTGATTCTTACTGGCTCCGAGCGGCCATTTCCGGCTTCGAGTGGCCGTGAAATCATGTTTGAATGTTGCTCCGAGTGGCACATTACAAAGAATCTCGAATGATTCTTATTGGCTCCGAGCGGCCATTTCCGGCTTCGAGTGGCCGTGAAAAATGTATTTTTTAAATGTTGCTTCGAGTGGCACATTGCTGAGAATCTCGAGTGATTCTTATTGGCTCCGAGCGGCCATTTTCGGCTTCGAATGGCCGTGAAATTATGTTTGATGTTGCTCCGAGTGGCACATTACAGAGAATCTCGAGTGATTCTTATTGGCTCCGAGCGGCCATTTCCGGCTTCGAGTGGTCGTGAAATTATATTTGAATGTTGCTTCGAGTGGCACATTAAAGAGAATCTCGAGTGATTCTTACTGGCTCCGAGCGGCCATTTCCGGCTTCGAGTGGCCGTGAAATCATGTTTGAATGTTGCTCCGAGTGGCACATTACAAAGAATCTCGAATGATTCTTATTGTCTCCGAGTGGCCATTCCGAGTGGCACATTACAGAGAATCTCGAGTGATTTTCATTGGTTCTGGGTGGCCATATCCGGCTCCGAATGGCCACGCATTTTTTTTAAATGTTGCTCCGAGTTACAAAGCAAAGTATGATTCTCATTGGCTTCGAGTGGCCATGTTCGGCTTCGAGTAGTCATGCAAAATTTAAACGTTGCTTAGAGTGGCAAATTATATGGAATTATGAAAGGTAAAGGTGTCCTCACGTTTGCAATACCGTACAAAAAAAAAATGACCTAAAAAAAAAACGATTTATTAATATTAAAGTTGATTGTTAAATGATTGACGATCTCAACCTGTTACGGTTGACCTTGCTGCTTTGAAGAAAATAGTAACTAGAAACATAAACGTTATTCCAGGAAAACTACCCGTGTTGCGAAGAAAAAGCTTCCTGTCGCTGTTAAAACTCTTACCAAGCGTCTTCGGCTTATGAGTAAACGTAACTCCTTGCTCTCGTCGAAACTAAAGAAAGAGCGTGTTGAAAAACGACACCTGGAAGAAACTCTTGACTTGGGACTAGGTTGCGCAGGTAACGCAAGAGGACACTCTACTTTGGCAGAAGACCACAGATCAAAGGAAGAGTCTATTTTGACAACTTCAATAAATAATTTGTCGTTTGCCTCACTACCCGTAGCTGAGTGCAAGCCATCCGGAGGCAGTGAGGAGATAGATCGCAAATCTTTTTATTGGTATTCGGACGAGAGCCGTAGAACGAACTACTCTGCTTGGCAGTTAGAACAGGATTGAATTTTATTTCTAATAGCATACTTATAACTAACATAGAATCGCTTACTGTGATCTAGACGCAATTCAACACCACGTGTTTCAACACTCCTCCTCGTCTAGATCTCCGATGATTCCAATTCGATCACGCAGGAACTTGATTCGCTGGTGCTGCAACGGCTTCGTCAGAATATCTGCTTGCATGTTTTCCGTCGGACAGTACCGCATTTTGATAAAACCTTTTTCATGAAGATCTCGGACGTAGAAGTATTTCGTCTCGATATGCTTGCTCCGCTTCTCGATCCGATCACCTTCGACGAGCTTGATCGCACTTTGATTGTCCTCGAAGATGGGGATTGGCATGGACGTATCTTCTCCAAAATCGGTCAAAAGCTTCTTCACCCAAGTTAGCTCTTGACAACCTTCGGTGAGTGCGATGAATTCCGCTTCGGTGGTAGATAGGGACACACAAGTCTGTCGGCGAGATCCCCAGCTAACGACACCTCCTCCGAATCGTATCAAGAAACCAGAATTGGATTTCCGGTCACGATGATTACCAGCCCAATCAGCATCAGCAAACATTTCCAGACCGGCTTGAGTGGCTCCTAGATGTAGGCGATGTGAACTGGTTCCAATCAGGTAACGTAAAACCCGTTTCGCTTCTTGCCAATCTCGCTGTGTCGGACGACTTGACTTCTGAGCTAAAATGGACACGCTGGCTGACACATCAGGGCGAGAGTGAACGGACACGTACAGTAGACCTCCGATGAGACTGAGGAAGTTTCTGTTGTTCGGAAGTCGATCGTCCTCCTCCTCCTCCTTCTGCTGTAGGTGTGCAGGGTCCAAGGGAATTTTCGATGGTTTCGCGTTTTCCAATCCAAACCTTGCTGCGAGTTTCCGGATGTACTTCTGCTGGCACAACGAGTAGCTTCCATTTTCTCGTCGTATGTCGATTCCCAGAAAATGTTTGACATCTCCAAGATTCGTCATCGCAAAGTTCTTTTCCAACACGGCAAAAATTTGTTGGAACTCCTTCTCCGTTTGTGTGGCAATTAGGACGTCGTCTACATAAATGATGATGTAGGCGAAACAATTGCCCCGCTTTCGAGTATACAGGCATGGATCAGCTTCGGACGACTTGAACCCCATATCTCGAAAAACGCCATCTATTCGTTGGTTCCACACACGGGCCGACTGTTTCAACCCGTAAAGACTCTTCTTGAGTAGGCAGACTGTGTTGGCTCCTCCTTTAGCGTACCCCTCTGGCTGGCGCATGAAAATGGTTTCCTCCAGTTCACCGTTGAGGTAAGCCGTTTTCACGTCGACGTGCTTCACAATCATACCACGACGACTTGCCACAGTCATCAGTGTCCGGAACGTCACCTGCTTCGCGACCGGGGCAAAAACTTCATCGAAGTCCACCCCGAACTTCTGGGTGAATCCTTGAGCGACCAGTCTGACCTTGTGCCTTACGATGTTGCCCTTCTCATCTTGCTTCGTTTTGAACAGCCATTTGCAACCGATAGCCTTACGATTTGGGGGTAACTGGACCAGTTCCCAGGTACCGTTGGAAATTAAAGAACGGTACTCCTCGTCCATCGCGTCTCTCCACAAGGCAGCATCCGGTCCGGCCCACGCTTCGGTTGGTGTGCGTGGATCAGCACTATCCGCTGTACGCCTCGCGACCAGTCCCAGCTCAGCATGGTTCGCCGCTGGTTTGGATACCGACATCGTTTGGTTGGTTGTACCACTTCCCTCGATTGCTGTAAAACGATTGGAGGACAAATATTTGCTCGGAACAAGAAAATCTTTTAACTTGCCTGGAATTGCGCGCTCCCTTCCGCTTCGCCTCAACGCCTGTGACACGGGCGGATTTGAAACTGTTTGCGTGGGGAGCGCAGAGGTTGTCACGTCACTGGATGGGAAGTTTTCTTGGCTGTCTTCTGCTTCAACAAAACTATCGTCGCTGACCTCGTCAATGGGAAGTACATCGTTCGGCTCACCATCGGCGTCGTTACCTTCAACCTCGGTCCCATCGATTTGCACATCGCCACTCAAGTTTAACGGTACTAACTTGGGGCGGCGTGCTCCGCTGGCTGGATCCTTGGGTTTCTCACTGATGAAAGTGACGTCTCGAGAAAAAACAATTTTCCTCGACTCCGGATTCCACACTCGGTAGGCCTTCGTGTCTTCGTCGAATCCAGTGAGAATGCACTCCACAGCTTTCCGATCCCACTTCCGTCGTTTCTGTTTGGGAACATGAACCATCACCGGCGAACCAAACACTCGCACGTGACCTAGATGTGGTTTCTTGCCGCTGAACATTTCCTCTGGCGTTGATCCGTGGCCTTTCGTAGGAGAGCGATTGATCAAATAAACTGCTGTTCCGGTAGCCTCAGCCCAGAATCTCTTCGGTAGATTGGACTCGAAAAGCATACACCTCGCCCGTTCCACGATGGTTCGGTTCAACCTTTCCGCCAGTCCATTTTGCTCCGGCGTGTATTCCGTCGTTGTTTGATGACGGATTCCTCGACGACGCAGACGATCTTGAAGTTGCTTGTTGATGAATTCCTTGCCATTGTCCGTGCGTAACGTTTTCATCTTCTTTCCCGTTTGGTTTTCCGCCATGTTAACAAAATCGTCGAATGCTCTGCATACTTGGTCGGCTGATTTTTCCGGCAGGAAATAGATGAAAACTCTGCGAGACTTATCGTCAGTGAAAGTCAGGTAGTAACGACTGCCACCGAGCGATTCCGTCTCCATAGGCCCACAGATGTCAGAGTGAACCACTTCTAACAGTTCACTTGCACGCGAACCAGACTTGCTAAACGGAAGTCGGGTTTGTTTTCCCATCGCACAGATTCTGCAGTTTTCGTCGTTGGTTGTAGCTCCAGCATCACTCATATTGACACCATTCACCAAACCGTTTCTCAATCGTTTCAGGCTGCTAAAGTTGAGGTGACCCATGCGCCGATGCCAAAGTTCGGGACTTGTTTTAGACGAACATGACAACGCACACGACGACTCTAGTTGGTTCAGCTTGAAAAGGTTTCGCTCACGACTTCCTGTCGCCATCACCGTTCCTTCCTGGTTGGTAACCTTGACACCGTCGATGTTGAACGTCACTGTGTGCCCCCGTTTGACAATTTGATTGACCGACACCAGATTCGCCGATAACTCCGGAAGTACTTGTACATCGTGCATCACAATCGGAGGGTCTTTCGGACAGCATTCGGGCAAAATTTCAACTTCACCTGTGGCGACTACTTTCATGGCTCCTTTGTTCGCTGCTATAACCGTTCCGCTGGACTTCTTGACATTCAGCAAATTTTTCTCCGACTTCGAAAAGTGACACGATGCTCCAGAATCGAAGTACCAGCTGTTGTCTTCCCCAGCAAACGTGGACAAAACGGTGCACCAAGCATTACCTGAGCGTTTCGAAGTACATGCTTTGGCAAAGTGACCGAATTTTCCACATCGTCGACACTTGGGACCGTTGCTTGATGATGGTTTTTCCTCGGGCTTCGGTTTGTGACCATGCTTTTTCCCAGCAAAAGCAATGCCAGACGACGGCACTCTCGTTTCTTGCAGCAATTTGGTCTTGATGATGTCCGCATTTATCGCTGCTCCAGAATTTTCAAGCGCCATAATCATGGGGCGATACTCCTCAGGTAAACCAGCAAGCAACAACGTGCCCACCCATTCGTCGCTAATATCGAAACCAATGCCACGCACCTGATGTGCGGTTGCTATGACACCGTTTACGAAGGTTTCCATGGAATCACAACAATCCAAATTAGTTGTGATGAGTTTTCGCAACAATCCAACTTTCCGGGTTAATCCGGAATCTTCAAATGCTGCTTCCAGGCGTGACCACGTTTCTCGAGCGGTTCGCACGTCCCTCACATGCACGTAATTAACGGGATCGAGCAGGAGAATAATTTTCCCACGTGCTCGTCTATCCTTATCTGCATCCACGTTCTCGAAACTTCCGTCAGGGTTCTGACCCGGCTTGACCGCTTCCCACAGGTCTTCCAGCTCCAAAAATGTCTGCACAGCGAACTTCCAGGTTGACCAGTTGTCTCGTCCCATCAGAAGCTCGATCGACGGCAGAGCCAAGGAATTCTGGCTGCAACTGTGACCGGCGCCCGGCACGTTAACTCCGTTCGGATTGGTTTGACCATTCATCTCAAACTGCTTGATGATTCAAATCTTCAGTTCTTGATGCGCTTCGATTTCTTCACGAACTCTCAAAAGGCCCATAACCTATTGGTATTCGGACGAGAGCCGTAGAACGAACTACTCTGCTTGGCAGTTAGAACAGGATTGAATTTTATTTCTAATAGCATACTTATAACTAACATAGAATCGCTTACTGTGATCTAGACGCAATTCAACACCACGTGTTTCAACACTTTTGAACAATGGCGTGATTTGCTTGAAGCTTCAATGCAACTTGTTGGCGTTACTGACGAATGCACAAAATTTAGTTTTTTTAAAGTTAAAGCTGGTGCAAAGTTATTAGAGGTACTCGATGGGACTGTTTCTCAACCCGAGGCACCATGCGAAATAACAGAAAAATATTCAAATGCTATGTTCCGATTGAAGCAGTTTTATGGTTCACGTCAATATGGAATAATACAGAGACAGAAGTTGAGAGCGATCGTTCAAGCCGCGGACGAATCAGATTCGAAATACGTTAAACGCGTGATTGCAGCAGCAAAACTATGCGACTACACGGACGAACAAATTATTGAGAACGTCGCCGAGGTTATTCAGGCTCACGCATCCGATTTCAAAGTACGAGAAATAGCCCGTAAAGTGTTGCACAAAGGAAGCTCATTATCAGTACTCGTAGACAAAGTTCGTTCATTTGAAATAGGCAAGGCAAACGAAGAAATCTTTTCAAAAACTCATCAGCCTAAAGCCGACATCGCAGCCTTGTCGTATGGCTCGTCCTCAAGAGGATGGAACCCTAACAATAGAAGCAACAATAGTTTTCCCGGTCCTTCAAGAGTTGTCCAAAGAAATTGGAGAAATGCACAAGGAAACCCTTCCGCAGCTAGAAATTTCGAGAGAGAAATCACCAGATGCTGGAGATGTACCAGTCGCAACCATTCCGAAGATAAGTGCTTTGCTAAGGACAAAAACTGTCGTAATTGTAAACGAGATGGCCATATCGAGAGGGCGTGTCAAAACGAACCAAACCAGTTTGCTAAATTACAGCCAATAAAGAGACGCAACGATGGAGGTGACGGCGGTTTTCGAACGAATCCCAAGAGAATCTCAGCAGTGACCAAGGAGGAATCTAACGACGAGAAAGAACAGGACCTAGAGGCTGTAAGTGCTTAATGATATTTTCTTTCTAATTTTTTAATTGATTCAATGAACTTTACTTTTTATATTTTTTATTACAAACTGTAAAATGAATTTCGCAAGCGAATTGCCTTTTTGTACTTTTGAAAAATAAATGAATTGATCCATGTTTCCGTTACAAATTATTAGTTGCGACCTTGAAAAAAAAACAACGTAAATATCACTTTCATTTTAGAACCATCAATCGCAAATACATAATATTGGACAAGATGAAAATAGACAAGGAATAATAGTAGGTTACATAGCCGGTGTTCCGATAACGTTCCTTATAGATTCGGGTGCCGAAGTCAATACCATTAGCGGAGATGATTTCGAAAGATTGGTTAACAACGATTCGAACAAGTCATTATTCAATTTAACGAGAGGCTCTGACAGATCACTTAAAGCTTATGCGAGTTCTGGAGAGATTACAGTCCTAGCAACATTCGAAGCAGAATTGGTAATTTCTGAAGATCGGCCACGCCTATTAGAAAAATTCTACGTTATTCCCTCTGCTAGAGCACTACTGAGCAGGGGCACGGGAATAAGGTATAGTGTCTTGCGTATCGGTTTAAATATTGCCATACAAAACTGTTACTTAGAAACGGATGAACACGCTCTACCGGGAGAGATCCATTTGCTTAAGACAGATTCAGAGTTTCCTAAATTTAACGTCGCTCCAGTTGTGCTATATTTTGACAAAACTAAGCCCCCGTCACGAAATATCTTTACAAATATTCCTCCTGCCTTTAAAGACGAGACTGCTAAACGCCTGGAGAATTTGTTAGAATCAGGAATTATCGAGATCGTAACCGACCATATGGATCGGTCGTTTTGCTCATCCCTTCTTGTCGTACCGAAGGGTAAGGATGACATTCGTCTAGTTGTCGATCTTCGAGGCCCGAATAAATGTATCATACGATATCCGTTCAGAATGCCGACCCTCGAATCGATATTAGCCGATCTACATGGTGCTACTTATTTCTCGACAATCGACCTCACCAGTGCGTTCTTTCATGTTGAGCTCCACGAAAATTCTAGGCACTTGACCAACTTTTTTGCTGGCAATGCAACATATCGATTCAGAAGACTTCCATTTGGTCTGTGCAACTCACCTGATATTTTTCAGGAGATATTGGAAACGATCGTACTCGCAGGCTGTCAAGGAACAAGAAATTACCTAGACGACATCCTTGTGTGGGGGAAGACACGACATGAGCATGACGAGAATTTAAAATTTACTCTATCGCGGTTAAAAGAGCATAACGTATGTCTCAATGATCGAAAATGCGTTTTTGGCAAGCAGACCGTGAAATTTCTAGGTTTTTCATTATCACAAGACGGACTCAGAATTGAAGACGAGAAACTGAAAGCAATAAGAAATTTCCGTACTCCAGAGTTACAATCGGAAGTTAAGAGTTTTCTTGGCTTGCTAAATTTTTGTGAACGATTCGTGCTTAGAAGGGCCGATAAAACTGAAAACCTACGGAAGCTCGCCAATTCAAACGTATTTTATTGGAGACAGCAAGAAGATCAAGAGTTTAATAATTTAAAATTAGAAGTCGTTAAGTCAATTATCAAGTTAGGGTACTTTGACCACAAGGACAAGACTGAATTGTACGTAGATGCCTCACCAATCGGTCTGGGTGCAGTGCTGGTACAGTTTGATTGTTCAAAAACTCCTCGAATCATCGCGTGCGCTTCCAAAGCCCTAACGGAACCAGAAAAAAAGTACCCACAAACACAGCGCGAATCGCTAGCTGTTGTTTGGGGTGTCGAACGTTTCACGTTTTACCTGATTAACACATATTTTACTATTCGGACCGATTCAGAAGCAAATGCGTTTATCTTTGGCGATGCATTACGAAGTAGCAAGCGAGCCGTATCAAGAGCCGAAGCTTGGGCACTCAGGCTGCAGCCATATAATTTCGTAATTGAACCCATTCCTGGAAAAATGAACATAGCTGACGCGCTTTCGAGGCTAATCAAAAGTTCACAGATTGACGAGCCTTTCGAGGAGGATAACGATAAGCATCTATTGTACTCCATAGACGCCGGGTTCATAAATATATCTTGGACAGATATTGAACTTGCTTCGGAAAATGATTCGGAGATAAAGGCAGTGAGAAATGCAATCCTATCCGGAAAATGGAGCAACAAGCTCAAAAGATTTGAGGCGCACGAGAAGCATATAAGAATTCAGGGGAGTCTAGTTTTTAAAGACGACAAAATAGTGTTACCTGAAAGCCTAAGGGAACAAGCTATGTCTCTTGCCCATCAAGGACATATCGGTATCGGTGCCATGAAGAGGATTATGAGAGAGTACTTTTGGTGGCCTGGTATGAGCTCAGAAACGGAAAATTACGTAAAGAACTGCGAAACCTGTCTTTTGATTTCAAAAAAGAACCCACCCATCCCCTTGTCAAGTCGAAAACTGCCGGAAGGCCCGTGGGAAATTTTACAAGCAGATTTCCTTGCTGTTCCAAATTGCGGATCTGGCGAGCTATTGGTACTGGTTGATACCTATTCGCGGTATCTATCAGTAATTGAAATGCCGAGTACTGATGCACGAAGCACAAATTTAGCTTTGAGCCGAATTTTTTTCACCTGGGGTTTGCCACATATCTTGCAAACAGACAATGGACCACCGTTTCAAGGAAGAGAGTTTATTGATTTCTGGGAAAACAAAGGAGTCAAAATACGAAAATCTATCCCTCTAAGCCCGGAATCGAACGGAGCCGTCGAACGCCAGAATCAGGGCATCCTGAAAGCGTTGGCAGCAGCAAAAGAAGAAAAATTAAACTGGAAGCACGCATTAGACAGTTACGTTCATACTTATAACACTTTAAAACCCCATTCAAGGCTTGGAATAACTCCATTCGAGCTGCTCGTAGGATGGAAATACAGGGGTACGTTTCCTAGCCTTTGGAAATCTTCAGATGAAGTAAAACTAGATAGATCAGAGGTGCGCGATAGAGACTCAGAATCTAAACTAATCAGTAAAAAACAGGCTGACAAACGTCGCGGGGCAAAGGATTCAGATTTGCAAGCAGGAGATGTAGTCGTGATTTCTATCCCTAAGAGAAATAAAATGGATACCGGATTTTCAAAAGAACGTTTTAGTGTACTGAGTAGACAAGGAGCTAAACTAGTTCTTAGAAGCCAACGCGGAGTGCAATATACAAGGAAGGTAGACGATGTTAAAAAAGCCCCTATAATAGACGATGAATTGGAAGAGGATGACAAAACAACGGAAACAACTTTCATTGAACCAGATGCAGAATCTATACTACCAGGTGAAATTCCTAATCCGTCTAGGCCCAAACGCGAGCTACGTAAGCCAGAAAGACTCAAGGATATGTTTCTGTATAGAGTTTTCGAATAACACGGTTTGTTGGTTCATGCCTAAAAACAAAAAAAAAACAGTTAATAAGATTCTTCAATTGCAGATAAAAAAAAAACGCAACATTCGAAGAAGTTCTAATATCAAACATCCCGATGATTAATTACTTACAGTAATTTAACGCACGCACAGATCCATTCAGCAACCAAGTACAAACGGTATGAAATCCTGCGATAACTGTTGATCGAATATCAAGCCAGACAATCTTAAGATTCCATTTTCCACATCCAGTACTTTTTCATTTGTTGTGTCACACAACCTCTGACCCGCTGTAGTTTTTCATCTTGCGTACCTTTGACCAACTAAAAAGTGTTATTACTTACAATCAAGCCGCTGAACAGTGAATGACGTCAACTATTGAAAGCAGAAACCATAAACCGACGACTCCTATCAGGAACACAATTTAAAGCGCAGCAAAAAGCTTTCCAGCTTAATGGCACAATTTCTTTCAGAGTCCATCATTTAACGCGATAGCTTTCTTGCAGCCAGAAAATAATGCAAGTTGGTGATTCTGCTTCCCGAAATGTACGCATTTGACAAACGCATTGACGATATAATCTGTCCTTCAACCTCCAACAAATAATTCCAGCAATCTTCCAGTGAGACAGGCAGTGAACCCATTCCGACTTCCATCACCAAACTCCCACAGGTCGTTCACATTTTTAAGAGCGTAGAAATGCTCGCGTATTTTGATCAGCTGTTCGTTTTGTTCTGGTTTTCGTCGCGGAAACCCGACAGCACAGGCTATTACTGTTTTGAAACAACGGGTTATGCTAACGGACACATAATTTGCTCTTTTGACGGCAGAAAGGCCTGGACAGGATAACATGTTTTTGTGTCTTTGGTCCTGGTTTAGGGCTCCTGAATCCGAAACCTCCATTTGCCTCACACACAGCCGCACTTTACAACGCGAAATAAACCAAATCCGTGCCAGCAATTACGGAAATTTACAAACAAAAAAAACACCGAAATAAAGCCCAAACGCGCGAATCACTGAACACTTGATTTCGATTCCACCGACTACTTTGATGGGATTGAAATTATTATTTATGTTGGCAATGAAAATGCACCGTTCACACGGCCATGGCGTTTGACAATGATGAATTTCTTCATTATTAAATTTATTAATTTAAATAAAGTTTCATGTTCTTATTAAAATAATTCGTTTAACTAAAATTTACCTCGAATAATCATCTATGATAATTATATCAGCAACGAAGATTCCCATACTCATAGATAAATTTGATAGTAGGAAATAAATCTTTTAACGGAATTATCATCTATGATAATTGAATGAGCAACGACGAACCTACTCATAAATTTTTTTTGTAGGAAATCTATCTTTTTTATAAAAAAAAAAAAACAATTATAGAGTAATGTTAGAAATAAGAGTAGGCAAGAAGAGGGATGTAGAGAATATAAGATACAAGAATACAATAATAAAAGCGAGATACCAGAGCAATCGAAAATATCGAATTTATTCCTTTGAATAACTTTAAACAGAGATTTTTGATAAACAACGAACAGCTTTCATTATTCTATCCGAAGCGTGTAAGACAAAGAATTATTTCAATCGGAAAAGCTCCCTCTCAGAAATCCATTTAGAATCCAATTGAGACCTAACCACTACCAATAGAATCATACAACGGTTGCAAAATAAACTATGAATGCGAGTGTAAAACAGATCGTGTTTATGTGTGTAAATGTGAGAGAGAGCAACATGATGAGATGAAAATCGAACGGAAAAGAACTCAGTTAATAGAGCATAGTTGTGAAGAGTAGACGTGCTTTGTGGAAAGTGTAGACGTGCTTTGCAGAAAGTAAAAAATCACCGAAATGTCTAGTGACGAATCCTCCGGACTCGACATCCAGCAATTTTTTTTGCTGGAAACCGAGGCAAAAATTTACAGTGTACACACAAAATTTTCGGGGCTCCACTTAGCAAAAATAGTCGATTACTTTCGGTTAGCAACTGGGCTCGTTTTACTAACACGATAGCAAAATGTGAATTTTGCTTGATTTTAGTAAAAACTAAGTTTGTTGGGCGCCTTCTTTTTTTGGCAGCAGCCGTTTTTGCCGCCACAAATAAAAAGTTAGTGCAGTTAGGAAATCGATGCCGGCAGTAACTTTGGTGACCAAGTAGACAACGAAATAGTGACCGAATCGAACCGGAAGTATACAGGTAAGAATCAATCTGAAAGCAGACAGATTTTCTGGTTGGAATGTGTTGAATTTTCTGTGTTTTTTTTTCGACCAGGTTGCTGCTGCCAGTGAAGGTACATCATCAACGCCAGCGAATGTACGGGGAGGTTTCCAAGTCCTGGCAAAATGAAACCTCGGTGGTTCCTGTTGGCCGTAGATGGAACCATCGGAAATTGGCAGTTAAAACTTACAGTGACAAATAGTGTTTTCAATTATGCTAAAATTCAGAAAAAATAAAAATGAAAGTGTAAAATTTGTGTGTTTAATTTGAAATCTGATACCTTCCTTTTGTTTCCAGAGAAAAATTAAAAATTTTGTTGGTTGAAATTCTGCTCGGTCATTTCCGTCGGTTTTGCTAGAATTTTAGTAAAACATTCCGGCGGCTAACTTTTTCTCTCGTTTGCTAAAAATTTAGTAAAAAATAATTGCTAAATTGGTTGCTAAATTTCTAGCTGGTCAAATTTGAGCAAAATTTTGCTAAAATCCGGCCTCGAAAATTTTGTGTGTAGTAGCCAATGTACATTTCTTGGGACATCACCGCTCCTGCGACGAGTGCGATAGAAACGACCGAGAAATGAATGAGTCCTTGAAAGAATATTTTAGCATCGAAGCAGTTGGGATATCTCCAGTTCTGCTGGAATCGAACGTAGACCGGCGAGCTCGCGAAATATTGGAGCGAACGACAAGACGTACAGGAGATCGTTTCGAATCTGGGTTGCTGTGGAAAACAGACAACGTGAGGTTCCCGGAGAGTTATCAAATGGCTTTGAAACGAACAAATAGCTTGGATCGTAGAATGGATAAGCAGCCGGGCGTTCGTGAGGCCATTTTAAAACAGTTGCACGAGTACATCGAGAAGGGTTACGCTCATTTGATTACAGAGCTAGAATTACAAAACACTCCGCCGGAGAGGACGTGGTACCTGCCCCTAAACTTTGTAATTAATCCGAAGAAGCAAGGAAAGATGCGTCTAGTATGGGACGCCGCTGCTAAGAACAAAGGAGTTTCGCTCAACGATTTTCTTCTGAAAGGGCCGGATATGGTTTCGTGTTTATCAACAGTTATCAACGGTTTTCGGGAGAGACGGATTGCTTTTGGAGCGGACATTCGAGAAATGTTCCACCAGATACGTGTGAGATCGGAGAACCGCCAGGCTCAACGCTTCTTGTTTCGTACAGATGTCGAACGAGAGCCGCAGATATTTGTAATGGACGTGGTGGTGTTCGGAGCTAGCTGTTCTCCTTGTACATCGCAGTACGTCAAAAACTTAAATGCTCGAGAGCATGCAGTGCAGTACCCTGAGGCGGCAAAGGCTATCATCGAGAAGCATTTCGTCGACGATTATTTTGATAGTGTTGACACGGAATGTGAAGCTGTTCGGAGGGCTAAGGATGTAAAAGCGGTACATGCAGCTGGCGGCTTCGAATTGCGGAACTGGATGAGTAATTCTCCTGAAGTGCTCAAAGAACTTGGCTCTACTTCCATGGAATCTGCTAGGTTTGTTGAAGTTAACAAAACTGATAATGTTGAACGTGTTCTGGGTATCAGTTGGAATGCCGTCAAGGATACATTTGTTTTTTCGACAGACATGCGCGCGGACTTGCACCCCTTTATTAAGGAAGGTGCATGGCCCACTAAACAAATTGCGTTGAGGTGCATCATGAGCATGTTTGACCCGAAACAATTTCTGGCGCCAATCCTGATCCACGGACGGATAATTATGCAGGATGTATGGCGAAGTGGAATCGAATGGGACGATAAATTGAGAGAGGAGCAGTATCACCAATGGTTACGTTGGACAAATCTATTTCCGTTGATCGACACCGTTGAAATTCCTCGTTGTTACCTTGGCAGATTCGACTCAACATCGTACGAGAGTGTACAGTTGCACGTTTTCTCCGATGCCGGTGAAGACGCGTATGGCACTGTTGCATACTTCCGGTTTGTGAAAGATGAACTGATTCATTGTGCCTTTATCGAAGCCAAAGCCAAAGTTGCTCCATTACAGCACATGTCGATATTGTCATTGAAGTTGAAATCCGAAGTTTTCGCGCTGGTGATCGGCAACCTTGCCAACTAGCGACGTTGTGAAATATCATTACTGGCAACGCATTTGTAAAGTAATAACCAGCGTGCCTATACAGCTACGGGTGGTTGCATATTGAGCAACAGTAGGCAAGGAGTACCAAAAGTTTCTCATTGGTGGGGGGTGGAGACGGAGCGCTTTTTGACAGCGAATTGTTCGCCTACCATGCCTATGATTACGATTGCCTGTCTCAAGATGGACGATTCCGTGTATTCACGCAGAGTAAACTTGAATTTTGGAACGAATTAAATCTGACTTTGATTCAAAACATTCATTTTTTTTTAATCCAGCTCCTGTTTTCTTTGAATCAATGAATTATAGTTTTGATTGAAAAGAATAGTTTTTGAAAGAAAGAATAAATTTTTTGAATTGAATAACTTTGGACTTTGATTTCAAACAAATTCTTTGATTCAAAAGAAATTTGTTCAATTGCATATTTCTTTAGAAACAAAGTAAATTTTCTTTCAACCGAAGAAAAATGTTTTAAACTGAAAAGAATAATTTTTTGAAACAAAAACTTCAAACTTAGAAGATATTTTGCATTGACTTGCAAGAAGAACAGAAAACCGAAAAATCGAATAAAGTTCGGCCGCTCGTTTTAAAAATCAAACCAGTGAATCGGAGTAAGCTATAAATAAGGAGGATTCAGGATGCAAAATGGTAAGTGTAAGTTAATAAATACTGAATATTTAAGTGAATTCAAGATTTTCTAAAACGCTTGTATAGTTACAGGACCACGGCCGACGGATAGATTTCCAAGTCTCTCGAACATGGAGAAAGCTGCGCAAAGTAACACCTCCCCGCGGTCGTATTTTTTCGGCCCAATCTTCAACGGCAATCACCAGTCGGACCAGCCAGCAGCTGGAGTGGCTTTCGGAAGTTTATTGACCGGCCCACGGAGAATGCGAAACTTTGTCAACGATATCAAGGACCCTACTCGGTTATAGTGAACCAGTGTTTTATGTGTTTGTGAATAAAAAAGAATTAAGGAACTAAAATTGTATCTTTTTATTATTCAAACTCCTAATAGGAACTTCGAAACAACAGGGTAAAAATCTTCCAATTGGAATAAATGGAAAATGGTTCTATGAATAAATGCTTTTAAATCTATATCTAAATTACCTTTGAGCAAAGATAATAACTTTAAATCAAATGAAACTGGTTTTTGTATCAAAGCATTAATATTTTGAATCTAAGATTTTTCAAAAGAAAAAATCTTTGAAACAGAGGAAAATGCATTTGAACCAAAGGATTTTTTATTTATACCAAAACCAAAGGAAAAAATCCTTTGTTTTTGCGGCACTTTCCTTTGAAATAAAAAATCTTTGGTATAAGAACACACCCGAAGTTGTACACGTCCTGATAATAACTTGTCGCCAGTGAGTGTCGCCAGTAAATGGGTCGATTCACATGTGACATGCACGATGACGTATTCTCCCTTTTGTGGTGACAGTTCGCACGTCCTGTTTACAAAATTTTACGAACGAGAAATGGGGTGCGGCGAAATTTTTCGTGTAGCTGCACGGTCAAGAAATTTAACTCAAAACTCAGTTTAAGGATAGCAAAAAAATAAGTTCCATTTTGTGAATTAAATTTAGCGCATTTTTTGGTTTCTCATGTTTATCTCTTTGGAAGTGAACAGAAAGTTGAAAATTCGTAAAAATTTCGAAAAGGAGGTTTGTTTATTAAAATGTTTCAACATATTTTCAAAACCCTTCTTCAACAAATTTGTTCTGGACCAACTCACTTTGCATTGAATATTCTGGGAAAGCGCGTCAACTTGAAACAAAAAATCCCATCAAATGTCCAAATGTGGAAACTTCTAAAGAATTCAAATGTGCCGAATCGATTGTCCGGAAATTTCTTGTGTTATTTTGACTGGAAGCGGTAAAACAAATGCACATTACTTCTACGACAACACTATTCAGGGACAGAAGAATATAATATAGGAAAATTCTCCGGAAAACATTCCGAAAGAATAGGCTTCACTATTATAAATTTGTACGATATGATATTTTCGAGGAATAAAAATAACGTCAGTTAAACCACTAATCACACTGACATGAGACTTATAGTACAAAATTCCTCTCAGTTTTTGGCTAGAAGCCTCCTATTGTGGACATTGTGCGGCAGCAATTCGAGCATGAAAATTTTACTGGTATCGACATTTCCGTTAACTTTCGAGCAGCGCCAAAAATCGAAATCGAGTGTCCAGTCAGTGGTCAGTGGTTTAACTTTTAAGTTATTCCAGCTGGATTTCAGATGGATGAACAAACAAAATGATTAATTTTTCATTATTTGATACTTAAAACATCTAATTTTCTTTTTAATTTTATTTATTCCAAAATTGAGCTGAGAACTTTTGCTAAAAACGTGTGAATGAGAATTAAATGAGGACCGAAATGTTTGCTTTGCTTCCTCAGCGTGTAGAAGTGGAAAATAAGGAATCAAAACAGGAATCGCGAAATGTCAAAAACAGTGAGGCCAGGCAGTGCGTGAATCGACCTATGTCGCCAGCGCTCATTGACGATAACTCCGGTTTGGGGATTCAGCGACAATACCCAGGAAAGAATTGCAAGCCGCGACATTGGGGGCCCGCCTTGCAAAAGGCATACGAGAGAGTCATTCCTTTCCAATTACCAAAACGGTTATGTGGACAGATTCGAAGGCGGTTTATTCGTGGATTAGATCAGAGCGGAAGAAATTTAAAGAATTCGTAGCTCATCGTGTTGGTCAGATCTTAAGCTTAACCAATCCTGAAGACTGGCGATGGGTACCATCAAAAGAAAATGCAGCAGATGATTTAACTAAATGGGGGAAAGGAACGGAAATCAATTCAGATAGTCGGTGGTTCAAGGGTCCTGAATTTTTGCACCAGTCGGAAGAAAATTGGCCAGAACAAAACCAGAATATTATAGTCATCGAGGATGAAGTTCGAGCTCATGTTCTGTTCAGCGCTACAACTTGTACGGATGTTTTTGGAAGCCGGATTGAGCATATATCGAGGTGGACTATTTTAGTGCGCATGGTGGCAACAGTGTACCGTTACGTCGAAAATTGCAAGCTTCGAGTGGCAAATAAACCGATAGACGCCCTTCCTACAAATGCGGCCGGCAGAAAATCGCAGATTCCAGGAGTGGTTGTACCCCTTCGACAAGAAGAATATTTCATGGCGGAAAATTGTTTGTGGCGGATGGCGCAGCAGGAGGAATACGCGGATGAAATAGCTCTACTGTCACGAAACCGAAAAGTACCGAAGGATCAGCAGAGACAACTGGAATGTTCTAGCAATCTGTATGACAAATCGCCCTTTCTTGATGAGTTCGGAGTTCTACGGGTAGAAGGAAGAACAGTATTCGCAGATTTCGCTAGCTATGATGCAAGATTCCCAATAATTCTTCCCAAAAGGCACCCGATAACTAGGAAATTGGTCGAAAATTGTCATCAAAGAACGAATCACAGCAGCAGAGAAACAGTTGTTAACGAACTAAGGCAGCGTTTTTGTATTGGGTCCCTGAGAGCAATTGTAGAGTCGGTTATAAAGGAATGTCAGTGGTGCAAAGTGCACAAAGCGCGACCGTTCATTCCCAAAATGGCACCTTTACCGAGACAACGAATGGCCCTGGGAGTAGAGCCATTTTCATACGTTGGATTAGACTATTTTGGTCCCCTAGAAGTTTCTGTTGGAAGACGACGAGAAAAGCGTTGGGTGGCCTTGTTTACATGCATGACGACTCGTGCCGTGCATCTGGAGGTGGCTCATACTTTGAATACGGAATCGTGTAAAATGGCTATCCGAAGGTTTGTGAAGAGGAGGAGAAGTCCGCTTGAAATATTTTCCGATAACGGAACGAATTTCGTTGGAGCCAGTAGAGAACTAGCCGCTGCGATCCGAAAGATCAATGGAGACTGTGCCGACACTTTCACATGCTCAAAAACTAAGTGGACCTTCAATCCACCAGCAGCACCACATATGGGTGGAGTATGGGAGCAGATGGTTCGATCGGTAAAGGTAGCCTTGAACACAATCGTAGACGGAGGAAAACTCACGGATGAGATTCTATCTACTGCTTTAGTGGAAGCAGAGGATTTGATCAACTCCAGACCACTGACATATGTTTCGACAAATGTCATTGATGACCTGGAAGCTCTTACGCCGAACCATTTTTTGAAAGGTTGTGCCGCCGAATGTCTTCCACCTCGGAGTCAAACAGAACAAGTGGACGCTTTACGAAGCAGATACCATCGCGCACAGCAACTGGCTGACAAGTTATGGCAAAGGTGGCAGCATGAATATTTTCCCAGTTTAAATAAACGCACAAAATGGTTTGAAGACGTCAGAGAAATAGCGGTAGGAGATCTAGTGTTCGTACAGGAAGAAAATAAACACGAAAGAGGAATCGTCACAGAGGTCAAAGTCGGTATGGATGGGAGAGTTCGCTCAGCAGTTGTGCAGGTGAACAATAAAAAGAAGCTGCGACCAGTGTCAAAATTGGCTGTACTCGAAGTTGAAAGTGGTAAACCCAGCAGAAATTAACCGATGGAATAACTACTGGGCTTACGGGTGGGGGTATGTTGTACGCAAATTCGACCACTGTGCGTCAGAAAAACATTGATGACGGATCGATGATGATTGATAAGATAGGTGTAGAATTGTTCACGGAATAGGTATAGAATTGTGTACAGAAATTTGTGTTAGTAAAAGTATGATGAATGTTTACACCATTTTGTTCTGTTATGAATTCGGTTTAGCTAGAAAGAGTTTGTGATCAAATTGATTTGGAGTAATTTGAGTGATTACGGGCACTGCCGCTTATTGGAAAGTTTTAGCGAAACTCTAGACTGGATCTGTAAGTAGAAAAAGTAGAGAAAAGGATCAAGTGCTAATAGGAAGCTTTTATTTAGATCGAGTGCGAGTGCCGTTGAATCGA
The DNA here is from genome assembly GCF_029784155.1 of Uranotaenia lowii. Taxonomy (NCBI): domain Eukaryota; kingdom Metazoa; phylum Arthropoda; class Insecta; order Diptera; family Culicidae; genus Uranotaenia; species Uranotaenia lowii. Next base: position 98,572,204 of record NC_073691.1, on the reverse strand, counting down.
CAGGAATTACTGAGCAAATTGATTGAGTCCATGCGTACCGTAAGTAACCGAATTTCGGAAGGAGAGCAAAATTTAAATGTTTATATGTTTAGGTTTAATGTGCTGAAAGCCGTGTATTGTGGAAAGAAGTTGGCCAGTCTGATCTCACGTGACGTAAGTTTTTAGATTTAGTTTAAAGCATAGCCTAATAAGAAATTATTTAATAGGACCTGATAAAAAGCAGTCGTAGTAGCCATCGAGGAAGTAATCTTGTGTGAAGTAGGAAACTTTGAATGTAAGCGACCATGTGATATGTTTTTTTTTTTTGTATCTAATTGTAATTCAATTATAGCTTTGAGTCCTTTGAATCCATCACTACAAAGACTTGTTTCCCTACCCTTGAGAAGTCCGAATAACAATTTTATTGCATACGGAAAAGTGTTTTTTTTTTTGAGAAATTTCCTCAACTTTCACTTTTATGAATAAATCTTGAAAATGCATGGGCATCCCCATGTCAAAATATATATACAGAATGGCGTATGATTTTTGACAACCTACTTCACTATTCACTAACAGGTGACGCTGATCAAACTGGTTCTTTTTGGTTAAATTTTGTATGGAAAAAAATCTACTTACATTTTTTAAATTTTTCTGTGAGGGTGGCACACTTTTTGAAGAGTTCTGAAGATTTCCATTAATGTCCCGCATCTTTTGCGCTGGGTGTTGACACCGAATGAGGTGGTGAAAATTGCTAAAATCGCGAAAAACTTTTCGAATTTTTTCATGTTTGTTTACTTTTCGGACGGTGGCAATGGTGCCAGTTGCAGTATGTTTTATTTATTTTCGTAAAATTTTTGTAATAATTAATAATTCTATAAACTTTATTTCTTCAGTGCTAAATATTATTATAAATGAATTGAAACTAACAAACGCTGGAAGCTGGAAAACGGAATTCCATCGATATCTATCAATTACATTAAAAAATGACAAAATTCAACAACCGAACTGTGTTGAATTTTGTGTTAAACTTATTGAATTTTCATATAGAGATATGTTGAATTCTAATTTACTAGAAATACTTTCGAAAACTAAGTTTTTCTAATATTGTAAACAAAAATATCTCAGAAAAATTAAATATCAATCAATTTAAATTAACCAAAAATGTAAGCTTATATACTAAATTATTGTGTTTAATCATGTCAGATGAAAAAGCTTATAAGTGACATCCCATATTTCATCTTTTAGCCCAGACTATAGTAACTAATCAGAGCAGAGCTTGAATTATTGGCTCTAATGAACTGCAAACTGTCTACGGAGTTTGTACTTCTTTTCTGGATTCAGGATGACAAATTGCAATTTCGCACTTCTTGTCACTCGATTCAAAAATAAGCCCCTATGTATTCAGATTATATTTGTTGCTTAAAAACATTAAATGAAAAAAAAACAAAACTCAATGTTTTGAAAAAAATTGGCATCTCTGCATTATCGAAATGAATACATGCACTGTAATTTTTTTTGCATCGGTTCCATACAGGGGTGCCAGGTGGTTTCGTCGAAAATCAGGACAACGGAAAGGTCGAAATCAGGATTTTTCAGGACACCACTTGATTCATGATAATAATGAGAATTTCTGAATAAATTGCATAAATAAAGGCGCAATACAGGTGCTGTAAACGCCTTGATTTATGCAACAACAGTACGCAGATTGTTGGCTGGCCGGTAGTTCATATCGAAAAACAGCATTTGAATATCATCTCAACCGAAGATTACCATCTGTTAAATGGGTTTAACTATTTTATAACCTTTTTAATCGATTTTCTCATAGTTTAACTACAAATTTGATCATATTTAAGAAATTTTTATGAAAATCAGGACAAATCAGGACATTTTGGGGACAAATTTTAAAAAATCAGGACAACTCAAGAGTTTTTGAAAAATCAGGACGGTCTCACGAAAATCAGGACAAATCCTGATAAATCAGGACACCTGGCACCTCTGGTTCCATACAAGCTACACGAAATTTTATCAAAAGAAGTTTATGTGTAATTTTTGGTGTTATTTTTTTTTTCATTCAAAATAATCTTTAAAAAGTTAGTTATATTGAAAACAGATTTAGGGTAATGTTATTGCATTGTCAAGCATTAAAATGGCAGAATTATATTTATATTTTTAAACAAAAAAAATTATAAGAAAATCTAAATTTTTCATTTCAAATAGGCACATTTTTTATAATACCTATTGACCAAAAAATATTCATTTGATTTAAAATAGTTTAAACGAAATTTCAAAAAGCTATGCCTGATGAGGTAAAAATAGAAGGTACCCAACAAACATTTTTGCTGATTAAAAACGCCAATTCTCTGATCGTATGCTGTTTTGAGGTGCTGATTGCTGTTTCAGCTTTCTGGCTGAAGAAAGAAATATTTCAGCGCTGTTTCAGCGTATAAGGAAGTTTTATTTCAGCCAATAGAAAGTAGGGGAAAATTGGCTGAAGAATAACTCGTTCAGCCTTTGTCCAACCATTTTTGACACCTTCAAATTTGACAGCCGTCAGCTGTACAAGGGCAGCTTCGAAAGCGTCTTTCAGCAATACCAAACTTTTTGTTATTCATGACGAATCAAAATAATCTTTTGAATCGTCTAATGATTCGAAATTTCTCATTTTGCATGATAAAATGGCCTTGCCGGGAAATTAACATTTTATTCTCGTAGCAATTTCAATTTCTTCATATGAAATTGACCTTGGTTGAGAAATATTTTGGTCGCTTAAGAGCGACACTTTTCTGCTCCTTCGCAGAATGCATGGTTGGTTCTGCCTTCTGCGGCATGTGACCAACAAGTCGTAGGTTCAAAGTTCGAGACAAGTTCAAATGAAGAAAAAATAACACGGGAGGTGAAAATTAGCTGGCAAACATCGGACATACATCGGTCAACTTTCTTTTTGTTTTTTTTTGTTGCTCCGTCAATTGACGTTCCATGTGGTTTCATGTCATCTTCGCTGATTAATTTCTCCAGATCTCGATGTTTAAGGGCTGAACAGCAGCTTCTCTCTGAATTTGGGTTGCCTTCTTTCAGCAAGATAGCTGTTTTAAAATTAGAACTAAACAATGTTTCAGCAGTTGTTCAGCAAAAAATGTTTGTTGGGTAACAAACTCGTTAGTAAAAATAAAATCGACCCAATGTGTATTTTGACTTATAACGCTTATTAACTAGCAGTGGCTGAAGCTGAATTTGTGGGGCAAAAGAGTGCCAACAAAAATATGTGTAATAGTAGCAGTAGTTAGTTTATCAACTATCTACAGATATGTAACATGTAACAACTTAAAACCTCTAGCAAACAATTTAGCAAAAATCTAGACAGATAGCAACTAGTCAGTAACATTGGTATCATTAATCATGCTCTCAATCAAAAAGACTCAAGCACTTGTATGGTACTTTTTATTTAATAAGTAACATATCATCGAAACAGTGAACGAAATAAGAAACTAAGCAGTTATTTTTTGCAAGGATCCGCTTCAAACATTTGTTTTTATATTTATGGAGCAGAGGCGAATTAGTACAGTCGAAATAAATCTAGCTAGTGACGGTTAATGTACACAAAAAGGACGAATGTGTTCGCAGCAACGTTGTTTTGTTGTGCATCTTGAACCAATGTAGCTTATTGGGTCGAGATCTACATCTGAATCTCCCACGGAACTTCACATCGCCGGCTCCGGCACCAATGTCTCTCTTCTTGTCCGGACCCCGAACAAACTTCATGGGCAGTTGCAGCCAGGGGCGCCGATTTTTGACACCCTCATTGGTTAGATACCAGTAGTAGTAACACCAGGCAAACTGCTTCTTGATTGAATCGCCTTTAAGCGCAATTTCGGGATGGCTTCCAGTTCCAGGTGGTTTGAGGCATGTAAATCCTTTTGTGCAGCGAGGACTCCTTCCATAAACAGGTGCTCCTGGAAGGGTTCTCGGCATTGCCATCCTGAACGTGGTGTCACTGCACGTCCATACGATTGCCGGAGGAAGAAGGACAGAAAGCAGCCGTGACCGCAACAAGAAAGTACTGGTGCAAGCAGCGCAATTGGATCCAAGTCTGTCGGCACCACTAGCAGCACTGCTCTGATTGTCAATAAGCAGCACCGTGTGTGACTACCTTTTTCCGTCGAAAACAAATTGAAAAGGTTTCCCTCGCATTGTGCGCATTATAGAGAAAGAAGTTTAAGTGGCCGCGTTTTAGCAGTTTTTCTCGGATTATTTCCCGCATGAGAAGTATCACTCGGTGAAGTTAAGTTGCTCATTGTATTCCTCAAACCGTAAGTTGCCTTTTGATACTTTCTTGTTAAGGTATTATTTGCTAACTAGCGATTCAATCCCGGATCGAAAAATCGGCCCAAAATCGGTAGGATTTCCGCCCGTTCAACCCGTGAATCGGTTAGAATTCTGACGAGAAATCCAACCGATTTCCGACGAATTCAGTGCCCTGGTGAAACAACTTTCCTGACGACGATAAGTTTTTGCGAGTGAGCTGTCAAAACAACCGGGTCGTTTCAAGACGGAAATCGGTTAGATTCCCTACCAAAATCAGATGGTTTTCCCATCAAAATTTGACGGTTTTCCGATCGAAATCGGACAAAAAATCCGAACGCTTTGCCCTGTTGTTTTTGTTGTTTTTCTGCCCTGATGTTTATTTTTATTCGGATTCCAAATTTTTGGAAATAAAACAAAAAAGATCTATTGATATTTTTAATAAATTTTGGATGCCATATTTTACAATACATATACAATGTTACAAAATTAAAAAAAAACATTGTTGGTGTTCGAAATTTTGATAGGATTTGCCCAATGGGGCAGATGATCGGCTGCTTAGAACACCAAAAATTCGCCATCTGTGTTTTGAGAGCCGCGGCACAGGATCTGTAGCACATAGGGGGAAGTATTCTCGATATTTTTGCGTCCGGGGAATGGTATGAAGGTGTCAAGAATAGGCTTCGTCGATGATGTGCAGAAGCAGCCTTAAGAAGTCGGATTTGCTGTTGACTTGTAGAAAGATGTGGAAACCGGGTGGGGAGTTTTCTTCACAATTGTCCCTCGCGGCAGTCCAACACTTGCCGATGATGACTCGGTGGCCCAAGTGCTCGATTGTTCGTCAACACATCCTGCTGCTTGGTGATGTCCAGTTCTCCAAGAGATCGACGATCTTGTGAAGCAATCCATTGGACCAGACCATCCGTGTAAGAGGTCATAAGCTGGGTTATTTGCTATGAATTTTAAAAATAATTTTGAACTCGCTATGAAGGTTTTCGTATTTTTTTTATATTACCTGTGACGCATCGGTGTACCAACTGACTCCGGTTCGCGCTTGGAAAAGTTCTTTCTTGGTGGCCACAAGCGACTTCCTTCCGTCATAATACACCAAACTGCGCGGCAATTCCGGGTGGTTCGGTATCTGCTGCTGGACCTTGGGCTGGGGAGTTGACTTGTGAAAATCAATTCACCATCAGGATGTTCATCTAGCGAAGGAATCGGTCCATCTCGTTGTTCTTAGTTTCTGTGAGTGTTCTACCCCGGTTGCCTTTCCAACTCGGAACTACCTTTTCGTTCTGGCATGGATTATTCCTCTCGACATGTGTGCCCAAATGAATATTATAACCTCGTCGTTTAAGTGGTTCCAAAGTTGAATCGAATTAGACCTCGGTTTTGGCCGTACACTCCATACAAACGTAGGAGGAAACATATTCCGGAGCTAGAAACATCAGCTTTAAAGAATCTGTGCCTGGACCACTATCCTCCAGCTGTAACAGAAATGGATTGCCCTCTTGCATGTCGGCTCCGCGATCAAATTGAAGACACATCCGGCCAATTTTTCAACCCACTCTGGTTTCTTCACATTTTTTACCGTTTCTTCTAGGGATTGCAAACATTTTTCGGAATTATTATAAACTTGTTCAATAGACTTCAAGACCTCAGTTTTGGCCGTATACTCCATACAAACGTAGGAGGGAACATATTCCGGAGCTATAAACATTGGCTTTAAAGCATCTGTGCCTGGACAACTATCCTTCAGCTGTAATAGAAATGCATGGCATTCTTGCATGTCGGCTCTGCGATAAAACTGAAAACACATCCGGTAGCAAATAACCCTTGTGGTTTGGCCTACGCTGAAATTTGCGAAAAAAAAAGTTTGTAATAAATGAATGTTAGCTCTGTTGCAGACGTAACAAACCTATCGGCAAACAGCACCGGTTCCAGGTACTCAATTCGTCATCATCATTTTAATCCAATTCGTCATCATCATTGAAATCAAATTCGTCATCATCCTTGTAATCCATTATTTTGGTTTGGGGAAAACTCATCTGCTTGCCAGACGGGCATTTATAGATGTAGCTGAGATGTTTGTCGTTCAAGTGGTTTCGAAGTTGAATTATCGAGACAAATACTACAACTGAAACATTTCACATCCTAGGGTTCTATAGATTGGTTGCTTTCAAATCAATCTGCTGCGGTACACTGGCAACTGCCGGAATTATTTGATTCGATATTTCATGCAAACAGCTATGGACGACATAGACCGTCTGCAGTCGATTCAGAACCGTTTACTCGGTGAGTATGCGATCCGAAAGCAGCTTTACTCGCATAATTTTCAGCCACGTAAAGCTCAAGTGTATTTGGTTAAACTCTAGTACGCTTACACGGGCATTCGAGACCTTCTGCTCCATGTGGCTGTTGCACAAATCGGACAGAATTATGTGTCCTTTTCATTTGTCCGACAATTCTGCAACGCCAAAGCTTGAAAGTTGAATCGTTTGATAGCTCCACAGATAACAATCCCTGCGGCTGTTGGACCGACCCCTAACATCGAATGATACACAAAATCAGCAATGAACTTCCAAACCGGTCACACCAAAGAATTCCCGGTCAGCTGGGTGGCTAAACCAGTGCCCTTGATTGCGCAAGCCATCTGTAGGCAGGATGTGAAAAACTCACGAACACGTTTGACTACGAAGATCGCTTCCAGCACTTTTGGGTGGAAAATCAGAACCTGAAATGAAAAAAAAAAAAACAATCAGAATACCTATTCAATTCTGAAACCGAAAAACCGCCTGCAGTTTATACCGCTCACCCAGGAAGTAAACCTCCCGTTTCAGCTCCTCCACGACCTCCAGCGACTGTCCGTGGGCCGAAGGAATACTCATCACGACGCACTGCATGTGCTGGTTTAGCTCGTTCAACAACTCTTCGTGGGGTGTTATTTTTGCCTGAAGATTGGACACCGAAGAAATCTTCTAGATGATGGACTGATTTTCGGAAATGATTCCTCGCATCGTTTCCGTCATAGATAGCCACACATTGCGTGAGACACTTGAGGCCCTTGGCGAACATATTCGGATAACGTGTTGTTGAGCTCAAGTGGATGCTTTTGTTTTCGAATAGAATTTCCGACATGGTGTTCAGTTGAGCTCCGGCCATATAGAAGTCGGCTTCATCAGAAGATAGTTTTGGCTCAGAGTGGAACATAGCTGGAGAGCCGCACAAACCAGAGTCGTTACTTGTCCGTTGTGATTCGGATTACCACCGTAGGTAACAGTTAATCGAGGCGAGCGCATCTTCGTAAACCTGGTCTAAAGGCACGGTGGTCTCGCTGAGTTCCTGGGATCTGTACCCCATTAGCTCTGACAACTTGAAACCACACGACAATTGATAAGAGAAAGCAATGTTATTTTGCTGATCGGAACTCTGCTGATTGACGGAGTGCAGATATTGTTAATAGCTTCGTAGGACCTAAAAAATATTAAATTTTATTAAAATGGAACTGCAACTAAGTTATGCATGAACCAACCTCCTGGAACGCTTGCTGCGAATTCTGTTCAAGTAAAGTCTAGAATATTTGTAATCCTGGAAGTTTTAATTGTAATCGTTCGGAGTACCGGATGATTCCGCCGTAATGACAAACTATGAACGTTTGTATCAACAGCAGCTACTGGTACATGTTGTCACGATTGTGGCTCCACTCGATTTTGATCTCCGAAAAACGTATGACCATTGTATCCCGGTTAACCTTCACTCAGAACTGAAAAAAATGTAAATATATTATTTTTCATGTATTTTCACGTTTTACCGTGCCCACTCCCAGAGTTATTTCTCGGCGTGTAGTAACTGAAATATTTCTCGCCGAGAAATATCTCGGTTATTAAAATTTATGCATTGAGAAATATCTACGACAGTGACATCTGGTGGTGATTATTAGAACGAAATTCAATATGACGGTTGACCTTAGGAACTATTGTGGATATTATGCATTATCATTGGAAAGAAATAATTTTTTGAGAATTTTCAACTTGAATGATTTATTCAATTAATAAATTTTACATTACCATCTCACCTCCCGCCCCCTTTATCATACTCTTCTGCAAAAAATATGTTGGCCGAAAACTTTACCCTGAGAAAATCGTTCCCGGATCATTGAGAATAAATCATTTTCATACCTCGGAGTTTTGATTCAAAAACCCGGAGGACATGAGCTGACGCATGTGGCGGTGATAGATTTCTTTAAACATGCATGTTTCTATAGGATGATCACTTCTGGTTTTTTTATCAGCATTTCGGGAACCACCTGTAAATTGAAAAAAAAAAATTCTAATTTACGATAGCTTTGAAGTTACATGTAACTGTTGTACATGGTCAACGATATCAAAAAAATTTGAACAGGTTACTTTCTGTTCTTTTTCAGAGATGTCTAAAGGAGGAGGAGTGCTTAAATTTCCATTTCAAACAATTGTTAAATACTCCTACAAGACATAATTATAATAGGTTACCTACCATCACGGACGATGTTTACTGGGAAAGCTTGCACTACCGATATCTCGCTTGATGGGACCTTCGGGGGAAACCAGAAATATTCAAGCCCCCTTCGCACCGGATAGAGACAAAGTGCACTTAGCATCTTTTCGTGCTGCTGTCGAGACTTTTGAATCAATATTTATGACTGTGGGATCCTTCCTGTAGTGTCGTACACTACGCCCGAAGACTAATACAATCATAAACAACAATTTGACATACCTTGATTATACAATTGACCATGTTCCAAGTGTGAGACGAATAAAAGATTCAGTTTGGTACGACGGCCATCCGAGTAAGTTGTACGTACTTTATACTCCGAAATACCCGACATAACACTGGCGACGACGGAAAAAAAGCGGTCTTTTGCGGTTGCGTTTTGTGGTTGCGAAAAAGTTAATTGAACGGGAGTGAAATATGTAAGTACCGAAAGTATAAGAAATAATTTCTAGAAAAGAAATCAAAAGTTACCTGTGGTGAAAATTGGGGCTATATAGATTGATGGCTATGGTATTAAAGATGGCTTCCGAAAATGCGAAAATGTGATCTAATTTCTAGAAAAGAAATCATAAGTTACCTGTGGTGAAAATTGGAGCTATATAGATTGATGGCTATGGTATTAAAGATGGCTTCCGAAAATGTGATCTTGGGAATTTAATTGAATTGGCGGGTAGTGAAAGAAGGGATACCGATGAAGTCAAATGACCAAGAGTTGGTCATGATAGAAAGTTGTGTTTCAAATAAAATGTGTTTATATCGGAAAAAAATCAATTTATGGGTGAAAATGAAAAAATCTTTAGAAGTGGCCATTTTTTAAATTCATGAAAAATTCAAGACCGAGTGGAAAAGTGTGGTTGTAGTGTTACCAGCAGAGCGATTTGGGTAACTCAGAGAGAGAAAAATGTGATGGTAATTGTGTTTGTGACTCCAGTGAAAGGAGATGAAAACAGTTAAGCAACGAGGCTTAGTGAGTCCCACAGAACAGCTGATCGAATCGCCCGGAGGAAAATACTGCTCGTAGTTTTCGTAGCTCTACTGAGGCTAGATTTTTCCTTTTCCAACATCGCAATTAGAAACTTTGGACACGTAAGTAAGTTTTCATTTATTTTTAGTGCTCCAATATCATTGCACCAGAAGCAAAGTGAACGGATAAAACGTAAAATGGGCCGAGCGCCGGATTTACTGTTTTGGAGAGAGCCCTTGTGTAATGAATTACATTGGGAGAGATGTGAAAAGGACCGAGTGTCGGATTCACAAATACTGGTAGATATCGAAATCCATAATATTCAAAAAAAAAAAAGGAAAACTTTCTTCGCTAGATTAAAATATGAATGAGCCACAATATTCGAAAAATGGTGAAAAGGGCCGAGCGCCGGATTCACACGCGTGTGTTTGTACTTAGATGTTTTGAACTAACGATTGGCAAAGTGACCGAGAGTCAGATTCGTGGGAGAAATTTGTTTTACAAAAATGAATGAGCCACTATATTCGAAACATTGTGAAAAGGACCGAGGGTCGGATTCACACGCGTGTGTTGGTGTCGAGATATCGTTAGCAAACGTTTGGAGGAATGACTGAGAGTCAGAGTCGTGAAAAAAAAGGAAAGAGACAAATAAACATGTTGCGTGATTCGCTTTGTACATGAATCGATGTAGTTGTGATTGTATAAATGCAAGGGGAAAATAATAACGCAAATCAAAGGAAAGGAAACAAGGTCGGTGAGTGAGTGTACTTTGACTTTCTTGTTCTCTTGCTGGCCAGTTGAATAATTGTCATCGATGATAAGTCGTAGTAAAACAGTGTTGCTGAATTGACAGAGTTTACAATGAGAGAAAATTTCACCTCTAATAAACATTTTGTTTTTTTATTATTTGATACGCAGAACAAGAAGTAAGCTAAGGTAAATTTTTAAACTGGAAGTATAAAAAAAAAAAACATGGAATAACTTTGAATAAGTCAAGCAATCAATAACCGATTGTTCTGCTTAGAATAACAAGAACACATTTCAGAATATTTTATCCATCTCTTGCGAGAACATGTGACGGATTAGATGGATTTATTCCACTGCGAGAACAATAAGACGGAGAAGACGGTAAAAATAAATTTCAAACCGCATAAGTTGCAATTTCTTGTGTATCTAGGCATAATTGATACTTCACCACAGGAAGTTTTGTTTCTAAAAAAAAAAAAAAAATTAACAACGATTATTTTTATTAGCATGGATCCTTCACGAGCGATAAAGCCATTCGATGTTAACGTTGACCAAGCACAACTCGCCTCTCAATGGCGGAAATGGAAACGAGCTTTCGAATATTATCTGGAAGCCAATGCGATTAAAGGCCAGCGGGCTAAGAGAAACCAGTTGCTCCATTTGGGTGGTCCAGAACTTCAGGATATTTTCGAGCACTTACCAGGAGTAAATGACGTTCGTTATGTCACTAAGGACCCTCCTTTTTACGATGTGGCAATCGAAAAGCTAGATGCACATTTCCAACCATCGGCTGGTAGACGTACATACGAAAGAAATATTTTGCGACGAATCAGACAGCAAACCGGGGAAAGATTCAACGATTTTGTAATGAGGTTACGCATTCAGGCAAGTCGTTGCGATTTTGATGAAGCCATTTTTGAATCCATGATAATTGATCAAATTGGGGAACATAGCACGTCTAAAGCTCTTAGAAAAAAGGTTTTGGAAAAAGATCGCACGTTGAACGAAGTAGTAGCTATTGGTAGGACACTTGAGGAAGTAGAAGAACAGTGCAAAGAGCTAGAAAGCGCGGAAGTTTCACTAAGACCAACAGGTGCAGTTTGCAAGGTTGGTGTTCAACAACACCAGTTTGATGGACCAATATTGACTTCACGTCCGTACTGTTCATCGCTTATGCCGTCATCAGAACGTCGCTACCAGTATACACAAGCCCAACAACGATCTATGCGACCAGAGTATGGTTATGACTCCCAAGGCAGATGGGCCCCAAGAACCTATCTATACCCCCGACAAGATGCTTCAAATGTCCGAACTATGCGACCTGATTTTGGAAATAGTTCCCGTGGAAGATGGATTGGAAAAGATAACACAAGTTTCCGCCGAGATTTTCAAAACATTCGTCAACGTGGAGGTTATCAATCATCAAACATTCATCGAAAAAGTTTTCCAACGGATAGACATCAGTTTAAGGTCGACAATAGGATTTGTTTCGGCTGCGGTCAACGCGGACATATCAAGGACTCCCACGAATGTCTGGCCAAAGATGCTCAATGCTACAAGTGTAGTAAAATTGGACATTTCGCAAATTGGTGCACCCGAGCAGAAGGAGAGCCATCCGCTAAACGGATTAGAGCTGTCTTTCCCGAGAAAACTATCGAAAAAGAGTTGCATAACAAAGACGATGAAATTTGTTTCGTTATGGGTCAAAATATTTTCCCATTTGAGATTGGTGGAGTTCGAATCCCGATGGCTATTGATTCAGGAGCGGCAGCCAATCTGATTGACTTGAAGACATGGGATAAGTTGCGAAAATCAAGAGCAGATGTTCGTTTCGAATCAAACGTAGATCGTTCTTTCAAAGCGTATGGTTCTGAAAAGCCTTTGAAATTGGTTGGAATGTTCACGTCAGAAATAAGAGCCGGGGATAATAAAACCATAGCGCAGTTCTACATAGCAGAAGATGGGAAGCAATGTCTCCTTGGAGATGAAACTGCAAAACTATTGAATGTTTTGAAAATCGGTTTCAACATCAATTCTTTAAAAGAAACGAACACTTTTCCAAAGATAAAAGGAGTTATAGTTGAGATTCCTATTAATCATGACGTTCAGCCAATACAGCAAGCGTATAGAAGAGTACCATTTGCTATGGAGGAAAAGGTAGCAGCTAAACTTCGATATCTTCTAGAACAAGATATTATCGAAAGAGTTCAAGAACCTTCAGCATGGGTGTCACCAGTTGTTCCTATACTGAAAGATTCTGGAGAGATAAGGCTATGTGTCGACATGCGGAAAGCTAACCAGGCGGTGTTAAGAGAAACTCACCCCTTACCGATTGTGGACGAGTTGTTTGGATCAATAAACGGAGCAACCTTGTTTTCCAAGGTTGACATCAAAGAGGCATACCATCAGGTGGAGATATCTGAACGTTCCAGAGGCATAACCACGTTCATAACAAAACAGGGATTGTTCAGGTAAAATCCAAACGAGTCAGATATTCCTTTGTATAATAAAAAAAAACAATGTATTAAAATAAACTTTTGCTTCAGGAGAAACAATGTAAACGTGTTTTTTTTCCTTGTTCTTCTTCTCTCTATTGATAAATACAATTTTCCCTTGACAGGTTCAAACGTTTAATGTTTGGTATAAGTTGCGCACCCGAGTTATTCCAAAAAGTAATGGAATCAATAGTCGCGGGACTCGAGGGAGTAATTGTATATCTCGACGATATATTAGTTACTGGAGGTTCTCAAGATGAGCATGACAGACGTCTGAAAGCACTGTTAAATAGACTGGATGATTCTAATATCTTACTTAACAAAGATAAATGTGTTTTTAATGCGTCTGAGATAGAGTTTCTGGGTCACAAACTGTCAAAACACGGAATTCGACCCACTGAAAGCAAAATTGCAGCCATAGAGTCTTTTCGAGCACCCAATAATATATCGGAACTAAGAAGCTTCCTGGGATTGGTAACATACATCGGTCGATTCATCCCAAATCTGGCCGACAAAACCGAGCCAATCAGACAACTTCTTAGAAGTGAAGAAAAATTCAATTGGACCTCTAGGCAACAAAATGCCTTCGAAGACATAAAGAGATCAGTTAAGATTTCAAAATTTCTCGGCTATTTTAATCCCAAAGATACATGTGTCCTGGTTGCAGATGCTAGTCCGGCAGGTTTGGGTGCCGTTTTGTTGCAAATGGATACTTATAAAAAAACGCGAATCATATCATTTGCTAGTAAAGCTTTGACAGACCTTGAAAAGAAATACTTCCAGACAGAACGGGAAGCGTTGGCATTAGTGTGGGCGGTCGAGAAATTCCGGTTGTACCTTCTTGGAACCAGATTCAAACTAGTTACCGACTGCAAACCCCTTCAATTTTTGTTTACAGTACGAGCGAAACCATGCGCAAGGATTGAAAGGTGGGTGATGAGACTACAAGCTTATAATTTTGAAGTTGTTTATAAACCCGGATCCAGCAATTTGGCGGACGCGTTGTCAAGATTATCAGTACAAACTCCTAAGGAATTTGACCCTTCAGAAGAAGCTTGCATTTATCACTTGGCCAGACTGGATATACCCAAAGCTGTTACGCTTGAAGAAGTTGAAGACATCTCAAGTAGAGATTCAGAGCTAAGGGACACAATAACTGCCTTAGAAACAGGGGAATTGGGTAAGGTACCTCAAGTTTTCAAACCGTTCATTTCGGAACTGTCAAGGTCCGGAAACCTGTTGATCCGAGGAGATAGACTAATAATACCTACTTTACTAAGATCGAGGGTACTGGACATTGCTCACGAAACACATCCCGGTATAGTGGTAATGAAGCGAAACCTACGACAGAAGGTATGGTGGCCCCTAATGGATAAAGAAGTAGAATCCTACGTTAAAAAGTGTAAAGCTTGCACCTTAGTATCAGGCTTGAACCCACCAGAACCAATCTGTTCCACAAAATTACCAGATAAGGCATGGGCTCACTTGGCCATTGACTTTACCGGACCATTTCCGTCAGGGCACAATTTGCTGGTGATAATCGACTACTTTAGTAGGTTCACAGAAGTAATAATAATGAAAACCATCACCGCTACCCTCACCGTTCGTGCTCTTCACGAAACGTTTTGTAGATTTGGCATGCCCGTTTCCCTAAGAACAGATAACGGTCCACAGTTTGTGAGCGCAGAGTTTCGTCAGTTTTTGGAGCAATTTGGGATAGAACATCGAAGAACCATTCCGTATTGGCCTCAAGCTAACGGGGAGGTGGAACGAATAAATCGAACAATCGGAAAACGAATGAAAATTTCCCAAGAACAAGGGTCCGATTGGCAATGGGATCTACGCATGTTTGTCTTGATGCAAAACTCAACGCCGCATTCAACAACTGGAGTAGCTCCTTCCTCATTAATGTTTGGACGGGTTATGAAAGACAAGTTACCAGGATTGATGACAAAACCGGAAAACATTCTCGAAGAAATCCAAGACCGTGACAAGGCTAAGAAATTTCAATCTACAGAATATGCCAACAACAGACGTGGTACACAACACAATAGCTTGAAGGAGGGAGAAACAGTTGTCGTCAAAAGGACTCAAAAAGATAACAAACTGTCAACAACATTCGACCCAGAAGAATTTGAGGTTATCCAAAGGGAGGGGTCAAGGGTTAAACTGAAATCCAATTCAACTGGCACTACAATGTACAGAAATGTCTCACATCTCAAAAAGCTTTTTTCAGATACAACGGGAGGAGCGACCACATCATGCAACCTTCCTCCTCATAGCGAAGATTCAGAGTTGACCGACTTACACCAAACAAGGAGTCCCGAGGAGGAAACGCGAAACGAAAGTCTCGAGAAGGAAACGACAAACGAATGTCCAAAACGTGCTCGAAGGGATTCCAAACGACCAGCCTATCTCAAAGACTTTACGCTTAATGAAATAACAAATTTATAAAGAAAGGGAGGAGTGTAGTGTCGTACACTACGCCCGAAGACTAATACAATCATAAACAACAATTTGACATACCTTGATTATACAATTGACCATGTTCCAAGTGTGAGACGAATAAAAGATTCAGTTTGGTACGACGGCCATCCGAGTAAGTTGTACGTACTTTATACTCCGAAATACCCGACATAACACTTCCTGCTTTCGGCTGATTAACATCAGAAATACAATCCGGAAAAAGTAAGGTTGCGTGAATTTCGAATGAAAACAAACCACAAAGCGATGACAGCGATGATGGATTGAAATGTTTCGCGATTCTAATTTTTATGCACCGGATGATTTCTCATGGAGAAATGTTTCAAGTGCATTAAAAAATAATATCGCAATAGAGTTGTTTTTGACATTTCTTACGCACACTTGCTAAGCGTGTGCAGATGAGACGGGACAATTAACCTCAAAAACTCTTGGTATAAAAAACGGGAAGCCGGTCGACACACATGGTCGTTTTTGTGGTTAATTGTCCCAAAACTGAAAAGTGTTGGTGAAACAACCAGCAAAAAATCACGAACACTACCAGCGGCAAATAGGACTATACCTTTTTTTTAATGACTGAAAAAATTTATCGCCTTAAATTAACTGGATAATTAAAAATAAATATTTTTTATATTTTATTAATTTCTGAGTGTTCCGTTCCAGTTGCCGTTTTTTAAATGCACGCTGCGTGGTGACAAAACCAAAATAAAAACCGAAAACGAAAACAAAAAAAAACCCGTCAAGAAAAACTGACAGAAATCAAATCGAAATCTTACCGATTCGAACTGATCGATTTCGATTTCTGTCATTCTTACAGATTTGCATGGCAGCGGAGAAATGGTTGGAAAATCCAACAGAATTCCAAGAAAAATCGAACGGATTTGAACTGACAACTAAAATTGTGACAGTTATTGGTCCGGTTGCGAATTCGTTCCGATCCGGGATATTGTTCGTACAGTGATCCCACCATTCCGAACCCACTCGATTTGTAGACAATCGTTACTTTGCCAGATTGTTTCGTTAAGCGTAAGTAGTTATGATTGTTACGATAGATTGATGCTAATTAACGCTTTCGAAACAGTGATACCGTTCCGATACCACTCGATTTCGGCAGCACTCGACAAATAATCTGACAGGAATTTTGAGCATTGCTGACCGTAAGTTCTTTTTACTTTTTGAAGTGAAAGTGAAATTCGATCTTAATAGTTTGTTTAATGTTTCATGTCTAGTGATATCCTCATCGGGTCCGGATAGACTCGGAATCTAAAACGAGCAGTTTAGCGTAGGCAACTCTCGCACTAAAATGTAAGTGTGATCGATTTCAAAAATGTAAATTAGTATTAAAACAAAACTGTATTTTAGCTTTGAAGCTGCGTAATAAAAACACTGCTCTCGAAATTTAGTGTCGAGCCCATTTGAAGTAACATTCTTCAAAGATTTTATCCAAAATGATGAGTGGTGTCGGAAAAGATGATGGTCGACGAAGAAGAACTTCGAGAAAATCGCGTGGATCGAAGGTAGACGACTCTAAGCTGACTCACTGCCAGGTTTGCGACAAATCGGAGTCGTTTGATGACATGTGCCAATGCGATACTTGCTCAACCTGGTGGCACTATGGCTGTGCTGGTGTTGGCGCATCAATAGAGGACCGGGATTGGGAATGCCGGAACTGTATCCTCCGGAAGAAAGCCCCTAGCGTTAACAGCAAGATATCCGTATCCAGCCGAGCGGATTCGTTGCGCCGGATGCGTGAACGACAGGAACTCGAGCTCCAGCGAGTGGCGCTGGATATGCGCCAACGTTTCCTGGACGAGCAGGATGCGCTGATGAAGGAAACCAGTTCTAACCGGAGGGAACATGGCAAACAACGAACGGCAGAGTGGGTGGCACACGTGGACCCAATTGCTGGTGCAGTGGGTGGCGAACCTGCTCCTCCAACAGCTGCGGATGCTGCGGCGTTGCGAGACGGAATGTCACAACCCGAATAGCAAGGATCATGGTTTTAATATAACCGAACCATGATATCCAATTTGACAATGAAATTCATCCTAATATCAAAATATTATTCGAGCACTTGATAAACGGTAGATTTTAGGTTTTTTCGCTTGATTATAATTTTTCGTGTAGAGGAAAATTTTCATGCGCGCCATTGTTAACGTTTTTTGCGGTCGGAAGAGGTCGGAAATCCCGGACAAGTTTTTATTTGTTTTTGGTATTGAAGTGGCCATAATCAGATCGGAAGACAATGGCATCAATTCAGGTAACGGCGGTGAGTACTTTTATCAAAAATAATATATTCCAAGATACCTAGCTCTTAAAATATTTCATATAAACGCCAACGGACAATCTTTTAACAAACCTTAACACCATCTACTGACAGAAAAGGTCAACATTTCTCGATAATTGAATTTTTCACTTGTACCCCTCGTTCCGGGGGGTTCAAATGCACTCTAATATGCTTTTGTTCAAATTTGGAATACATTTGCAAAATGTACTCTGAACTACTTTCGTCAATTTTTGGAGAAATGCTACACGCTCGGCCATATTGAACCATTAATGTTTGAAAAATAACCATAATGGCAGTTTTGTGGATCAAGTCGTTTTATGAGTTTTCAGCGAAAACTCATAAAATGAGATTCCACAGAGAACTTGGATAATGGTTATTTTTCAAGCATGGTCAAAAAAGTAAAAATGGGCCGGAATTAAAGGAAAAAATTGTTTTTTTTATTATGAATCATTTCAAATCTAATTCAAGGGGCTGTTATTGTATTTACTATCTAAAAATCTGGATAGCACAGGAAAACAGAATAAAAGAATTCAAACCGATTTTCAGCTGATTTTTTATTTCAAGACATGATGTTCCTAGTCTCCGTTCACGGGTTGGAAAAAGTAAAAGTGCTGATTGCGTTGATTATCCGGCGGTCACAATTACGGATGCTGCTGCGTTTCCTCCAATAGTTCGCTTCCCGTTCTGCATTTACTTAAGTGCTGGTTTTTTCTGCGCAGATTTTCGGAACCGAAATGTACCTCTTGGTGCAGCAACACGGGGGAGTTCCGGAGCATCCTAGAATTAATTTTTCAAGGCTATTATTCTAGCAACAGCTGATAGGGATTTTCAATAATGACAAGAACTTACCCAAAAATTCAACGGCAACTGGTAACAAAGAATGTTAAAGTTCCGCTGAGTCAACCGACGAAATGCTGTCTGCGGCTGAACTGCTGCTGCTTCCAACTTCACATAATCCATATTTTTTTCACAACTCTCGTCTGCAAATGGAATTGAAAGATAGCGACTTTGGCGGTTCAATTTCTAATAATTTCATTAATAAGTATTATCAAGCGAATACTTACAGTTTTGATTATAAAGAAATTCAGCGGAATTGCAAGTCCAACGCGGAACCAGGAAAAGAACAAAGACTTCTGCGATTGCAAAAATGGCGACTGATTTTCCAATCATTTCATTGTTGAATTTCAATCATAATTGAAATTTTCGTCATGAACTCATAAAATGGTTAAAATTAAACGATTCATTACGATTGAAAAATAACAACTTTAGGGGTTCTACCATAAATACCATAAAATGTATGAAAAACAGTCATTTCTGGTTAAAAAAATATGAGCGTGTATGCCACTGACTCAATTTAATTGAGAACCTGACTCGTTTTTGCGCATTCAGCTTCCTCAATTAAAAATAATAATCTTCAATTTAAACAGATAACTTATTTGTATTGCATCTTAAAATTGCAAAGTTTTTCAGTTTAAGTGATAAATAACATAATTAAGAAATTTAAAATTTATTTCATATCAGGAAACGCTTTTTCGCTTTTTTTCAAAACCAGCCATTTCTATAACAAAAAAGCAGAAAGTAGTGTTTTCTAACTGTCAAATGAGATTTAGAAAAAAAAATTCAAACCTGTCCACGTGGACATCCGGGGACGGATTTAGGGTTTGCCAAACGTCCACGCTTGTCCACGCAGAGGAAGGAGGGGGTCTAAAATCGCATTTTTCTATCCACGTGGTATCTGAACGACCCCCAAGCAAAAAAAAGCTTTGAATAGCGAATGACGACTCTGATACCGAAAACCGTGCTAATTTTGGAGAGCCAAGTCCACGTAGAGAAAGATCTCAGTGTGTTTGTTGTGCAAATTAACCTTCAAAATGCCAGTTATTTCCGACCGTGTAATATAAATTGTTTTTTTTTTTCTTAGCGTGTTTTACTGAATAGTTGCATTTCTGCCGCAGCATTTGATGGTGGCGCTTTTGGATTTTGTCCGTGGATTTCTGCAAGAGTTCCGAATCTTGTAATGGATAATTTTTGCTTTTATTGTACATAAATTGTAGTTTTGAAAACTAACTTTAAACATTATTTTCCAGAGGCAGATGCAAAGGGCAGAAGATCACAACCGGTGCTTCAGGCGTGAGCTGCAAACAATTTTTACTTCTATCAAATAGAAGTTTAGCGCACAAACCGTACTCATCGCACATACGGGACATGGATCTTGAAGGTGTGCCGGAGCCGTCTACCAGAGATTGGTTGCGCCGGAGGCGCACCGGTACGCATTGCAGTGATGGTGATAGTTATGATGAATAAAAAAAAACAAGTGTCTCAGTGAGTGTAACAAAGTTTTTCTAGATATAAATAAAATCAAAAAAGCAAGGAAATACGGCTTCTTTTTTTTATATTTTTTCCGGAAAGAAAATTAATAAATATTAACTCCAACCATGAAATTTCACGGTCATGAAGGCTGTTGCATATTATAATTAAACATTGAATTTCATCATCGTTAAAACAATATAAAAACAATGAAAAACGATGAATTTTACAGTTTCCTCGAGAAAGAACTGGAAGTTGTAATGACCGTAATCTTCATAGTTTTGTGTTCTAAAATGTATGGAAAAAAGTTAATTTTTTCATTGTTAAGTTGCTTAACAACCCCCTTTTTTCATGGTAAATTTTACCGGAACCATAAATTTTATTGTCAAAAACTATGAATTTGACAGTACATTCAAGGTTTCATATACCATGATTCGCATAGTTTGAATCATAAAATTCATGGTTGCGTGAAAATGAAATTCATGGTCTTTCCACAATGTTTTTCTATTCGGGAATGCTTCGTGGCGATGCAGCGACAAATTCAACAGTGTGCAAATGAGCACCAACCGACGCAAGCACAGCTGATGAGTCTTCGGAACCAACTTCAGCAGTGCGAAGAATTGTTTTCAACTTTGACGACTGGGGGAACGAACGACGTTCTTCCGGTAGGTGCCCAGCCGGGTTCTGAGCGGCGACAGCTCGCACTACCGGCAGCAAGTAGCAACATGGCAGCCAAGCAGACAGGTCAACATGCTTTGACGTCACTCACCGGGACAGTGCCGAAAAGGAAATCGGTAACCATCGAAGCTCCTGAGTTAGAGGGAAGTATTGGACCACTTGGTAAGTGTCAAGCCTTTGATTATGCTACAAATATTAAAAGCCCCACAACATATGAATCAGCCTTGGTAATTGGGCAGCAGCGAAACCATGTCGCGCCCCCAGAACCCCACATTTTAGAGCAGCAGCGCAATATGGTCGCGCGCTCCACCCATACAAATATGACCAATTTTGAACCCCACTATCAATCTACATTTTTTAACGCGGAGACTGCACATCGGCAACATTTTTTCGAAAATTCTAGTCCATTGACAGAGATGGTTCAGCAGTCCGTGTCTAGTTTTGCAGATGTTCCCTCAAAAATAGCGTATCAGCCTTCCGCACGAACAATTGCACAACCTTTGCCCTCACAACCGAGAGTGTCGCAGCAATTTATGCATGAACAGCTAACGCATCCGCTGCCCAATTTGGTGCCTCATGCTAAGCAACATAATTTTGTACCAACTATGCCACCTTTGACGTCTTTGCCCATTACGACGTGTCAGCCAACACAAATCCACCAAACCTCCCAGTCAAATGAACACGTTTTGCCCCAGTCAATCCCGCGAAGTGATGGAACCAGAGTTCAGTGTATTCCAAGGAACGATTTCGGTGCGCCGACGAGCTTGACGCCCCAGCAGTTAGCAGCCAGGCAGTCGTTTTCACGGGATTTGCCTTACTTTTCCGGTGATCCAGCGGAGTGGCCGATATTCATCGCAAACTACGAATACACAACGGCGGTGTGCGGTTTCTCAAATGGCGAAAACATGCTGCGTTTACAACGGTGCTTGAAGGGACAAGCTTTGGAGGTGGTGAGGAGTAGTTTAGTTCTTCCGGCCACAATACCTCATGTGATCGAAACGTTGCGGTTGCGGTATGGGAGGCCAGACCTGTTGATCAACAACCTGTTGCAGAAGGTGCGAGCGATTCCGGTACATCGAGTCGACAAGCTGGAAGGATTGATGGAGTTCGGAACAGCCGTGCAAGCGCTGTGTCACCACATCGAGGCAGCCAATGAGTATGACCAGTTATGCAATCCTCAACTGCTTCAAGAGTTGATTGCCAAATTACCGGATGATCAGAAACTGCAGTGGGCTACCTATTGTCGTAACCTGTCGGTGGTGAACTTGAAGATCTTCGGAGATTACATGGCCGGGATTGTCCGGGATGCAGCGAGTGTTATTCCATTCAAACCTGAGCAGCATAAGACAGCCAACCGTGAGAAGCCCAGCAAGTCTAGAGGGTTTGTGAACTCTCACAATTCATCGCCCGAGCAGCATGATCCAGGGAAGAACAAGGTGGAAGCGCAGGCGGAGAAGCAGAAGAACTCCGAAGTCTTGGAATGTGTTTGCTGTGGGAAGAACGGTCATCGTGTTAGGGATTGTTACAAGTTCAAGGCCCTTTCGGTATCCGAGCGTTGGAAACTCATTCGTGAACGGCATCTTTGTTTTTCGTGCTTGTGCAGCCACGGTAGGCGCCCTTGCAGAAGCGGCATCAAGTGTGACATCGTTGGCTGTAAATATCGACATAATCCGTTACTACATTCTTCGCCGGAAAAAAGCTCAACAGAGACTGCTGAGAACCACACTCACCGCTTCCAAGATTCAGGAACACTATTCCGTATTGTGCCTGTTACGGTATACGGAAAGTCTGGGACGGTAGATACTTTTGCGTTCCTAGATGAGGGATCGGATTTGACGCTCGTAGAGGACGGACTTGCGAAACAGCTGGGATTGGGTGGAAGTCTTCAACCTCTCTGCTTACGCTGGACAGGGAATGCGTCGCGAGTGGAGCACGATTCACGCATCGTCAGCTTCGAGATTTCGGGTCCCGATAAAGAGAAGCGGTACATCTTATCGAACGCTCGGACAGTGGGATGCCTGAACTTAACGAAGCAGAGTTTCCAGGCGGAGGCGGCAGCGTTGAAGTACAAATACCTCCGTGGAGTTCCGTTGGCCAGCTACAGTAACGCCGAGCCGCAGATTCTTATCGGGATTGACAATCTTCGTCTGGCGGTACCTCTGAAAACAAGAGAAGGTGATGGATCCGGACCTATTGCGACAAAAACACGGCTTGGATGGTGCGTCTATGGTCGGCGTAGCGGAAGCAGCAGTACATCCTTCAACTTTCACAGCTGCAAGTGTGAAGCAGATGAATCGCTCAGCATCCTGGTGAAACAGATGTTTATTATCGACGATGTTGGAGCAGCGATATCGAAGCCGCAGACAGAGGAGGATAATCGAGCGCTAGCGATTCTGAAGAAGACCACGAAACGTGTTGGCGATCGCTTCGAGACAGGACTACTATGGGCACAAGACGACGTTGTCCTCCCGGATAGCTATGGCATGGCCAAGCGGCGCTTGGAATGCCTAGAAAGAAGAATGTATCGTGACGAAAGGCTGAAAGAAAATCTCCATAAGCAAGTTCTTGAATATGTCGCCAAAGGATATGCGCACAAGGCAACTCCGAAAGAGCTACAGACTGCAGATAGGAACCGAATATGGTACCTGCCGCTAGGAGCGGTGATAAACCCTAAGAAGCCGGAGAAGGTACGAGTCATTTGGGATGCGGCGGCCAAAGTCGATGGCGTTTCACTCAACAGCCAATTGTTGAAGGGACCAGATCAGCTGTCGTCGTTACTAGGAGTGCTTTTCCAGTTTCGATTGTACCGAATAGCCGTTAGCAGTGACATCAAGGAGATGTTCCACCAGATCCAGATAAGGCCAGCGGATAAGAACTCTCAACGGTTTCTGTGGCGCTCGGATCCCAGTCAAAAACCGGACATCTACCTTATGGACGTGGCAACGTTCGGGGCCACATGCTCGCCCGCCTCGGCACAATACGTGCAAAAACTGAACGCGAAACAGCACGAGAAGCAGTTTCCCAAGGCGGCAAGATCAATTAGCACTCGAACTTACGTCGATGACTACTTCGAGAGCTTCGGAGATGAAGAAGTGGCCAAGAGCGTAGCTGCAGACCTTCGAACAGTACAGCGCAACGGTGGTTTTATTCTGCATAATTGGAGATCGAACAGTACTGCAGTTCTTGAACATCTCGGCGTAGCAGAAAATAACGAAGACAAAACCCTGAACTGGATAACCGAGGAAAAAGTTGCAAGAGTGTTGGGCATGCTGTGGAGACCGTCAACAGACGAACTCGGATTCTCGACCCAAATGAGCGTCGAAGTGAGGGAACTTCTTCGAACTGAATCCAGGCCAACCAAGAGGCAGATTTTGAGGTGCGTCATGACTCTCTTTGACCCGCTGGGCCTGCTGGCACGGTAAAGTGCTCATCCAGGACTTGTGGCGAGCGGGAAGCGGATGGGATGAAGCAGTCAACGACGCTGTCTTCGAGCGGTGGTTAGAGTGGACCCGTATGATAGATTTCATCGATAACGTACGGCTAGCGCGCTGCTACTTTTCTGACGCGAGAGTTGAAACCTATAAAAATGCAGAAATCCACATCTTCGTGGACGCCAGTGAAGTAGCCTACTCCTGTGCGGCTTACATCCGAATTATCAGGCCAGATGGAACAGCGGAGTGTCAGCTAGTGTCCGGCAAGGCGAAAGTGGCGCCACTCAAGCCGATGTCGATTCCCAGATTGGAATTGCAGAGCTGCGTGTTGGGAACTCGATTGCTGATCTTCATTCTACAACACATTGGCGTTTCCATAACGAGATACGTACTTTGGACCGATTCCCGAACTGCGCAGTCGTGGATAAACGCAGACCCGAGGAACTATCGACCGTTCGTGGCACATCGGATAGGCGAGATCCTGGAACACACTACGGCTGCGGATTGGCGGTGGGTACCGTCGAAACTGAATCCTGCTGACGAAGCTACCAAATGGGGATGTGGACCCTACTTCAAGGAGGATGCGTTGTGGTTTAGCGGACCCGAGTTTCTACGATTACCGGAGGTAAACTGGCCAGGATCGTCGACGAATGTTCAGACAACTGACGAAGAGAAACGAGCGACTGTGCTTATACATCGAGTTCATCAACCCGTGATCGACTTCAGTCCTTTCTCAAAGTGGGAGCGGCTTTACCGAACAGTTGCCTACATTCTCCGTCTTTCTCGTCGTTTCTACAAATCATCTGAAAGCCTTGAAATCCTCGAACAACCAGAGCTGATAGCGGCTATGGAAACTATCTACAAACAAGTCCAGCTGGAAGTCTACCCGGGGGAGATCGCTGCCCTACAGCGAGGCGAAAACGTTCCGGAAAAGAGCCCGATCATACGACTTGTACCATTCCTCGACGAAAACGGTGTGCTCCGGGAGAATAGCAGAATTCGTGAGTCGAAATCAGCTCCCTATGACGTCCGATTCCCGGTAATTTTACCGCAAAAGCACCGTGTGACGATGTTGATCGTGGATTATTATCACCGACGCTACAACCATGCAAACTCCGAAACCGTCGTCAACGAGGTTAGGCAGCTGTATTCCATCTCTGGCCTCCGTACCTTTACTCGACGCATTAGCCGAAGCTGTATGACCTGTAGAGTCCGGAAAGCTAAACCATCCGTCCCTCCGATGGCTCCATTGCCGCCAGCTAGGCTAGCTGAACGAGAGCGCCCGTTTACCTACACGGGGTTGGATTATTTCGGCCCACTTCTCGTCAAAATTGGTCGGTCAAACGTGAAGAGGTGGATAGCGGTCTTTACCTGCATGACCGTGCGAGCCGTGCATTTTGAGGCGGTGTCCTCACTCTCCACATCTTCCTGTATCCTTGCAGTCAGACGGTTTGTGGGACGCCGCGGTGCACCGGCTATATTCTTCAGCGACAACGGGACAAACTTCGTTGGGGCGTCAAGAATACTTCAGCAGCAGATCAACCAAGGACTATCCAACACTTTCACGAATGCCGATACTAAGTGGAAGTTCAATCCTCCGGGGGCACCACACATGGGGGGCGTGTGGGAAAGACTGGTGAGATCTGTCAAGGTGGCAATTGAAGATGGGTACTCTGAGGGTAAACTAGACGATGAAGGGCTCAATACTTTGATAGTGGAGGCTGAAAGCATAATTAATTCAAGGCCTCTGACCTACCTTCCTCTAGATTCCGCTGAATTTGAAGCACTTACTCCGAACCACTTTCTGTTGGGGAGTTCCAACGGTATTAAACAACCCGCAGTTCCAATTGCAAAACAACGGAACCTTCGGGATACATGGGGTCTTATTCAACGTGAACTCGATATCTTCTGGAGACGCTGGACGAAGGAGTACCTTCCTATCTTACGACGGCAGGACAAGTGGTTCCAAGACGCGGAACCGATTGAAGTTGGCAGCTTGGTATTGATCGCGGACCCACGGACCCGCAACGGTTGGGTACGAGGACGTGTGGTGGAGATATTCATCGGATCCGATGGCCAGGCCCGTACAGCAGTGGTGGAGACGGCGAATGGTGTGTTGAAGCGAGCGGTCCATTACCTAGCACGACTGGACATGAGTAGCGGAAATGGTCAAAACAGTGCAGTCTCAGGGACGGCTGAGATGCACCCGGGGGAGGATGTCGGCACCACTAGCAGCACTGCTCTGATTGTCAATAAGCAGCACCGTGTGTGACTACCTTTTTCCGTCGAAAACAAATTGAAAAGGTTTCCCTCGCATTGTGCGCATTATAGAGAAAGAAGTTTAAGTGGCCGCGTTTTAGCAGTTTTTCTCGGATTATTTCCCGCATGAGAAGTATCACTCGGTGAAGTTAAGTTGCTCATTGTATTCCTCAAACCGTAAGTTGCCTTTTGATACTTTCTTGTTAGGGTATTATTTGCTAACTAGCGATTCAATATTGTTCGTACAGTGATCCCACCATTCCGAACCCACTCGATTTGTAGACAATCGTTACTTTGCCAGATTGTTTCGTTAAGCGTAAGTAGTTATGATTGTTACGATAGATTGATGCTAATTAACGCTTTCGAAACAGTGATACCGTTCCGATACCACTCGATTTCGGCAGCACTCGACAAATAATCTGACAGGAATTTAGAGCATTGCTGACCGTAAGTTCTTTTTACTTTTTGACTGAAAGTGAAATTCGATCTTAATAGTTTGTTTAATGTTTCATGTCTAGTGATATCCTCATCGGGTCCGGATAGACTCGGAATCTAAAACGAGCAGTTTAGCGTAGGCAACTCTCGCACTAAAATGTAAGTGTGATCGATTTCAAAAATGTAAATTAGTATTAAAACAAAACTGTATTTTAGCTTTGAAGCTGCGTAATAAAAACACTGCTCTCGAAATTTAGTGTCGAGCCCATTTGAAGTAACAAAGTCAGTAGCACATTACGTTCGTGATATCCGAATCGGTTGAACGAAGCACTTAATGAGGGAGGTCCTTGCGAGGACTTCAGTTCTGAGCAGCGATAGTTTTGGTTGTGATCGGAAGCAGCATTGAATGGGGTATGAAGTGCATGTGTGGTGAAACTAAAAAGCGCGAATCCTAGAGGAGAGCAATAAACTCATATTTAGATCAAGATAATAATTATGATTGATTGATTACCTTGCAGGAGGTTTTTGTTGCAAAGGAGCCCTTGGTTTCAATCTTCAAACTTGAGATCTTGAGTTTCGGCTTCAAGAAATTGGTTTTTCTCCCTGCTGTTTCGGCTGACCAGGTTCCTCCAGTTTGTTTACAAATGTTGACATCAGCTCACGTTCAGCTTAGAGAACCCAAATTCGATATTTATTCCACACGGAAAAACTCAGCTACTCATAAAATGTGCACGGTAACCAAAGTTACTCGATTCTGTATAAAAACCTATACAGTTTCAAGAAAAGTGTCTCCACTTAGTTTTAACTTTGGGCGTTGTACGCAGAGTGTGTGCAAAGAGCTTTTATACATTTGCGAGCTTTCACTCGGTTTGTAACGGAAGTAGTTGTTCCAGCAATGTCAACAACTTAAAGGCGCCACTCCCAAAATGGAAGGCTGCTGACACAAGGTCACTGACCGGCTAAAGACTCCCTCCCACGGCGGGTTTCAAATAGTGGCTCAATCACTTCGACAATCTTGCCAACCCAACTGTCGTTTGCCAAGTTAAAGTTCAGGGAAAATAGGAAAGGATAGGAACAAGACCTGCTAGGAAAACCGATTCTTAAATCCAATTCAACAAAATAACGATAAGGGAAATCTATCGCGATCACTTCGAATGAGAACACCTCATAGAAAAAGACGAAGTCACATCTTAGTGGTCATGTACATGTTATTGCGTCTTCTTCTTCTTAGGGGCTCCATAATGACTTTACAATTTTTCAGGTAGATGGTTAATTTTTTTGGTTTCTTCTGAGCTCACTAGTTGTCTGCTACGAACGACCTTACCGATCTGCAAGCGATCCACGAGGCACGTGGCGGCCGGAAATGCTTAGGCCAAGTGCACCTCGTCTCAGCTGGGCCCACACTTGGACCCACGATTGTGTGGGTTTTAGAACCTGGACAACGTGGTGGTTTTTTTAACAAATAGGTCTTATATTGAGCTTCAAAACGTCTTACCTCAACTGAAAAGTTCTATCCTCACGTTGGGGACTTTGATTTTTAGCTGTTAAGTCCTAGCCAACCACTATATGTAACAAACGAGAGAATAGAGTTGTTTTTGACATTTCTTACGCACACTTGCTGAGCGTGTACAGATGAGACGGGACAATTAACCTCAAAAACTTTCGGTACAAAAAACGGGCAGCCGGCTGACGCACATGGTCGTTTTTGAGGTTAATTGTCCCAAAACTGAAAAGTGTTGGTGAAACAACCAGCATAATATCACGAACACTACCAGCGGCAAATAGGACTATATAACATTAAAATCTATCTACCTAACTTATAGCTTTTGATAAACTCACGTTTAGTGATCGTGCCAAAACGCACTAGCAACGATCGCACCGAGTGATGTCACTATTCGTGAACACTATCGTGAGCACGTTTTCAATCGAGGACACTGGCGATACAACCCGCCTGAACTACTCGGTGTTCCCTTTAGAAGTGAAAACCTCATTGTTTTAGAGGCCAAGCCAAGCCACGGTGGCACTAAAAGCTCCCGAGGACAAAAGAATCTGTTTTTTTCGCGGTCATAGGTATCCAGGAATTTATCGGTGGGTAGAACTTATACTGGCATCTAACGACTAACACTTGAATAATTAGCTGAGTGCGTGCTGTAAGTTTTTTTTCTCCCAAGACAAGAATAAGTACGCTATTGTGCAACAGGTGGCGCTTTGGTTAAAAAAAGCTGTCAGTTAGAATATCGCTAGACCGGTTCATTACATTCGCCTACGCTACAAGTGATAAAAATTTTGAAATCTAAGATTTCAAAATTTTTATCAAAACTATTTTTATGAACCTTTTCAAATTTTTTTCAGGATGGATTGTTTCTACTTGATATGCCTAATCTATTTTCTCTAATGCTAAACATAACTTTCCCAAACTTCAGATATGTCTGAAATACATTCGACCTCAGAATAAATCTGAGAATAAATTTTTCATACCAACCGAGTAAATTCAAAAATATTTGAGCCAATCGAATCCTAATTACCCTCAAAATCCTGTTTTGAGCATCCACTCATAATTTCATTGAGTCATTTTTTTTTGTTGTTTTTATTTTTTTTTTTTTAGTATACTTCAAAAATCTTTGAAACAAATTTCATTTATATCTCTCAAAAAATTTTTTGAGCAATCAAAATATAATCCTAATAGAAAACAATTTTACCTAAAATATTTATTTGAACTAATCTAATGTTTATCAAACCAACTTACAGATTAAAAGATTATTAATATTTTTTTTAGTGTACTGAATGCTGTGAGTTGAGAACTGTCAATCAATAACAAACAAAATGATAATATGAAACGATTGAGAATCAGAATTGCAATTTTGAATTTATGAATTTTTGTACGAACATAAGGTAATTGGATGTGTAATTAATTAATTTTCTTTTATTTTAGGTTACTGAAAATCAAAAAACAAAGAATTCACAATTCGGGCACTACTCTAAATGTGAAAAATTTAAGAATTAAGGAATGCATTATTGATAATGGTTTTGTGGTCAACAGGAAAATGTAAAATCTTCTTCATTTTTCTTCGTTCGCGGAGCTAACGTTTGTTTATGTGTACTCCTCAGTACACCGTCATAGCTGATATTATAAGGCGAATTTATGATCGTTTGAGGAAGGATCCGTGATACGAACCAGGAAGTTTGATTCCATCTAGATTTTCTAGAACGTACGTGTTTGTTCCCAACGCTTCGCGAATACGAACTTTCGTGTAAAGAGGGGCAAATTTTCCCACGAACTTTTTGTCCTTGTTAGATAAGTGGACATTCTTTTTGTAAACAACATCACCAGCTTTGAAACGATGATTTGCATTAGATCGGAGATTGAAATTTCGACTATATTTGTCGTACGCTTTTCGGAGGTTTTCCTGCACAACTTTATACAGCAGTTCTGAATCCGTGTTAGAAGAATTTTTAAGAGAATTATTCTGCGCAGAGGCAAGCCGAATGACGTCGAAGTCATGTCCATTCGTAACCATATTTCGATTGAAGTTCACGAAGTAGGGCGTGTATCCCGTACTTTCATGCACACTAGTTCTTATAGCACGGGCTATTTCATGAACGGATTCATCCCATTGTTGGTGGTCCGATTGTTTGTTTAGAGAGCACCGGATCGCTGTAACGATCACTCGGTTGACTCTCTCAGTGGGGTTAGGCCCTGGGTGATACACAGATAGATTCCAATGTGTTACACCGAATCTGGCAAGTAAGTCTTCGAAAAGTTTACACGTGAAGACTTTAGCGTTGTCTGAAATACAGATAGCAGGTGCACCAAAAACATTGAAAACGTAATTCTCCAAAAACTGACACACAGCCGGAGCCGTTGCCGTTCTTAGGCACTGCACCATCACGAATTTACTGAAAAAGTCACAAATTACAAGCAACCATATATTCCCTTTCCTCGATCGAGGATAAGGTCCTAAAAAGTCAAGACTAATCATCTCCCACGGTCTCGTACAGACCTTTGGTTTGCCGCAAGATGGAGTTACGTTGATATTAGGGAATTTAGATTCTTTGCAAACCTCGCATTGGCTGCAAAATCGTTTTATGTCAGTCGACATATGAGGCCAGTAATTTTTTTCACGAACCTTAGCAAGTGTCTTAGCGAAACCAAAGTGTGCTTCGTCATGAATTTCAGCAATAATCGCTCGTCTTTCCGCACGAGGGACCACATATTTCCAACGCGTAGACGTATCTTCGAAAGGCTGTGTATTTGAGAGGTATTTGTAAAGTTTTTCATCAACGAGTTTGAAATCAGCGTATTTTAGCGGAAATTGCTGGACCATTTCCTTCAACTGAGAGGTGTAAGGGTCGGGATCAGACACGTTTATTTCTACGGTATTTATGGCACGAGATAAAGCATCGGCCGGTATATTATCGGTGCCCTTCTTGTATTGCAATGTTAAATCATATTTGGATAATTTTAAGGCCCACCGCGCAATGCGAGGGGATTTACTTTCAATCGACATGCTCTTGAGGAAGGTTAAGCTCATTGCATCCGTTTGGATAATGAAGGGTGTTCCCTCGACGAAGTGCTTGAAATTTTCTATGCTGAGTAACACAGCAAGGCACTCGCGTTCAGTGGCACTATATCTTCTCTGCGTGCTGGATAATTTTTTAGAAAAATATGCTATTGGCTTACGCTCTCCGTTAAAAATTTGTACGAGTACTGCACCGATAGCTAAATCGGAGCTATCGGTTTCAATAATAAATGGTTCTGCAAAATTGGGATTTGCCAAAACTGGGGCTGTTACTAACAATGTCTTGAGCCGAGTTAAAGCCTGTTCGGCTTCTTCCGTCCAAATAAATTTCTTATGATGTTTTTTAAGTAAACTAGTAATTGGACCTGTGACATCAGAGTAGTTCGGGATAAACTTGCAGTAAAACCCTGCCAGACCTAATAAGCGACGAATTTCTTTTACATTCTTCGGAGACGGATAGTCCAAGATCGGTTTAATTTTGCTGACATCCATTGAAAGCCCATTTTCCGAAAGGACATATCCAAGATATCGGATTTCCTTTTTACAGAAACTACTTTTCTGCAAGTTTATGGTTAGTCCAGCCTTTCTAAGGCGTTCCGCGACAACTTTTATGAGTCGAAGGTGTTCGGTAAAGGTATTGGACACAATAATTATGTCGTCTAAATACACATAGACCATTGGCTCGAGGTCATGACCTAATACGACAGTCATGAGTCGGGCCATGCAAGCGGGAGCATTCCGCAGTCCGAAGGGCATAACCGTAAATCTATAGATTGACCTATTTGTCCTAAACGCCGTTTTATCTTTTAACGATTCCTCAAGACCCACTTGGTAATACGACTCTGAAAGATCGATTACGGAAAAATATTTCGATTTTTGAATCCTTTGTATAATTCCCATCATGTTGGGAAAAGAAAACTCATCCTTACGAGTACACTCGTTGAGCTTCCGAGAATCTAGACATATCCGCCATTTACCGTTAGATTTTTTTATTGGGAGGAGGGGATTTAAAAAATCAACTGCTCCGGAGCATTCTTCGATTACACCGAGAGATTTCATACGTTGTACTTCCGTCTCAATAACTTGTTCAATAGTAGGGGACCATCTGTAATAAGGGACACTGTTATGGAGGCAGATTGTGGTCGGTGCCACATAAATAAACAATTCAAAATTTGAGCTAAATTTTCTATTTTGGCAACATTTTTAAACCCCCTTCTCCCAGCTAGAACATGTGTGTCATTAGGCTTTCACTTACGCTTCGTTGGGGTTATCACCCGGGACCTGTCGCTCGTCTCGCAGCGTCGCCTCATGCTTGCGCGATCCTCCACTAGTGCTGCTCTTCCGTAGGAGGCGGAGGCCGCCACACGCGACCCTGTCGCGCCTCGTCGGAGCGCAACCGAAATGGCTGAGCCCAGCGTTCGATGGTGTTGATTCCGATGGTGCCTCTTCTGACACTGTTTCGCCTCACGCGACTCTGTCGGGCCCTGCTCGAGTGCAAGCGAAGCTGCTGGCCCCCACACTTGATCCTGAAGCGCGCCTTGTTGCTGATAGCGCCTCTTCCGGACGCTTCGTCGCCTCTCACCTGAGAGTAGCTGGTGCTGCCGGTCGCAGCGCACAATTTTGGCGCACCTGTCGTGCTGCTGGCGCCTCTTCCGGACTATGCCTTGCCTCACGCGACTGCCGCGTCTGCTTGCCGAGCGTAATCGGCGCTGCCGAGCACCACGCTCGATTTTGGCGCACCTGTTGTGCTGCTGGCTCCTCTTTCGGACAATGCCTCGCCTCAGGCAACCTTGTCGCGTCTGCTTGCCGAGCGTAACCGATCCTACCGGTTACCACGTTCGATTTTGGCG
This sequence comes from Uranotaenia lowii, assembly GCF_029784155.1. Lineage (NCBI taxonomy): Eukaryota > Metazoa > Arthropoda > Insecta > Diptera > Culicidae > Uranotaenia > Uranotaenia lowii. The sequence continues at coordinate 98,538,942 of NC_073691.1, read as the reverse complement.
CACCTCTCGCACCGCTAGCGCCTCTTTCGGATGATATTTTTTGCCTTCCGCGTCTCTCGCCGATGCTGCTGGTCGTCACACTCCTTTTCGGAGCACCTGCTATGCCGATGGCGCCTCAGCCGGACAACAGTTTGCCTCCCGCGACCCTGTCGCGTTTCTCGTCGAGCGTAACCGGTGCTGCCGGTCACCACGCTCGTTCTTAGGGCACCTGCCGTGCCGATGGAGCCTCTGCCGGACGATGACTTGCCTCTCGCGACCCTGTCGCGTCTCTCGTTGAGCGTAACCGGTGCTGCCGGTCACCACGCTCGTTTTTAGAGCGCCTGCCGTGCCGATGGAGCCTCTGCCGGGCGATATTTTGCCTCTCGCGACCCTGTCGCGTCTCTCGTTGAGCGTAACCGGTGCTGCCGGTCACCACGCTCGTTTTTAGAGCACCTGCCGTGCCGATGGAGCCTCTGCCGGGCGATATTTTGCCTCTCGCGACCCTGTCGCGTCTCTCGCCGATGCTGCCGGTCGCCACACTCGATTTTGGCGTAACTGTCGCGCTGCTAGCGCCTTCCCGGACACCGTATTGGCTCACGCGACTCCGTCGCGTCTCGCTGGCCGTAGCTGGTACTGTCGGTCGTCGCACTTGTCGGTGAAATGCCTGTGGTGCTGATGGTGCCAGCACAGATAGCGGAAGAAAAAAGGGCCCTGTAGGGAATTCAAAGGATTAGTCCTCCTCGCCCCTTGAATGAATGCCGGGAACTTACGCTAAGCGACTCTTTTGTTTTTGCTTCCTTCCACCCGTTCTGGTGGTCTTCCGACTGAAGTTGCCTGTGCTACTTGGTGGCTTTGCTGCTTCCTTCTAGGGGCAGGCTTTTCTTTTTTTTTTTTTTTTTTCCGGCCGTTCCTTCTGGTGGCTTCCGGTTGGAGTGCTCTGTGGTTCCACGTTTCTTCCGAGGTCGCTTGTGCGCGGTTTTTCCCGGTTCCTGGACTGGAGTTGGCCTCTCTGCCCTTGAGTTGTTCCGTCTTCCTGTTGCAGGTGGTTATAGGGTTAGGTGGCGGCTTGTACTATGGCTTTTTTCCACCTACCTGAACTTAACCTCGCTTCCTGACGCTGTCCGGATTTTATCGGGAGTCGCGGCTGCACACTTGTTTTCCGAACGAATCCCGGTTCGGATACGGCGGAAGTTCGTCGCCCCGGATCGTCGACCCGTTTTTCCCGGACTTTGTCCTGATGCGCGTGAAAAAAAAGTTCCACCAGAATCGCGCACTTTCCTCACCACGTTCGGTCGTTCTTCTTTTTTTTTCCACTCCTGCCACGCGGGAATTCTCGTTGACAGTTCTTCCCATACACGCTTACTTTTTTCCATCCATAAGTGGCATTCTTTCTACCCATTTTCCGCTAAATATTTTCTGCATGGGTTTCTTTCTTGCGTAAGCCTGTTCAATGTTCTTACACGGTAGTGTTGCTTTAGTGTGGGATGGGTTATTTAAAAGAAGTTGTTGCCTTGTTGCTCGTATCATATCAGTTTAGGGACTATTAAAGTAAAATATAAATTCAATTGCAACAACACGACGTGGTTTGGATCCGGGGATTAATTCGATTTTGTGTGTTAGAAGATGAGTTCGACCTAAACATCCTTCCTGAGTAGCTGGCAAAGTTTGGACAGCCTCTAATAGTGCAAGTTTCTCGAGTTCGGTCAGTTGATGCTCTGTCATCAGATCATCAGCAGTCTGAATTTTCCTTTCAGGTATTTCTATAGTGGGCATATCGAGACTTGGATCGGATTCCTCTTCAACTACGGAATTGCTATTTCCGGTTTCTTTATCGAACGCGAGATCAAAACATATTTCTCCTTCAGAGTCGCTGAAATAGTTTTCAACGAAAGATAATTCAGGCAAGTTTGTGATTAAATTCGGGGATGTCATGCGAGATGAGTTAGGAAGTTTTTCATAGATTAACTGAAAACCAAATTTTTCGAGAAAATCAATACCGAGTATAAGAAGTTTAGCTACTTCTGGTACGATAACCGTTGGGATAATGTGAGTTCTCTCTTGGAATGTAAACGGAATGTTCACATACCCTAGACACTGATAAGCTGTGCCATCAGCAGTTGAAATTGTCAAAGGTTTAGAGTGAATTTTGAGACCTAATTTTTTTATTAACTCCACAGAGCTTATCACCGAAATGCTAGCTCCTGTGTCAGCGAGACCCTCGACCTCTTCGGACATTATACGAACTAAAAGATGTGGGCACCGGTTAAACGACAATTGAAAGTGAAATACCTGATCGAAATAAGAAAAGCTAGAAAGGGGAACCAAATCATTTTCTAATAAGAGAGAAGGGTTCCCAGCCTCCTCCTCTTCTACCCGTTTTTTGGAAGTTCCTTTTTATCTTCGGCAAAGTGTTGGTTTGGACATTTCGCCGGTGTGGTATCCATGTAACCACAAATATGGCAAAAGATTCTTTTAGGTTGGTTGCACTCTCTCCACATATGACCTGGTTTCGAACAATTCCAACACTTGAAAGTGCTTCCCGATGGATATTCTTTTCTTTCGTCGACCCGTAAAGACACGTTTTCTTTACGCGGAAAAGAACCACGAATGGTACATATTTGTTCCGCTTCTTTTTCCTCAAATATATCTATCTCGGATTCATCGAAAGCTAGCTGATGGATAGGTAATTTAGTTGTCGGAGAATAATACAAATTCGTTTCAAGCGCGTCGAACCGAAAACATAGCTGCGCGAGATGCTCAATAGAAGTGATCGTTTCCAAGGCTAACCGACGTTTGTATGAGATTTTCATATTTTCAACGATTATATCAAATTTTTCACCTTCAGTCATTCGAACGTTCATGCGTGACGCAAGCATCTCCAGATCTGTCAAATACGCGTAAAACAACTCGTTCGGCCTTTGCTTACGACTTCGCATTTCTTCTTTGATTAATTTATCGCGGTTAGGATTATCATAACGCATTCTTAAGTACGTTTCGAGCGCGTCCCACGTCGGTAATTTCTTTTCATACGTCGTAAACCACGCATACGCACCGTCTCTAAAAAGCAGATGGGCGTGCATACGCAAATCCTGCTTGCTTATCGCGTAAGACCTACAAAGGATATTAATTTGCCTGAGAAAATCTGTTATCGGTACCTGATTAGAATCTCCTGTAAATTTTGGCCACTTTTCGATTATCGAACATTGTTGATGCGGTAGTCTATGTGGTCCAACGCGAGTGTCTACGTAAGGGTTCGGAATCCAATTGGAATTAAATGGCCTGGGCTGATAAGGATCCGGTTCCGGAAGATTATAGTTTCGCGGGCTTTTATGATATGTTGGATTCCATTCATTTTCTGTAACCGGCGGGATATGGAAACGCGGATGATAGTTATTGATGTCTGATAATTGCAACGGAGGAGAAGGTTCAAACTTTGGCATTCCCGGCGTAGAACTTACGGGGTTAACATGGAACGGCGCGGTTTCCATACGGTCGCGAGGATTGTCGTAATCCGAGAGACGAAATTTCGAAAAATTCTTCGAAAGATTCGCGATGTCCTGGTTCGGCCCCAGGGGACTGAGAGAAGCGGGTTGAAGCATGTCCCGAACGCAACATTGAACGTAAGCTTCAATTTCCGAAATATGCACATATTCGCTATCTTTCCATTCGGCCCGCATTGGTTTGATTCCCGACGGAGGGCGGGTGTGATTTTCGGAAGATCTGAAACGCGGCGATTCTAGTTTTCCGACATTGCCTGGTGACGTTTTCAAAGCGGTTTTATTTTCCTCGGACGACCCGACAGAAGTCAAATCAATCAAACAGCATGGAGGGTTTACCTGTCCTAAAGTACCTAGCGGATTTTGTTCGTTAAAGTTTTGAACTTTGGGCGTTTTGAGGGATCCTCTTGTGACCCCTAGTTGTGTCCAACGGTCATCAGGTAAGGTATGCACTGACGGTTTAAAAGTCAATTTTTTTGGAATTGCCCCTAAGGGAGCATTTGTTAACAACGATTTCTCTTGCATTTCAGGTTCAGAAGACACATCACCCTGGCCTCCAATTGCCTCATCAAACCCACCTGGGTTAGTAAATCCCACAAATCTACTTTCCAATTCTGTAGAATTCTTCCGACTATCAAATCCAGGATTAAAATCAATAGATCGAAGTTCCGGAAACTGATTTGAATCTAACTCTTTACCCCTTTCAGTATTAATTTGGAAATATTCTGTGAACAATCGTTTCAGTAAATCGGCCAATGACTTCTGCTGTTCTTCCTGAGTTCGAGTTTTTGGCACATAACGGTTTACTCTCATATTATAGTGGACTAAACGAGTGAACAATGGTTTAGAAGCTCCCCTCGATAATGCTCGCCCAATTTCTTGGAGCTTGAAAGGTACAATGTGGCAATCTACTGCCATATTCATATCGGAAATGCTAAGCACGAATTCAGGATCCTCTGTCCTCATTAGATCTAACAATCTTTTGATTCGCTCTCCTACTGATCCTTCGGTGGATTGATTACGAATCTTCAGTTCGTAATCCAATTCATCGGGTTCTAAATACTCGGGATTTATTCGATATTTTTCCATGTTGACCAACCAACCCGAATAGACTTGCACCGTGAAAAAACCATGAAGTTCATGCTCACATTACAATCAATTGTATGGTTGGCACAATCATTTCTACACTGCAAAAAAATCTGAATCCTTAGAAGCACAGAATCTGAAAACTCTTGATATCACATGACATTGAACGCGGTTTCATGATGTAAATTTACAAAATAAAAAAAATTGAACCATTAGCAGCACAGAATTTTAAGCACACTAATTTTACATGACATTGAACACGATTTTCTAATGTGAAACTCCGTCATTTATGATGCTTCTTTTTATTTACATCATATGTAATGTAATTTTACAGATGCTTTTCGTACACACAAAATCTGAATCCTTGAAAGCACTGAAAAAGAAGCACAATAATATTACACGACCCAGAAATCGTTTTTGTAATGTAAATTTACAAATGCATTTGAACTTAATTTCCGTGAAAATATTTGAGGTGTAAAAAAATCACGCAGGTATCGACAAAATATAGAAGCTAGACATAGTAATTATTTGAATTCATAGTTTTTTTTTAAGTTAATTTACAGTAATTATTTAATGTGCGAGCTATATATCAAAAGTTATTACAACAAGTGAAAGATTTCGGGTGAACGAAAAATAGATAGCGAAATATTTCAAGTTGTCATTCTATTTATCTTCCTTTATGCTGATTTTCGCTTTTTTCAGTTTTGTTTACTGTTTGGAAATGGCAATTTGGTTCGCAGAGTGGATTAAGAATTTAGAAAAGGTTAGTAGAGCTGATTTTATACGGAGTCAATCTATCATTGAACAAATTTTCATTTCCTTCAAGGTTCGGAACTCGAAGGTAGAAAAAAGGTGCAAGCGATGTCCCGCAGATAGCGAAATAGAAGTGATTCGATTAGACCTTATGTGTTTCTCAAAAAGTGAGGATTCCTCCTCACTTCCTTAAAGGATCTGAATCCCACTTACATCAGATTGAACCATGCCATGCTACGGAATTGTACCTGATTCAGGCGAATAGGAGCGTTCCCGAAAAGTCTGCGATACAGAACTCCCGGCGGGGAGATGTTATTGGGAAACGTCACGCATCCAAAGACAACAACATGTAGGCCCTAGATGGAACAGCTGCTCCGGTGTGAAATGGTAAGCAATCCAGTTGCTTTATTCGGCATTTTATGAACATTTTCCCCGAATTAGTTTTTGAATATTTTTTTTTCTACTTATCTTTCTCTACCGAAACAGTAATATTTAAGAAAATATTTGAGAAAATTTTCTTTTTCTATTTAGTGCTAATGTGATTTTAACATCACAAATTCATCTCTTTGCAGTATTCATTAAATTCAATAACTATCCAGTACGCCGGGGAAATCAAGGATGGCCATCGTAAGAATCGGTTACTTCGGAGTGCTATTGTTGAGGAAGGTGTTTACAGATGTAGTACAGAGTGGTACAGATACTGGCCTTAATGAGAAAAGCAAATAAGATTGTGCTGGTAAGTTTTTTTTTCTATATTTTCGTTTGTCTTTACTTTAGAAGGTGTATTTTCTATATGATAAGCTGATATTATTTTCCTCAGATTGTATAAAATAATGATTAGTTGATCGTTACCTGAAGTTCTAATTTTATTTGTTTATTCTAACTTTTTCAGACTCCTACAACGGCCGTTGCACCCGTTTGAGAAATGGAATCCGACATGTGACCGGAGAGCGATGATCGCTTCAACTTCCGGAAGAGGCTTACGTATGTGCCATATCCGTTAGAGTGTCTCATCGTAAAGATGGAGGAGGATAAGGGTGGTGGAAATTCCTTCTTGGGATTATAGTTTTTTTAAATCTCTGGATAGATTTTGAGTAAAGTGATATTGTGCAATTATTATTTATTTTTGAGTGCAATGTTAACAAAATCCAATAAAAACTGGAAAGAATAGAATTCTTAATGGATTTATTTCTTATTGGAAACGAAAAAGCCCTAGAAAAAAATACCATTAAAATTACATAACATATGATGTAAACAAAAGCAAGCGACATTCTTGTCTGACTTTTCTATGCGAGATTAATATTACATTTCTTCTAAATTTAAGCGACATGTAATTTTCAACTCGCACTGAATATTCCGTCATATATGATGCTTCTTTTTATTTACATCATATATGATGTAATTTCACAGATTTTTTTGGTAGTGTGTATGGTCCACGATACCGTGAATGCACGTTGAAATTCATAGTTTATGACCATACATTTCATCGTTTTGACGAAAATAACCATGAAAAAGGGGTATTGTTATGCAGCGTGACCATGAAAAAAATTGCGATTTTCCATACATTCAGAAGCCCAAAAATATAAAGTTCATGGTAGTTACAGCTTCCATTTTTTCATAGTAGAACCATGAAAATCCTGTTATTTTCATTGTTAACCCACTGAAATAAAAAAAAAAATTTGCTCGTGGTGGGATTTTATTTTATATTTTTTTGGTTGTCATCATTTTTATAGAATGGTTGATTTAAAAATTAATTATTTATTTACATTTATTCTTTATTTGGAACACTTGATTCACACATCACGGTTGATAGTCGGAGTTTTAAGAAAAGAAAATTTAGTACACTGTGATACACTAAATTGGCACTAATTTGATTGATTTTATTGATCTGCACTGCGCACCGACTGACTACCTCACGCGGAACCATTCTCGGGAGACGGTTCTGGCACACATTCTAACCCCAGGCTCCGGATGTGCGAACAATTAGCACGGGTTGTACCATTGCATGCGCCCAAGTTTGAAGCACTAACTCTGTGATACTCCGCTCTCTCCATCTGCCTCTGGAAGAAAATAATTCACAAATAACTTTTAAGTCTTATGTAAAATACAAGTACTCACCATCAGAATCCGTGCCGTCGTCTTCCGATCATAATCTTTCAGGTGTTTCCCGCACAAATTGTCCGGGATAACCCGGTTTCGACCACAAGAAATGTAAAATATGGCGCGCATTAATGGCGTGCAATTGGAATGGAAATTTTCCTCTACACGAAAAAAAATCAAACCGTACACGCTCATCTTGAAGTCCCAGCTATCAGGTAATACATACAGTGAAATATTATGTATTAACCGTATATTTCATGGTTATCGTTATATTTACGGTAATTTCACAGTACAACACAAATTTTACTTTTGGAAGGGATTGAGATTTTACATTGTTTTTCATTGTTAAGACGAAAACCATTGTTATTACAATGTAGAACCATGGTCTTGGTCTATTCGGGAAATGTTTCAATAATCTCGAAAAAAAATAATATTAGCTCAATCGCAAAAAAAATATATATAAAAAAAAAACAGCTCAACTCAAAATTTCGTGTACACCTAGTAATTTATGATTCTAAAAAGTCAACAGATTCTAACTTGATCTAACTAGATTGTTTTTCAAACCGAAATTTTAAATGTTTAACTTTTAACCTAACCTCATTTCACCTGACTATAGACTATTTGCAAGGCCCCACGTTGGGCGCCAAAACTGTAACGGAAGTAGTTGTTCCAGCAATGTCAACAACTTAAAGGCGCCACTCCCAAAATGGAAGGCTGCTGACACAAGGTCACTGACCGGCTAAAGACTCCCTCCCACGGCGGGTTTCAAATAGTGGCTCAATCACTTCGACAATCTTGCCAACCCAACTGTCGTTTGCCAAGTTAAAGTTCAGGGAAAATAGGAAAGGATAGGAGCAAGACCTGCTAGGAAAACCGATTCTTAAATCCAATTCAACAAAATAACGATAAGGGAAATCTATCGCGATCACTTCGAATGAGAACACCTCATAGAAAAAGACGAAGTCACATCTTAGTGGTCATGTACATGTTATTGCGTCTTCTTCTTCTTAGGGGCCCCATAATGACTTTACAATTTTTCAGGTAGATGGTTAATTTTTTTGGTTTCTTCTGAGCTCACCAGTTGTCTGCTACGAACGACCTTACCGATCTGCAAGCGATCCACGAGGCACGTGGCGGCCGGAAATGCTTAGGCCAAGTGCACCTCGTCTCAGCTGGGCCCACACTTGGACCCACGATTGTGTGGGTTTTAGAACCTGGACAACGTGGTGGTTTTTTTAACAAATAGGTCTTATATTGAGCTTCAAAACGTCTTACCTCAACTGAAAAGTTCTATCCTCACGTTGGGGACTTTGATTTTTAGCTGTTAAGTCCTAGCCAACCACTATATGTAACAAACGAGAGAATATAACATTAAAATCTATCTACCTAACTTATAGCTTTTGATAAACTCACGTTTAGTGATCGTGCCAAAACGCACTAGCAACGATCGCACCGAGTGATGTCACTATTCGTGAACACTATCGTGAGCACGTTTTCAATCGAGGACACTGGCGATACAACCCGCCTGAACTACTCGGTGTTCCCTTTAGAAGTGAAAACCTCATTGTTTCAGAGGCCAAGCCAAGCCATGGTGGCACTAAAAGCTCCCGAGGACAAAAGAATCTGTTTTTTTCGCGGTCATAGGTATCCAGGAATTTATCGGTGGGTAGAACTTATACTGGCATCTAACGACTAACACTTGAATAATTAGCTGAGTGCGTGCTGTAAGTTTTTTTTCTCCCAAGACAAGAATAAGTACGCTATTGTGCAACAGGTGGCGCTTTGGTTAAAAAAAAGCTGTCAGTTAGAATATCGTTAGACCGGTTCATTACAGGTTAGTCAATTCTGTATATTTCGACATGGGGATGCCCATGCATTTTTAAGATTTCTTAGCAAAAATGAAAGTTTTAAAATTTATTGAGCATAGAATCACAAAATTTATTCTTTTGCGTAGCAATTATTCTTTATTATACGAATTAATACTTTAGCTGGTCAACCCAGTAACGTGTAAACTCGATTGTTTACCGGCAGCAAAAAAAAATACTGTAGCAGCTCAGCGCCTTGAGCTGCATCTTCAAAATTGGTATAAATCAGGTGCTGAAGGGTGCTCGGCGAGCTCGTTACCATCGTCAAATTATTTTTTTCCGGTTTTGTATTCTCGCTGGAGGAGAGAAGTCTATTGTAAAATTTTGGCTGCCTTTTGGAAACAACAAAATTAGCTGGCTCATCATCCGTGTTTGTTGTTTTTAATTTTTGACATCCAGTCATCGTTCCTGCTTTCAGTTCGGTCCTTTTACCCGAGATTTCCACCCACGGAATAATATACTTTAAACGGCTGCGTCGAATCCTGCAAAGAAACACGAACAAGTTTTAGTTAAGATTTTCAAATTTCCGATAACAGTGAAACTGAAGTTTGTTGATGAGTATCAAATTTAAAGGATATCATTACCTTAACGTCATGAAAACGTAACTTTTGGAACTTGGCTTCCGGAGCTTGCCCAGGTTCTTTGGGCGGATACAGTAGAGCCACTGAAAAGGGAATAGATGCTTATTGTTTGTAATCAAAATTGATTTCCTTTAACGTACGAAAGCAGCTGGTGTTTTGGGGGAGCTCATATAGAACAGTATTGCCTCGTAATCCCCCGGTTGTGTCAATACGATCATCGGGTAGCTCCAACCAGGGGAAATTTCTTTCCTGCGAAACCTTCAAAATATTGCGGTTACTGGGAAAATTTCTAATCGCGCGACGGTAGCCTTCCGTGCGGTAGGCTAGCCGGAGCAGTAAACACAGTTAAAAATTCACTCTTACTCACTAATTTCATTGAAAAGTTAAGAAGTAAATTCTTGAATCAATCATTATTTTGCAAGAGAGGACAAAACATGAAGTCATCGGAATGAAATATTATTATTCTTAGTATTCATTGAGATTGATTTAATTACGAGCGTGAAATCCCAGACAAAACAAAAAGCAATCTACATTATTGAAAACACATTTTTCCATAGCCTGAGAATTAACGAATTTGGCATGACGAAGATTTTTGATGCGACAAATGCGTCATTGATACTTTATATGCTGGTTGAATTCAATTATGTTGTCGTTAAAATGTAACAAATCGTATATGAGAAATTAAAAAAAGGAAATGTTTACGGTGAATAATCTATTATAGAAAATAACCCAAGCAACCAAAAGTCGCGTTTTTACTTAACTCCGAACTACGAAGTTCACATTTGGCTGAAAAAATGTTTTACGGGAACTTCAGGTGACTCTTGTCGCGTAAAAGTTACTCAGGAACTTCTATCGCCCTTTGAAAGGATAAACTCTCGATAACGGAACTTCTAAGCGCATTTAATGGAACTTCCCAAGCAATCAGAATTCCCTTTAAAAGGTTCCATAGAAGCCTAATCAGCTCTCGTTTGTGTCTGAAGGGAATGCTAATCAGCCCAAAATTTAAGTTCTTGAAGCTACTTTCAGAGAACTGTAGAGAAAGCTATTCAGCTGCTAAGAGAATGTCAAGAAACTTCTATATGGGAATTCTAAGCGACATGTCAAAAATGTCTTTCAAGAAGGTCGATAAAGTTCGCGTAACATTCTAAAACGCACCATTAAGATACTTGAAGGTGTTTTGAAGAACCTATATGGGAATTCTATGCGACATGTCAAAAATGTCTTTCAAGAAGGTCGATAACGTTCGAGTCACATCCTAAAACGCACCATTAAGATACTTGAAGGTGTTTTAAAGAACCTATATGGGAATTCTGAGCGACATGTCAAAAATGTCTGTCAATTTCTTCTCATGGTATTTGTTTTGTTTATATCTGTACTGATATTTACAAATGGAATTCAAGATTTTTTCGAATTTTTCTTATAAATGTTAAGATATTCGAATAAATTTTTGATGATGCGAATTATTGTTATTATTCATATTGTGTACTGAAAGTCCTTCAAACGACATAAGGAACAAACCATTGACCAACCTATTCAATCATCTCAAATGATATTGAGTTTAAATACTAATTATTACAGTGGCAATTATCTATTGCTGGATTGGTCGAGAGGCTGGTGAGTTTCATTGCAACCGAGAGAGCAGCGGTTCAATTCTCTATATAGGCGTAAGCAGCTTTTGTAATCAAAACAATAAAATTAAAATCAATGAGATAGACCATGATAGACCGGCAACCTAGCAATCTGGTTGTCAGAGCAATCTGTCAATCGGATTTTTTTTTCGGCGCGTAGAAGTTTCTTGACATTCTCTTAGCAGCTGAAGAGCGTTCTCTACAACCACCTAAACGAACTTGAAAGTAGCTTTAAGAACTTAAATTTTGGGCTGATTAGCATTCCCTTCAGACACAAACGAGAGCTGATTAAGCTTCTATGAAACCTTTTTAAGGGAATTCTGATTGCTTGGAAATACCATTTGCATCGCAAAAAATTGGACTGCGAACTCATAACTGCGGAATTTGTGCGATCTGTCAAATCAGTATAAAATCTGATGGTTTTCTACAGGCTAACCGCTTTTTAGTTAAACTTTATACGGATAACTCCGACTGCAAAACATAGCACGAAATCCAACATTCAATGAGTGATCGCTACCGTGTCGTCGAACTCTAAACTTATTTAAACAACTACAGGTTTTCATTTTTTTTTTCGTGAATTTGTCCGCCGATTGCCCTCATCGCAAACAGGTTATTTTATTATTAATTTTTCCGTGATTTTGACCGCTGATTGACCAAGCTCAAGGCAAACACAATTTTTTGATTTATAAACAATAGATAATCCGATAATAAAATTTGGTATACACGTTTGTTTGACAACTTTTTATTTAATCATCTTTCAATGTTTTCCACTTGTTCATCCGATTTAATTTCAGTCGATAAATAATCCTTATGTAGAACAATGCTCATTTTTTTCTTGAATACTGTAATTTTTTTTTACAGTGGTACCCTACGGGAGCCCAAATCAGCTATCGCAGAAATAGAAAAAAAGAGTGGATCAGCAATATCCCGAGCACTAAACGATGGATCCTTCCGATTCACGGGCAAAGAATTTATCAAACACATCCTGCTGCCCTCTAGAATTTTTGGAATTTTCCTAGAAAGGATAACCAAAGAATAGAATATTAATTTAAAAAAAATCTAGGTTTTCTTAGCAGTGTCGGTAGATTACTAATTTTTACAAAAAAAATAATTAAAAGGTTTATACAGTTATCAATTTGAAGTTTAAATTCATCTGTGGTTTGAATAAGTATTAGATACGTTACCCTTTAGCCAGCAACAAACACTTACAATGTTCCGTTCCATCAATTTGTTATTAATCTTCCCGATCCTTCCGGCTCGCCGGTTCATCTTATCATTATTCGAAGCTTATCGTAAAACTTTTCGGAGTTGTGCGAAAATTGCGCTTGCTTCATTTAGCATCACACACGAAGGACAATTTTATCAGGCGGTTGTAGAAAAAAAAAGTTTCTTGAACAGCAGCATTTGTGGGGACATTCTCCATAAAAACAAACAATTACATTTACGAATTAAGTCAAAGAATTGTACGTACCTTTTGGGAGTTGAAATTGATGATTCATCTTTAAAAAATATGGAAAACAAAAAACATCATAACATAACTTTGGAAAATTTCAATGCTGAACATCCCCTTCCAAAGCTTTCCACCAACAACAAACTTTTATACAGAGCTGAATAATCGAATTTTATGCCATATTCGTTTTCATCTGGTGGAAAGATGGTAGTGCACCAACTGCTGTCATCTTCATATAAAAAAAACGCTTTGACAGCACTTGGTGCACTACCGGTGCACCACCAGGATGAAAACGAATATGGCATTAGTTTACATCTGTATATTGGCTACCCAAAATTACCCAAAATTGTATAAATGAAATACAATTTTTGAGCAACAATCGATTAATAATTTTGAAGGTGTAAGTGCTACACTTTTTATGAATAACCCAATTTTGCATCCAATGTAAATACAGAGTAAAACTATTTTCATTCCAAGAAAGATAATAACTAACCAATTAGAAGTACACAGAATAGCAATTTAAATCTGCAGTTGGAATTTTGTCTGGTAGAACGAAAAAAAAACAACTGTGATAAGGAGGAAATTATCATTTTTCTCCATTACATTGCTTTCTGGGTGAAGATTGGGGAGGTTAAAGAAGGCATATAGTGTTTCAAATTATAATTAATATTTCATCATAAGGTTGGATAATGTGTCCCGTTAAATAACATTAATCAAATCATGGTGTGAATCCCGCCCTCACACATTTCCTACGTTCAATGATGGTTCCTCAAGTGAGAAATTCTACAAACGGCAGATATTATCTCTAGAGGCAGATATTATCTGCAAATGCAGTTCACGCTCATTTTAATTTAACCATTTTTTATTGAAAAATAACCATTTTCTGGTGTTTCCTGTAAAACTGCCAATATGGTTATTTTTCAACAATATTTTATGGTACCATTTAAACCATATTTCTAGTTTTCGGGTATTAACCAAAAAAAGGATGAAAATTTAACCTCAATTAAAAAAAAAACGGAAAAATATTGTACATTTCCGCAATCATGGGGTCGTTCTTCGCGCTGCATTTTTCCGATTTTTTTTTATTTATTAGTAATTTGCAGTACAATTTTTCAACAGTCTCCGGATTCAACGTGAAGACTTAACTGCTGCAACCATTAACGCATAAGGTAAGTTTTATTCATTAACATTCATCCTATTTAAAGACATTGAACTTTAAAAATCAAAACTCTGCAGGAACCGCATTTTCTTCGGAATTTATCGTCTCGTCCTTCGTCGTCAAGGATAAGTTGATTGATGCTCCTTTTTTAAGGCGGAACGCCGAAAAGCTACGAAAAAATCCAAAAAACGCTCATCCGGATGGAACAGCGACCAAACGTAAGGTTAGTATCGCTCGATTTTGAAAACCTCCAACTTGCCATTGAAACTACATGTTATTTTCAGTTTGACAAAACCAAACCGGCCTAGGAAGAATCTTCCGGAAAGGCTGCTCGCCGGGAGCTGGAAAAATCTTAAAAATAAAACGACAGCGATGAGGAAGAGGGGCAAACCTTTGAGGCCGCTGGAAGAAATTTCAACTTCGATGATGAGAACGATTCGGGATTGGCCGGAACGGCCCAGATCAAGGCGCTTCGGCTAAGAAGTATTTGAGGGAGGTAGAGGAATACACTGTTCGATTGGCTGGTTACATCCGCCAGTAAAATCAATCAAAAATGAAAAAAAACGCCATTCCTAAAAGTTCAGAGCAGAACCGGAAAACAAAGTTTTGCTTTACTGGAAAGCCAATCGGGACCAGAGAAACCAGAGTGTTGAACAAACAAGAAATACAATATTAAAAAAATGAAACATTGTTTTTTTTTCTAAGTTTTTATCTACAATTTTGAAAATTTCCACATTTGCTATTCTGCTTTCCGAATTACGATTCAAAAATAACCATTTTTCTACCTCTAGGTTGCTGTCTCTTACGATTGAAAAATAACCATATTTGAACTTCTCCCCTAGAAGTCATTTTATGGCTTCTCATGGAGAACTCATAAAATGACATTTCCCGGGAAAAGGTCAAAAATGGTTATTTTTGAATCGTAAATGGTTTAATAGTTTCTAGCGTGTTCTGTTTCGCTTTTCTACACTCAGAAAAATACTATTATGTATGCCATAAGATTCTCTTATGAAGTGGCGCCATAAGAAAAATTAATGAAATTCATAAGATTGTCTTATGACGCGAATGAATTCTGAAGATGAACGCCTACTTCAATGAGAGGTTGTTGCTTTTCATAAGAGATTCTTATGGAAACAGTAAATCACTTTCTAATAAGAAAAATTCTCGATATTTCATGCTGAAAACATTCTCTTTATTATTTGCCAAATTTGTTTAAAATTAAATCCTCCATGGTCACCATCAGCAGCGCATCAACAGACGGCTTCATCAAAGTTTTTTTTGCCGCATCTTAATCTTCGACCTTTCGTTTTTTGCCGATCAGCTTGCTGAAAAGTAAACAAATAATGTATTTTAGTTTACTAATGTATTCAACGTTCACACAAAAAACATCAAATCGAACTTACCATTCCGGAGATAACATTTAACATTGAAGGAAAACTATAATAACTTTGAACTGGCGATTGCTTCGTACTGTTAGATGATGAAAACAAACTGATGCTATGAATGAATGTGTTCATCATTTTTTCACAATGCCGTTGCTTCTATTTTTCATAAGAACATCGTACGAAAATTGAAAGAATTTCATAAGACTCTTATGAAAAATTAGTTTGGACGCAAAAAAGTGGTTCATAAGATGTATCTTATGAAATTTATAATAAGATTTCCCCTGAGTGTAGGATTTTGTTAAAGAAAAATAAAAATATTATTTATAATCACTTGAAAAAAAAACTTGAAAAAAATTCAATTCGTTCCTGTGCTTTGATAACGCTATGAAATGCAATATTTTTTATTAATGAAGTATCAGATTTTTTTCCTATGTAGCACAATTTGTGCAACCATTATTCAAACTAACACTACCAGAATTTGAAAAGATGCTATCATATTTAACACTAGAAAGACCGCACCAGTCAAAATGAATGGTTGGGCACTTCGTTTGTTGAATATCTTTCGAACACTACGCTTTAAAAATTCGCAAAAAATACGACTTTTCATGAATTTTGAATCTCTACAAAACTGTGTATTTTTTATTTCACTAGCTCTTTTAATAAGCGAGAAAAATTTCGCCATGGACACTCGGACCGTGACCAGTCAAAATGACTGGTAAAATTCACAACCCTATAACTCAAACAAGATAAAAATTTTTCGCTTGCTTTTGGTTTCATTTACAAGCTACATTCAAGTCAATGAGCCCAAGTTTATTTATGGTGAGCAGAAGTGTGTCATTCGTTATGAAATTATTGATTTTCGATGCGAAGTCACGAAGATTTGTATAAAAAGTTCTCGGACTGGCCGCTGTGTGGCGCTTCAAGCACTTTACTCCCAATTTTTTTGGTCTGTTTTGTTGCTCAACTATAATCAAACTTTCTGTCAAAATTTGGCGGAATTTCATCAAGATTTGTAAAAGTTATGTTAGAATAAATACGAGTAATCGAGTAGTTTTAGGCAATAAATATGTTTTATACTAAACTAGTATGAGTAAAATAATTATGAATTGTGTACTTTTTTATTCAAATTTGAAGACATCAGCTATGAAACTGAATAATTTAAATGATATTTCAACATGGGTGCACGGAATATTTGTTATATGTTGGTTATCCACCATGGGTGCACGGATTCATCGCAGTTTCTGCCCAAGTATGCATTCACATGCATTCTTAGATTATTAGGTTCGACAAATTTCCAATGTAAGTTCATTAACAGGTATTCCGGCACCCGTGTATATACCTGGCCAGCTGGCAACTGATTGAACATTCTTATTATAAGAGAAAGGAACACATCTTACCTGTCGGCAACTTACACTGAACGAAATCGGGCTATAAAGAATATCGGAAATTTTAATGCTTTTGCACTACTAGAAAATCCAATACTTTTTACCAGTACTAGAAAGAATTTATTCTATTGAAATGGTTGAAGGATTGATTTCATTGGAAATTCCGATAAATCCAGTAGTGTGGCAAGTTGATATGATTTATTATTTTTGCCGATGAAATGAAACGGTATCGTGGGATCCAATGAAAGTTACTAATGTTTATTTTGCTAAAAATTTGTTTTGCTTTATTTTACTTGCTTTCCTTAAATTTAGTTTTTTTTTAAATTAATATATATACCGCATCCTCCATATCATGCACTTATGGATGTTCTCCGTACTTTCAATACAGTTGGTCTTTCTTCCTGTGTTGTATTGCTCATTGCCGTGTGGTGGTATCCATAAAATATGGTTAATGGACTTTTGTTCTGGAATGGTTTTTAACGCTATTACTTTTCCTTCAAAATAATTAAACTATATAAACTTACCGACGAAATATTTTGCGACGTCAAAAAAAAGTCATCTCATCAAGCTGGATGTTTTGATTGAGCCACATGAAGCTGCGAATAAAGTTTTTCCCTCACATAAATCGTCTTCTTCTTGAGCTGGATCGAAATAAACTACTTACCAGTATTTTGGATTGAGCTTTGAAAATGAACAATGATTAATTTACAAACGAATAATCTTCCTTTTCAGAATCGATATTATTTAAATGGTTTAAATTTGATAAAAGTTATTGGATCTTCTTATGCATTTTACTACGGGTGACTGCCTTATAGAATTTATAGGATCTTTTAGTAGTTTCAGACGGATTTTTATCAACCAAAACCAAGTGCTAGAATTTATTGGATTTTCTTTTACTTTTCATTAGAAATGCTATTATCTTTTATCAATACCCTAATTTATAGAAGTTATTGGATTGACCCGATATATTATATAGCCCGATTTTGTTCAGTGTATGGGGTTTGAAGTTTGAACCCAAGAGTTTTCTTGCCGATATCGGGGATCGAACCCAGTACACATGGCATACCTAGACCAGGCTCGCGCCAGCCTTTCTGATAGATTGGCTGTATATTCGCCGTTGAAAATTATATAGAAACTAGCAGACCCAGTAAACTTCGTCTTACCATGTCAAACTTTGTGCCCATTTTCGATTTATACGTCGCTGATTAACTTAAAAATAGCATTCAATATTGAGTTGTTAATCGTCTCACTGTCCTAGTTTTTTTTTACATTTCCCTCCTTCCGTTTACTCGAATCAGTTCCCGAAATGCACTTGTCATGGCATGAAATCTAGCAATTTTTCATACTGAAAATTATTTTTTAATATTCATGCAATCAAAAAATGCAAATTAAATTCCTTTGAACTTTAACCCAATGAATCCAGGAAAGAATTGGTTTTGAAAGGAGGAAAAAATATGTTTGAAAATTTTTTTTGTTATTCAACCGAATCAAAGCATTTTTTCTACTTTATCTTAAAAGGCATATGAGCTAATTTAACCCATTTTTATCAAGAGTTTCTAATTGAAGCATTGCGATGTTCTGATTTAAAAATTTCTTCAACATTGTTGGTGGTATGTTGCGTATTCATTTAGGTTTATGTAATATTTTCAGCATTCAATAACATTTAATCAAAAAGCAGATTTTTTTTTATATTAAACAGAACAAAATGCAATAATCGATGGTTTCATGAGTTCATTTTATTTTCTGGAACAATCTCTCAAAACCATAAAAAAAAATTAATGGGCTTGTGATATAGCTCAGTTGGCAAGTCTGTTGTCTCCTGAGCCGATGCCCGCGAGTTCGAGCCCAAGAGTAAACATCGAACACAGTTGTACCGGATAAGTTTTTCAATAACGATCCGCCAACTGTAACGTTGATAAAGTCGCGAATGCCATAAAGATGGTAAATGACTATAATCGAAACAAAAAAAATAAAAAAAATTAATGTCTTTTTGATTGTAATTCTAAATTTTCAAAAAAGAATCATCGGGGCAAGTGCAAACGGATATTACCACAGTTCAACTTTCATATTCTCTAAAAAATTCTCTAAAAAGGCGTGTTTGCATTTGTTTCATCCTGTCAAATGACAGGAATTACAGACCCCGTTCGATTTTGGCAACACGCCCGTACATTTTGTGTTGCCAAAATCGGATGTTGCCAAAATCGAACGGTTTTTTTTCTCAACTTTTTTTTTCAGTTATTTTTACGAAATAACTATTATTATGATCAAAAACGTTATTTTTAGTCAATTTCCGAAGATTTGTAGTCATTTTTAATTTTTTTTCATCATGTTTTTGATGCATTTTGCACTTTTCTTGTTTTGTTTTAAGAGGAGAAATCACCGTGAATTTGTTTTTATGAAATGAATTTGCGGCTTTATCGGTGAGGGTTAAAGAGTTGAAATGAAAGACGGATAGAAGATCAGAAGAAAATTCTAAGGTGGTGAAAAGAGCGAAGAGCATTCGAAATAGAAGCTTTACCACATGCTAAATTCTTTGTCCTGCATCAATTAACTGTATTGAAGAAGTAGTACCCAATAGAGAAGGCACTACATTTTTCGATACAGTTAATTATGGATGGTTCGACCGCCATGTGAGTGTGCACATGTGCCGAACGGACACACGGTTTTGTTTATAATGTTTGTTTTCATTTGTCATATTTGCTGTTTTTGTTATTCTTCATCATTTTTTAGTTGTTTTCTATCATTTTCACTCTTTTGTTTGAATTTGTTTTTGAACTTTTTGAATTTTTCATCTTTTTGTCATTTTTGGATACTTTACAAATTTTTTAATTTTTTTTTTGTTTTTATTGTTACATTTTATCACCATTTCAGAACATAAAAATGTTTTAATGGTGTTTGTCTAAATTAAATTGGTCCTGTTATAGCAAAAACCAAAAGGTAATGTTGTTTCTAAAAACCGTTCGATTTTGGCACATGTGCCAAAATCGGATGTTGCCAAAATCGAATGTTGCCAAAATCGATGTTTGTATCAGGTCATATTAAAAATATATCGAAAAAATTCTGCTGCCACCGGAATATCAATCACAAAAAAAAACTTTTCAACAGAAGAGTGGATCAAAAGTCTCTTCAATGTAGACAAAGTATGTAAAACAAAACACACTTTTAATATTAGGTACGTACTTGAATTGTGTGTAAACAAACAGTTAATGTGTAAACAGTTTTTCGGTGAATGATTTAAAAAAAAAGTTGAGTTTATTTTGTCAGATTGTTAATTTGGACCCATCAATTTATAGATGAAGAGTTAATTTATATTTACATTAAAGGACAGGCTCTTCTTCAGTTTATATCTGTTCATTTTAAATGGCTTTTGTTGTTGTTCTTCAAATTTAAAGACGCTTGATACGTCTTCAGTTAAGTACATTTGTACATGTTCAAAAAATGTTTTAGATCTATTCTGTTGAATACATCTTTTTCATTTTACTGTTTTCGGTATAAATCAAAACTAACCTTCTAAGCATAAAAATTATACAATTGTACGTAAATCATTTCACTTTCTTTTTTTATTCAAAATTCCGCGAAGAGTAATACCGTTATATCTTATGCATCAGAATTAAATTCATATTTTTAAGATAACAATTGCTGCTTCAATTAACACGAAATCAAAATAGTTGTAAATTTCAAAATCGTTTAAATGGTTTTAATTCGATCGGCAAAATATCAATCTGGGTAACATCTAGGCTTCATTTATTCATATGTGCTGTACAAATAAGCTAGGAATCAAGTAGAAAAAAAACACATCTAGGCTTCATATCGCCACCACGTGCATTGAAAGTATGCTTGGTTGAGAAATAAGCGCCCAAATATTCCCACTGATCAGTATGCTATGCCCTGGTTACTATCCTCTCACGACGTTTGCTCGCGACGCCTCGACCATGGAGACGAATAACAAACCGCCCGCCCGGCGCCCAAAGTAAAGAAAATCTCGAAAAAATTGAAGGCCATGACTTTAATTTGATTCAATTTATTACAAATTTAATGATTGCGGACAATTGATGCGACTTTTTGTTGTTTTTATTCGATATAAACCGATTCGCATGCCCACAGAATATTCTAAAAATAATTTCATTTGTATCGGTTGGGTGATTTCAGAGGAGTAGTACTACAAACCACCTACAAACACCGTTACAAGAGAATTTTATATAATAGATAAATAGTTTTCAACTTGCTTCAGAACACAAATTATTTTTGAGTTAGATATGATAGGTATTTGAAATGCAATATTGGTCAATCGAAAAACTTTTAAGGAAAAACAAATCAACGTGTACATTTGACAATGTTGATTCATTATTTTTATTTCACTGTTTTCCGTCGCACGACATAACTTGATGCATATAATTTCAAAAATTTACTCGGTCCATGGTAACGGTTTTCCAATTTCTTGGATGTTTATCAGACCTTATCAGATAAATATACGATTGCAAAAACCTGTTTTTTTTATAAAAAATTAATAAATTTCATATTTCAAGATATTATTGATATATAAAAAACGGAACTTAAAATAAAAATCGTTATTTAAATCATTGTGTCTCAACATGAAAGCCATGGTTTCAATTTTGGTTTAATTAAGATTTGTAAAAATGCTTTTAAAAAATTGTCAAAAAGTCCAATATTTGATTAAAATGCAGTGAATCCGTGCACCCATAGTGAAAAACCATAAATATAACACAAATTTTCATTTAAATCTATAAAAGTTTTTATGTTTTACCTTTAGCATGCAAAAAATTGATTTTGGATGAATGACGGTGAATCCGTGCACCCATGGTAAGTTGCTCTATTTATAGAGAAAATACGCTTTAAAACCTACAATATCAGGTATAATTTATAGGCAACGTGTTGAAAAATTTCAGAGCGATGGATGCTAGAAAATATCAACTAAAACAAAACTAAAGTGAAACCGTGCCCCCATGGTCAATACTTATAGCCATCTAACTTGGTTTTATAATTAGATTGATAATGTGTTTTAGTTTTTTGATAATTATTTGAAATATTCAATTTATGACATACACGCATTCGTCAACTATGCCAAATTGAGGTGATTCCGTGCACCCATGGTGAAAAAATATTTCCATTTTTTAACGAAAATGTGATTGAATAAATAATAAAATAATTTCAGAAGAAAAAAGTTAAAAATATTATGATATAAAAAATTTCCCCTTTACCAGTCATTTTGACTGGTCACGGTCCGAATAGGTATATTCAATTTGCCGGTCCTTCTAGTGTTAAAAAAAGTTTCGTTGTATTAAATAAATTTCACCTTGAAACTGAGTGTAAGAAAGTTGGCAAGTTGGAGAAATGGTGAAATAAGTATAATGGCTGCAACTGCACAACAATTCACAAAATCCAACCATGCAACGGGCAATTTCCCATTTATTCAAATTTTTGAATAATTCAATTTATGTATTGACATCCGCGTTCTGATCCTCATACAGAACAATCCATCCCGAATATTCTGATCGAGAAGCTTGAAACTTGATGTTGGGGATGATGAATGCAAAAACATATCAAATTCATTATAAACATTGCATTTAATAAATGGTTATATTTGTAACTCAAAAATAAATCTGCAACGATCAGTGATTTAAAACTAATATTTCCATTCCATTCTGAATATTCGTAACTGCATAATGTGTAAAGTTTTATAAATTTAAGTGTGTGTTTCAGATTAAGAAAAAAAAGTTAGCGTGTATCGATTTGAGTATACTGGAGTGAGCGTGCAATGAGAGTGGCGACTCCAAGCGGTCGCTAGTTTAGAGCGCTTCCCGACAAGCCTCATTGAGCAACTGGCCAAAAGCTTTCAAATGTAAAAGCTCTTTGCTCACGCTCTGCGTAAAGCGCCCAAACATAGAACTAAGTGGAGACACTTTTTCCGAAACTGTATGAAATTTTATACAGAATACAGTAACTTTGGTTACCGTGTAAACCACAGTTTTGTGCACTTATTCCTCTAAAAATGTTATGATGGAAGATCTACCTATAATTTCTGGATATTTAATTATTAAATCGCAATCAGGATACGCTTTTCGGATAACCAAAAAAGTAAGTACTGATTATTGTATTTCAATTAAAGATAAATACAGATTAATAACGGGACAACAATTTGATTTGTTACTTTTTTAGATTTTAGTTTGACCAGAAGAAAATTTGTAGCTCGTAGTGCAAAATTTTGCAAATTCGGCAATTAGGATAGTTGGGATAACAGCTATCTTCAGGTTCAGCTTATATTGATAACCTTTTATACAGCTTTTCATTCATTTTTCCAAAATAAAGGACATTTGCATGATTTGTAAATATATTTTTGTAATTGTAATTGTGCTTTATTGATTTAAAGTCAGCCCATCGATATAAAATCATAGTTAGGGTCAAGCAAATACAATTTGATAGTAACAAGTGAATTAATTAATTCTATTCTGTCACGCTCCTAGAAATCTTTCTAAAGTAGGGTTGCCATCCGTCCCGCAAAAGCGGGACATGTCCCGGATTTTTAGAAAATGTCCCGCCGTCTCGCTTTTTTCTCAAAATATCCCGCTTTTTCTTTTGAAAAACGCCAGATAACATGGAACTGGACTATCGAGCGATAAAATATATTTTCAATCAAACAATAAATAAATTGACTAGTCAAATTGATTAAACTTGGTAGATGATCAAAAACTGCTGTTGAAAAATATGAAAACTTTCGTCAAATTCGGGATTTTAAATTACTCTGAACTACAACATTTTTGACTGAAGTGTTCGCAGTTTACAAAGATGGAAGTAGGTATTCTTAAGAATCTAATTTTTTTTAACAAATTTCATTTGTCGATTTTTAATTACTTCCCATGAACTATTTTTGCTGAAGGAACATATAAATAAGGTACACCGGGGTAAGTGGGGACGCGGGGTAAGTGGGGACGGTGGCTATTAAAACAATATTGTGGACTATTTTTTCAAACTTTTAATGCAGAATTTTAAATTTACTTGTAATCTATCCAATAACTGTAAAAGAGATACGGTTCCGACTATTGCGGATGTTTACGGTGACTTTTTGTAAATTTTCTATTTTTAACTACGATGTGGAGTTCATGTGCATCTTTTTCAATCGCAAATTTCTCGTAAACTAGCTGGCTCTTGACGAAAAACTCTACATTGAAACAATCCTTACATTCGAAACAACCAGTTAGGAAAAGAAACGAAGGTTAAAAATTGAGAAAAAAGGGTTTATTTGCAAAAATTTAAAATTTTGTCTCCAAACCCTACCTGGGGTAAGTGGGGACGGCTTTATAAATACTTGATGTTTACACATTTTTTCCATTTTCTCTCCTTCATTCAATGCAATTTAGCTTTATTTAGCATTCAGATCATGAAAAGTTGGGAAAAGTACTTGTTTTTTTCTTAAATAAGTATATATTTTCGATAATATAGGATAA
The DNA here is from genome assembly GCF_029784155.1 of Uranotaenia lowii. Classification (NCBI taxonomy): domain Eukaryota; kingdom Metazoa; phylum Arthropoda; class Insecta; order Diptera; family Culicidae; genus Uranotaenia; species Uranotaenia lowii. Next base: position 98,514,611 of record NC_073691.1, on the reverse strand, counting down.
CACACAATAATCATTGAAAGATGCCTTATTAATAGTACCATGAACTTTTTCCAAAATTTTGGACCGTTCGAGTAATAAAGTAACGTATTCAACCAAAAAAACACAAATTTGTTGAAAATTTCCTGAGAAATTAAAGGGAAAATCTACACTCAGAAAAATACTATTATGTATGCCATAAGATTCTCTTATGAAGTGGCGCCATAAGAAAAATTAATGAAATTCATAAGATTGTCTTATGACGCGAATGAATTCTGAAGATGAACGCCTACTTCAATGAAAGGTTGTTGCTTTTCATAAGAGATTCTTATGGAAATAGTAAATCACTTTCTAATAAGAAAAATTCTAGATATTTCATGCTAAAACAATCACTTTATTGTTTGCCAAATTTGTTCAAAATTAAATCCTTAATGGTCACCATCAGCAGCGCATCAAGAGACGGCTCCATCAAAGTTTTTTTTTTTGCCGCATCTAAATCTTTGACCTTTCGTTTTTTGCCGATCAGCTTGCTGAAAAGTAAACAAATAATGTATTTTAGTTTACTAATATATTAGACGTTTACACAAAAAACATCAAATCGAACTTACCATTCCGGAGATAGCAATAACATTTAACATTGAAGGGAAATTATAATAACATGAACTGGCGATTGCTTCGTACAGTTAGATGATGAAAAAAACTGATGCAATGAATGAATGTGTTCATTATTTTTTCACAATGCCGTTTCTTCTATTTTTCATAAGAGCATCGTATAAAAATTGAAAGAATTTTATAAGACTCTTATGAAACATTATTTTACACTCTAAAAAGCGGTTCATAAGATGCATCTTATGAAAATTATAATAAGAATTTGCCTGAGTGTACCGTCCCCACTTACCCCATAAAGCGGGGTAAGTGAAGACACCAGCAGTCCATAACAATTTACGTGATAACTTTTTTCGCTTTGCGTCTATCAAGCTCATCTCTTCAGCATTTGTGAACAACATGTTCTGCATCACATTGAACGCGATTTTATCAAAATTTACCCACTGCTGATTTTTTAATGATTTTTTAAAGTCGAACTATACGAAAACCCGTCCCCACTTACCCCGGTGTACCTTATATCCACTGACCATATTATATCTATAAGGATGGTCATGAAAATTATGTTTTGTATGAGCTTCCTAAATGACCATCTTTTTTCGGCAATTTCCCGCTTTTTTTTCGTGAAATGTCCCGCTTATTTCTGAAAGTATCTGGTTAGCCTATTCTAAAGAGAAAGCTGACTTAAATGAGGAGATAGTGTTTTTCTGTACACTCAGAAAAATACTATTATGTATGCCATAAGATTCTCTTATGAAGTGGCGCCATAAGAAAAATTAATGAAATTCATAAGATTGTCTTATGACGCGAATGAATTCTGAAGATGAACGCCTACTTCATTGAGAGGTTGTTGCTTTTCATAAGAGATTCTTATGGAAACAGTAGATCACTTTCTAATAAGAAAAATTCTCGATATTTCATGCTGAAAACATTCACTTTATTGTTTGCCAAATTTGTTTAAAATTAAATCCTTCATGGTCACCATCAGCAGCGCATCAACAGACGGCTCCATCAAAGTTTTTTTTTGCCGCATCTTAATCTTCGACCTTTCGTTTTTTGCCGATCAGCTTGCTGAAAAGTAAACAAATAATGTATTTTGGTTTACTAATATATTCAACGTTCACACCAAAAACATCAAATCGAACTTACCATTCCGGAGATAACAATAACATTTAACATTGAAGGAAAACTATAATAACTATGAACTGGCGATTGCTTCGTAGATGATGAAAAAAAACTGATGCTATGAATGAATGTGTTCATCATTTTTTCACAATACCGTTTCTTCTATTTTTCATAAGAACATCGTATGAAAATTGAAAGAATTTCATAAGTCTCTTATGAAAAATTAGTTTGGACGCAAAAAAGTGGTTCATAAGATGTATCTTATGAAATTTATAATAAGATTTCCTCTGAGTGTATGATAGGTAGTGCTAAAGAATTCCCTTGAAATGCTCCGTAGACAAGGACGCTTTTTCCGCTGCTGTTAGTATGCTGGGGGACAACTAATGTCCTAGTTCTATCCATCTGTCCGCGCTGTATGTGCTGAAGTAGATAATCCGGAACGTTGTTGTTGTAGGCCTTGAACATGAAGCATCCGATACGTAAAGAGTAGTTAGCTGGAAGGTCACAACCAGTAATTGTCCTTCCTCAGGTGCCTCAGGTTGTGAACGAATCTGATGACGGATTTTTTTTCATTTTATTGTTGTAAAATACACTAAGTCACCTCAAGGAATATTGAAAGAAGGTAGTGCCGAGAGCCATATTGGATTTTTTTCGTGACGTCACTGTTGCCAAGCTGTCGAAGGTTTATACTAGTAAAACTCAAATTTCAAAGTTAAACACATTAACGAACTAAATTAAAATTCAATTTTATTCGTATTAGGTTGTAAGGCCACTATTTGATTGTGCTATGAGGTTTCTTTGTATTTAATATTTGTTATTGAATGCACAGTCATGCTCTATGTGAAACGAGCAAAAATAATAATTTTCCCTTTTCAAAAGGTCTGATTGGTAGCTTATGGCAGTGCACCTCATCGTCATGATTTGAATCTAACATGGTGTACCATATGAATTTCTAGTTTAGAACAATTAACCCCAATAAAACCATTGCAACTTTGGTTTACTAAATTCTAATTAAAGATTGGGTTCGGATTCGAAAAATACTATTTTTGGTTATTTTATTTTATCAACGATTCAAACCTAACTGATTTCAACATTTATAAGCAAAATTTTGAACTAATTATCAAGTTTTGTCAATTTGAGTTAGATACCTCAGCAACTTCAATCGTCTGAATTAAAGCAAAACAACTAAGTACTAAATTCAACTTTTTCAGTATCAGTCTTGAAGAACAATAATATTTCTAGAATTGTGTGCCTTCAAAGTTGAAAAAATCTTCAAATTTTTTTAATTGCTAACAAAAAAGGAAAAATTTCCATATAAATTCACAGATTATTGGCAACAGTGACGTCACAGACGGTACTAATACTAAAGCAAGGCTGCCTCGGCACTACCTCCTTTAAATATTCCTTGAAGTCACCTGCATTCCTGCTTCACAGTACAAATGGTACAACTGTGAAGAAGAGTAGGGCTAAGTCAAGATAGGGTAGATGAAAAGGTATATTGCGCTTAACCTAAATCGACAGAGCCGTGTAACGATATGTATGGGATTTCAAACAAAATTACAACCTTGGAAATAACTTGTGTGACAATCAGTAAATGTATGTGCAATATAATGACTACGGGCAGATTTTCTTTGGATATTTGCAGGCGCTATCGGCTTCCACGAAATTCTAGCGACAAAACACTAGCGCCAAATTAGGGTTGACGGGTTGAGATCGAAGCTCGAGCTTCGACTTTTTCCACGCACACACATGCACCAGTGCAAATTGCATTGTTGCAAACAATATAAACATAAACATTGTGTTAGGGCCAATCCCTAAAGTAACTGGTCCGGTTAAGCCACGGAGTTCCCAGGCATTGATTATTCGGATAACTCATTAACAACACGGCACTAATAAGATGATACGATCACAGGGAACATGTATTTGGAAAAAACTTAAATCAAAACGCTCAACTTCGAATAAATGGACTGTATTTTCTGTGCGACCGACCGACACCGGCGTTTTCTAGCTAGTCTCTTCGTCTCTCTACCAGGGAAACAAATCGAACCGATCTGATAATGATAAATGGTTTATCACTTGCGTAACACTTAGCGATAAATTTTAAAAACTGATGACTTCTCATCCCTTTCCAATGCCGATCAAGATAACTTGTTCGAACTTTGCTCTGTGAACATCAGATTTCTTTATGTGCGCCCCGTGCAATTGTTGGTATTTTTGACGGTGCGTCTACCGGTCGGGTCGGCCCGGCACCTTGTGCGTCATCAAGCAATTGTTGGTATTTTTTGTGGGTGCGTCTACCGATCGGGTCGGTCCGGCCCGACACCTTGTGTGTCATAAAGCAATTGTTGGCATTTTCGGTATTTTTTTGTTGGTGCATCTACCGATCGATCGGTCCGGCCCGGCACCTTGTGCGTCATCAAGCAATTGTTGGTATTTTTTGTTGGTGCGTCTACCGGTCGGGTCGGCCCGGCACCTTGTGCATCAAGCAATTGTTTGATTTGATTTGATGTTTTATTTATTCATAAGTTTGCTATTTACATTATTTCTTTAATACTCCACTGGTCAAGCCGCTTAAGGAGTACCCAAATTACATACTACTTATACCTAAACTAATCTTAATAATCTATCAAACTCAAATAACAAAAATGACTATATTACAGATGTCTCTTTTTTTTTATTAAAAGTAAAATTGAAATTATAATATAAAGATGTTATAAGATTTTAGAAGTGTTGATAAGAAATGAGGTTGCAAAAGATGTTCTTTTATAAGTTTTTTCAGTTGAACGTTATTATTAAAAGATCCACATTTGTTTTCAAAATAATTGAAAAATTTAACGCCACTAAAGGCAAGAGAACGTTCACCAATAGAAGAAATAACGGTGGGGCGATCGAGCATGTTTCTATTTCTTGTAAGATACTGGTGGTTAGATAGAACGGTTAAATGTTATATTGCAATGAGTAGTTCTATTAAGACTTTGAAAAATGAAGCTGCAAATCTGGACTATGTACAAACCTCTGACTGGAATGATGTTGTTGATACTATTGTAAAGATCAACTGTGTGGCTACGGATAGGAAGATTGTAAATTAAGCGAAGAATTCTGTTTTGGGTGATCTGTAATTTATTGATCTGACTATTGCATGCATTACCCCAAGTTGAAACCAAGTATGTCAGTATTGAGTGAAAAAGTGAATGATATATTATAAGTAGTACATTTAGTGGCAATCTTCGTCTTATTTTACAAACAATTCCATTTATTTTGTTCAGCTTTGCTAAAAGATTATCGATATGCTGGTTCCAATTTAATTGCTCATCAAGAATTATTCCAAGATATTTACACTCAGTGACAACTTTTATACTGGGATATATGGATTTGGTAACTGGTAAGGGATTTGATGATGAACGATTACTAGGTTTGAAACTTAATATGTTTGATTTATCTAGGTTCAAAGTTAGTTTATTGATACGGAAATAATCACTCAATAAAACAAGATCACTGCATAAGTTATTATCATTGATTGTATGACTATCACTGTGGTAAAACGTGGAGGAATCGTCAGCAAAGAGTCTTAGTGTTCCTTTCAAAGGTAGGAGGGCCATATCATTTAAGTAAATAATAAAAAATAGTGGTCCCAAAACCGAGCCTTGTGGGACTCCGACATTGATAGGTAGTATAGAACTTTGGTTATTACTCATGCTGACATATTGAGATCGGTCAGTCAGATAACTTTTAAATAAACTCAACGATGTTCCCCGAATGCCAGCAAAATCCAATTTTTTTAAAAGAATATCTCTGTTGGTGTCCTCCTTGAGTGCCAGCAAATTGTTGTTGCTTATCCTTAACGTTACAAGAGACGATAAATTTGAATAGGAAAGCACAACTTATCGGGAGCAAAATTGAAGTTGATAAGCGCTAGGTAAAGTGTTCTGGAGGATGAAAATCTCTCTCAAGGGTGTTTTGATCGGCAAATTCTATCGGAGGATACCGATTTTTGGATTCCCTGCTCTCTACTAACCAACAGAGCCCTGCAATAATGGGTTGAGTACAATTGCTATCGGTCATTCCTTTGCCTATACTTCTGCACACACGCACTAATCGTTGTCATCAATGCAGATGCATGTGTAATGGGCAGAGTAAAATAAAACGCGTGTGGTTTTCGTAAGGGCAAGTAACATAATGAAAATTTTATTTATTCTTCATAGCAACCAGTGTTCTTAAGAATACCTGATTGCTTCGATTGGAAAACTTCTTCACTCCTCCTCAAACTTCTGGATGCTGCAGACCGAGAGCATTTTGAAAGAAATGTATCGTCTCTCGATTCAGTGGCTTGGTCAGTCCATCAGCAGTTTGCTTTTCCGTACAGATGTAGTCAACAGCAACTTCGCCTTTCTCCAATGCATCCCTGATGAAATGATGACGGATATCAATGTGTTTGATCCTTGCATGATATCCACCATTCTGGGCAACGAAAATAGCGCTTTGGTTGTCGCAATGGATTACAACAGCCTACTCCTCCTCAATTCTTCCACGCAGTCGTCGCCACCATAGAGCCTCTTGTACCGCAGCTGACAACTTTTATATCCTCAACGCAGGGGAATTAATAAATTATTTTAAGGGATAGCCAAATTCCGGAACCAAATAAAACACCTTGTTCGGTTGGATGATAGAATCAAAGAGGCTGTATTAATCCTACATTATACAAGTCTAGGTCCCTCAATCATCACCTTCTAATACTCTGAGAGAATTTCCTCTCTTGTTCGAAAGAGCCCATGATGTCGAAAGCGTTCTACACGCTGAGAGCAGATACATCAACTTCTCCACCCTTTTAAGCGAAGACTTACTTAAATATTATAGTATAAATGTAACAACCAAACTTTAACTATTTAAATGATATTTGAATGCAACTTATTAAAACGTAACCAATAATTCAATCGATATTTTGATTCACTTATAATGTTCGTTGTTTAGTAGTAAATATAATCTTCTTTGCGTCTTCTCTTTGATCTTCGATCAGATCTTCTTATTCGAATTGCCTTCAAAGCATTTAAATCCATGGTCGGTGCAGTATCATCTGGTTGATCTGTTTCCATGTAGATAAACGAATCAGCTGGATATCCATAAAAGTCAGAATCTGAATCGGACAAAAACTGAGCTGTTTCATCTACGCTGCGTCGCCTTTTGCCATTGCCAAATCCACGGTTTTGTAATAAATCATCATCTTCTTCTTCTTGGATTGTAAAATGTACCGATGTCCTTCGTTGAGAAGCTGGCATCAACTTCAGCTGGCGCCTATGAGCCAGAACAATCCTTCCGCCTACCATCACCTGAGAAATAGTCGTAGAAAGCTGTTTTAAAAACTGTGCTTGCACCCATTTTTGAATAGAATTTTTATTATTATTTTTATAATAAATTGCATCTCCTTTAGTCAGATTCTTAAAATCAGGGTTGCTAGCGAACCGGGAAAACCGGGAAAAACTTTGGAATTTCATCGCGTCACCGGGAAACCGGGAAAATTGTCATGTTTGAAATTTTTTCACTGAATTAGCAAAATATTTTTTAATTTATATTTAATTGTAAGACTAGTTTCGACAGTCTCGATATAGGTTGACATCATCAACGCTTATTTCCGTTCATTAGTTGACAAACGAAGTTACAATCGCCTTTTTACTAATTTTGCGGAGCGAATAAGAGATATCTAATTTTTCTCTCTACGCAAGCGCGCTCCTTTTACAAGCAGAACTCAAATGTTAAACATTTAAAAGCGAAACTCTAATCAACAAAATTAAATACAAAATGTTTGGTAACTCAATGATACCAAGTTTGTACAATTTTCACCAGTGAGAAGTAAATTTCTTAGGGCCTTATTTCTAGTTTCCGACTACATACCAGTTTTAGCTTTTGACGTCAAATGAATCAGTGTTCAATTTACATGTTTTATAACATTATTTTATGCAAAAAGCAAATATTTAAGCAAAGTTACATTTTTCTGACCAAAGGAATCTCTTTTTCACCAGAAAAGATATTGTTTTTCATTGTTCTTGTTGGGTATTTATATCATTTGAATTGGCCTGAGGAACGAAGCCTTGTATGTTATGTTTTGTTTTTCAATATATGTCTAACGTCTTATGTAAAAATTGTGTCAAAAACAAGCTCCTATCGAAATGTAAGGTCTTTATGTAGCATAGCATAGCATAGCACACATCTTGCATTGGCTGATACACGAGGTACAACTAATAATCAAACCCAACACAAGATGCCAAAATAACGGCGTGTTCGTAAACTGATTTGTTTGGGTGATGCATCGATTTTTTTGGTAGATGTCAAAATTTGATTTAATCACCTTCCAATGCTTTTGTATACAGTTGGTTGAATTTACGAACGCCAGCATCGATAGAAAAAATCACTTCGATAGAAAAAATCTATTTACGAACACGCCGTAAGTACCTGGATTCAATACTTATTTCAAGTGTTGTTATTGAGAATCAGTGTATACCACAATGCACACCTTGGCAAGTCAATGTAATCATATAGGGATAGTCTGAACAGCTAGATGAACTTTTCAGGTGCAGAAAACTCATACGACTCTACATGTAAAGATGCTGTTTCAGACAGGAAAGGGAAGGGTTAATCGTTTTGATGGAAATTCCTACTTGACAGATAGGATTGATGAATAAAGAAATATAATGTTCACAAATAACAAATTCAATAAATGGAAAGAGCTCACCAATGCTTTGAGATGCTGACAACCATGGGGGATAAGGAACCTAACAAGCTCCTATCGAAATGTAAGGTCTTTATGTTGATACAAAATAATATCTGCATTCAAACCATAAAGTTCAGTCCTGTCTTATTCACGATTTTCTATATTTTCACGGATCTTTTGTTCAAATGACAATACTAAAGTTATTGTTTGTTTTGTTAAAAACAATTTTTTTTTCTAAAACATGTCTTTGAATTTGTACAAAAAAAATATCAGCACTTGGAAAATAACTAAATATTTTCCTGCAATCTGATGATTTTCAATTTTGTATGGAAATCCCTATTTAAGTTGCAAGCTGATATGACGCTATGGGTCGATGCATATTTTCTACATTTTTTTATACTAATTATACATTTTTTTTCAACAACTCTATACCAATTCTAGAAAAACTGAAATTCTGGCACTGTTGCTCAAAAAACCACATTTTATTTTGGAAGTTGAACACTAATAGATGCCAATTTCGTTGCATTCGATCCAAAAATTTATGAAAACCTGTTAATTTGATACGAAACGACAACATGTTAAAATACGTCGAAAGTTTTTTCTCGATTTCTTATTGGTTAATAAGGTTTGAAAAACACTTGATAAAAAATTGAGGGCTTCACATTGATTTTTTTATTCACCATGATTTTATATTCAAAAACGAGTATAATAAATACGGGAAAATCATAATTTTTAACCGGGAAAAAGCCGGTGGAAAACCGGGAAAAACTTTGGAATTTTAAAACGAAAATTCGCTAGCAACCCTGTAAAATCATCTTGGCATGTTGTTTCCGGTTGTACGCCTTCAAGATATGTATCATCACATTTAAAAAGAACATCTGCCTCATCATGAGGTTTCGTAAGATTTGATTTGAAATTATGTTTGGGATTTATGATATCAACTAGCTGACCCGGCTGCTTTGCTACACCTTTCAAAATCGAATGATATTTTCAGATTTTTTTTTTTTCCTTTATTAGTGACACTTTACACCTATAGCCTAGTCCACACTAGGAGACGGCTCGTCTCGAGACGGTCTCAGCGTCTCCCATTTTCTTCGGGAGACACTGAGACCGTCTCAGGTTTCCAACAACAACAACAGACAACAAAGTTCGTCTCATAACGAAAATCGCAGTTCATGTTGCCTAGTGTGGACTAGGCTTATGAGGCTATTCGTGTCATAAAAATTATTACAATTGTCAACATACATATTAAGATATAAAATTTTCCTCTAAATATCAATTAATAAATTAGTTTTTTGTAGGAAACCCAGCAGATTTTCTATTCTTTCCCTATCATCTCCTAGTACGAACTGCAATGAGCCGTTTAAATTAAATTCACACCTTTCATTATCATATTTACGGCATTCTAACAAAACATGTTTCACATCATTTGTAACATTACAAGTCGAGCAAAGATTTACTGTTGCACCTTTTATATTTACACTATATGCGGGAGGTGATTATCGGGAGTAATTAACACTAAACATACCGACACTTTGTATATACCTATTCATACCGCGAGCGGTCAAATGACGGCAAACACCGTTTTCGCTAAAACTCCCTTGTTTCTCAACCGATTTCTACCAAATTTATAGTTTTGAAAAGCTTATAACTCGACTCAAATATGTTTCTCAGACAATTTTCAGCTACAATCAATAACTTTAAAGTTATTTACAGTACAAGAAAAATTTTATGAAAAAACATGCTTCAGGAAAAAGGTTGTAAATCAGTTATTAAGTGCTCGAAAAAAATTTCACTTAGTGCCTGAGAAAGCTGAAGTTAGAAGCTATATGTTGCACATATGGAAAATTTTTTTAAAAATTTTCTAAGATCATGGCCACAAAAAATGTAAAAAAGTTGTGTAAAACCCGTACTTTTCAATCAATCAACTGCCAAAGCTGTTCCTGTTACAGTAGAAAATTTTGAAAAAGTGAATTGAAAAGTAGACGTAATTTGTCACATTTTGGCATCTTTAGATTTTTAAAATACTATATACATAATTTTTGACGGCTTTTCAAAGGTAGTTGTTTTGCGAACTTTTTGTGAATCTGGATTTTCTGAGACAATCCCTACAACCAAATTCAGCTTTGCACTGGATTTTGTGTACGTTAACGTATAGTTTAGGCAATAAAACTATATGCAAAAGAAAGCTTATTTCATACCGGTTCTAGTGATGTAACTGCATTGGCGGTGCAATGCTTTACAAAAATATAATAAATATATTTCTGAAAGTAAAACCAGAAAATTTGAGCGAATGCTCGTTTGTTTTTTCGTTTCCTTTCACCCGTCTTCGTGTGTTAAATAGCTTTGAGATATTACCATCCACTGCGCCCGTCTGCCAAGCAAGAATTTGTGCTGACTTCTCAAAATTCAGAAAATAGTTCACTGTTTTATTTATCAAATTTTTTCCAAGCATTGCACCGCCAATGCAGTTACATCACTAGAACCGGTATGAAATAAGCTTTCTTTTGCATATAGTTTTATTGCCTAAACTTAACGTTAACGTACTCAAAATCCAGTGCAAAGCTTAGCTTAGGTGTAGGAATTGTCTTAGAAAATCCAAATTGATAAAAAGTTCGAAAAACAGCTACCTTTGAAAAGTCGTCATAAATTATGTTCTTCGTATTTCAAAAATCTAAAGATGCCAAAATGTGACAAATTACGTCTACTTTTCAATTCACTTTTTCAAAATTTTCTACTGTAACAGGAACAGCTTTGGCAGTTGATTGATTGAAAAGTACGGGTTTTACACAACTTTTTTACATTTTTTGTGGCCATGATCTTAGAAAATTTTTAAAAAAATTTTCCATATGTGCAACATATAGCTTCTAACTTCAGCTTTCTCAGGCACTAAGTGAAATTTTTTTCGAGCACTCAATAACTGATTTACAACCTTTTTCCTGAAGCATGTTTTTTCATAAAATTTTTCTTGTACTGTGAATAACTTTAAAGTTATTGATTGTAACTGAAAATTGTCTGAGAAACATATTTGAGTCGAGTTATAAGCTTTTCAAAACTATAAATTTGGTAGAAATCGGTTGAGAAACAAGGGAGTTTTAGCGAAAACGGTGTTTGCCGTCATTTGACCGCTCGTGGTATGAATAGGTATACCACATACGTTATTCGAAAACCGTAACACTTAAAAAAAATTTAAAAACGCAAAAATACTTGCATTTCAAAAACAAAAATAGTCCTGTCGTTAAATTTGCGAAAAAACAATTATATAAGGCGTAATCATCGTTTAAAGTTCAAAAACCGTCATTTGACCGCATCCGGTACGTTTAGTGTTAAAGAAGTTGTGTTCGCGTCAATGGTCAAACATAAACTGATTTATTGCACAGCATCGGCCAGCGATGCTGTGGTAAATAGGGTGACCATAACATCTCCATTCTTAAGATAAGAGAAACATCGTTAAAAATATAATTTGGAAAAAACTTAAAAATAAAACAATTACAAACTTTCTTTTTCTAAACTAGGAAAACTGGCAAAATTTAAATACTTTTTACAACTCATTTGTAATAGCGATAATTAGGTTCTTTTCGACTCCGTTTAATACGACTGGAACGACGTAGAGGTTGTGCTGTGTCTGGATCTTTTAAACTGGGGCTTGAAGCTTTTTGTTGATAGACGTTTCTTTTAAACTGATCATAAACGCATAAACTGATCAGCGCATCCGTTGACCAAAACTCAGCGTTGTTTTCTGAATCAATATCTTTGTCCTGATAAATGAAAGAATCCGATGGAAAACCATAAAAATCGCCATCATCGTCTGAGCTTCGATCGTCTTCATCCTTGTCATCCTCCCTTTTTCGCTTTGTCGTCCTCGTATTTCCAGAAATATAAACACCTTTAAACCGACTTTGAAGCCCAAACGCTTTCAATTGATTACGATGTGCTGAGTATAACCTGCCTTCGACGGAAACTTCAAACGTGTTTTGAGAAATTCGTCTTACAAATTTTGCCTCGAGCCAACGTCTTGTCTGTCGGTCGAAAAATTTTATAATAAACCAGCTCTCCAAAACGTAAACGATCAACCCAATCAAATTTTGAACGTTCTTCTCTGGGTTTATTTGATACATCTTCAAAAACATCCTTCGTCAAGTGATTCTTAATACTATTTTTTTTTATTTTATGAAAGTTTAATGGCATTGCGGTGAACTTGTTACTACGAAAATTCTTGATAGAAGAATTAAAGATTGAAATTAAATGACGGATAGACAAAGCAGATGCTTCATAGAAGAAAATTGAACCTACAGGTACACTCCGAACGCATCACTTCCACAGAACAAATCTCCTGCTGAAGCTCTCCTGGGTCGGAAAATTCGCACAAAATTCGATTTGATGAAGCGTTCCAGACCTCAACCAACTTTGGTGAACGAGAAACAGAACAAGCAGTACAACCAGAAGCAATAAAAGATAAAATAAAAAGTAAAATAAATAAAATAAATCAAAAATGAAATCTAAGTCGTGTCAATATCAAAGAGTTGGTAGTTTGTTTTCTGGTTGCAGATCAAGTTTTTCGCCCAACCTACGGCCATTGTTTTGTTATTTTTGCAAACGATCAGGGCATGTGCGTAGGTTTTTCTTTGACCTGCAGGAAATAAAGTTGGAGAAGTTGACTCCCATGTTAAATGATTTTCGAAAAAGTTTACGTCATCATTCATATCACTCCGTTTCAGATTATGAATATGATTGTTTGAAGATTTCCACTGTAAACAAATTACACGAGCCCTGTTTTCGGAACGTTTTAGTTTCAAAAAAATGGTTAAAGATGGAAATTGATTGTGGCGCTGCTGTTTCAGTCATAAGCTTATTTCAATATAAAGCAGAGCTCAAGCATATCCCTTTGCAAAAAAGTAATACTCGTTTGGCTGTCATTAACGGCAGTCGTTTACAAGTAGAAGGTCGCATTTTGGTTCGGGTTGAGTTAAATCATTTAAAAAAGGATGTTTACTTGATCGTTTTGAGGAGTGATAGCATTTTTGATCCACTATTGGGTCGGGACTGGCTAGATACGTTTTTTGATAACTGGCGTAATGCGTTTGGGTCCAGAATAAATCAACTGGCTGTGTCAACGGATCAAACGATAAAGGAAATACAAAGCAAGTTTTCCAATATCTTTGACAAGTCCCTGTCTACTCCAATCAAAGGTTTTGTTGCTGATCTAGTTTTGAAGCCAAATCATTATCCAATATTTAAAAAGGCTTATGATGTGCCATTCCGTTTAAAAGATAAAGTAATTGAACATTTAGAAAGTTTAGAGAAGGATGGCGTAATAACTCCGATAGATGCTAGCGAATGGGCATCTCCGGTCATCGCAGTTGTAAAGAAGGATGGGGGGATACGAATGGTAATCGATTGCAAGGTTTCCATAAATAAAGTAGTAATCCCGAATTGTTATCCTTTGCCTCTGCCCCAAGAAACTTTTGCTTCTTTAGCTGGCTACAGAGTTTTTTGCTCACTTGACCTGGCAGGAGCGTATACACAGTTGCGTTTATCAAAAAAGTCCAAAAAACTAATGGTCATAAACACAATACGTGGTTTGTTTACGTACAATCGTCTTCCACAAGGTGTTTCATCTGCAGCGGCTTTGTTTCAATCTTTTATGGAGAGGATCCTGGCTGGAATCAACGGAGTTCATGTTTACATTGATGATGTTTTGATAGCGGGTAGCGACAAAGCGAGCTGTGAAAGAAAACTTTACATGGTTTTGGAACGTTTGTCAAAGTCCAATATAAAAGTAAATTTTCAGACTGTCCGATTGGGAAGCACGTGCTTTACCAATCCATCGGGTTGGATGTATGGGTGAACGTAATTGCGCCTCTCGCTATTACTTCTCTCAGCCATTCAATTGATGTGGGACAAAGGGTCTAGAACGCACCTTTGAAGCTTTCCATAAAATATGCTCTTGGCTCATTTTCAACATCTTTCAATTTTCTTCTATTAAGCATCTGCTTTGTCTATCCGTCATTTAATTTCAATCTTTAATTCTTCTATCAAGAATTTTCGTAGTAACAAGTTCACCGCAATGCCATTAAACTTTCATAAAATAATAATCAACGGTGACTATTCGTTAAAAAGAATAATACTATTTTTAGGATTTACTAAATCCAAAAGCGTCTTTGGCTTAAAACTAAACAATTTCTCTGAAGCAAACAAACCATTGTCACCGAAACAGGTATTACGGTAACCAAACAAAAAAAACGACAACAAATCTTGGGTCGATAAACTTCGAAGCTCAGGATCCAGCATAAACTTTTTCAAACCATCCTTTAAAACTCGTACCATCCTTTCAGCTTGTCCGTTGCTAGAGGGAAAATAAGGCGGACTTTTCATCACCTTAATGTTGTGTCTCTCGAAGAAACTGATGAGCTCTTTTGAATTAAACGGTGGACCACCATCTGTTACAATAATGTCAGGTAAACCAAATCTAGCAAAAACGCTGATAAACACTGACTTAACTTTGATCGCGTCTGTTCCTAACTTCATATATTCCACTTCCAACCACTTCGAGTAACTATCAACAATTACTAGAAACATCTTTTTGTCCAAATAGAAAAAATCGGCATGAATACGAGTAAACGGTTTATTTGTAGGAATCCATCCTGGAACTGGGACTTTCTTGGGAGCAGCATTAATCTGGCAGCAAATATTGCATGTTTTTATGTAGTTCTCTATGTCACTGTTCATTCCAAACCAGTAAACTGTTCTGCGTGCTAACTGTTTGATTTTTGTTATACCTGAATGATTTTTATGTAATAAACTCAAGATTCGCTTTTTTAAACTTCCTGGAATGATGACCCGGTCTTGGTAAACTAAACATCCTTCAATATACTCCAAATCCTGTTGTTGAGCATAAACATCCTTGAAATCTTTATCGAGCTTTTCAGGCCAACCATGTTGCATATAGTGAACTATCTGCTGGAGAAACTTGTCTCTTTGTAATCCAGGGGAAACTCGTCCAATACATTTAAACTGTTGATATACTCTTTCTGTAGTAACGCTGGTACTTCGTCTGGCAAAGGAAACCTCGAACAAAAATCCGCATTTCCCATTTTTGATGAAGGTCTATAAACAATTTCAAAATCGTAAATCGACAACTCCTGGACATATCGTTGCAGTCTGGTAACAAATAAACTATTTTTGCCGTCTTTTCCAAATATGCCAATTAACGGTTTATGATCCGTATACACAGTAAACTTTTGTCCAAATAGAAACTTGTGAAACTTTTTAATGGTGCAAACTACAGCTAAGGCTTCCAAATGTAAAATTGGGTATTTCTTCTGTGCCTCTGTTAAAGAGAAAGATGTGAAACTAATTGGCCTTTCTTCTCCGTTTATACGGTGAGCTATTACTCCACCTAAACCATAATTACAAGCATCAGAGACCACTATAACTGGCTTTTTAGGATCGAAAAACTCCAGTAATTTTGACGAAATAAGAGATTGCTTGCAGTCTTCGAAAACACGACTACATTCGGAGTTCCAAATAAACTTCTCTCCTTTTCTTAACAAACGATACAGGCAGCTGAGGCGCGACGACAAATTTGGTATAAACTTTCCGTAGTAGTTCAACAAACCCAAAAACGCTTTCAGTTCAGAAACATTTCTCGGAACTTTAGTTTTACGAATAGTTTCAACTTTTTCGGGGCAAGGCAATAACCCTTCTTGTGTCAAAACGTGTCCTAAAAACGGCAAACTACCCGCTATCAAAACATCATCAATGTAAACATGAACTCCGTTGATTCCAGCCAGGATCCTCTCCATAAAAGATTGAAACAAAGCCGCTGCAGATGAAACACCTTGTGGAAGACGATTGTACGTAAACAAACCACGTATTGTGTTTATGACCATTAGTTTTTTGGACTTTTTTGATAAACGCAACTGTGTATACGCTCCTGCCAGGTCAAGTGAGCAAAAAACTCTGTAGCCAGCTAAAGAAGCAAAAGTTTCTTGGGGCAGAGGCAAAGGATAACAATTCGGGATTACTACTTTATTTATGGAAACCTTGCAATCGATTACCATTCGTATCCCCCCATCCTTCTTTACAACTGCGATGACCGGAGATGCCCATTCGCTAGCATCTATCGGAGTTATTACGCCATCCTTCTCTAAACTTTCTAAATGTTCAATTACTTTATCTTTTAAACGGAATGGCACATCATAAGCCTTTTTAAATATTGGATAATGATTTGGCTTCAAAACTAGATCAGCAACAAAACCTTTGATTGGAGTAGACAGGGACTTGTCAAAGATATTGGAAAACTTTCTTTGTATTTCCTTTATCGTTTGATCCGTTGACACAGCCAGTTGATTTATTCTGGACCCAAACGCATTACGCCAGTTATCAAAAAACGTATCTAGCCAGTCCCGACCCAATAGTGGATCAAAAATGCTATCACTCCTCAAAACGATCAAGTAAACATCCTTTTTTAAGGGGGGGGTAGGGTCTAACGGGTATAAAAAAAACACCATTTTCACGATTTTTTTCTAGAGCTATTGTTCAAACAAATGAATTCAATTTTTTTGCATTATACAAAGCATTGTTAAAAGAACATTAAGTAATTTTTTCGTAGAAAAATATTGAAAAATGAGCCGGTGACGGAGCATTTTCGAGGATGCCTTTTGGAAAACAGGATTTGCGGTGGACACTGTATCTCAGCACAGAATCATCTGAAGTCAAAAAATCAGAGCAAAATATTTTTAATAGATGTTTTTCTGGACCCCAACGTTTTTATTTAACTTAAAAATATTTTTATGAAATTTTTGTGACTGTTTGAAGTAAAAACTACGATTTTTCACAAAAAAATCCGCCATTTTTCACCTCTAAAATCTCCCCAAAGTAAAAAAATCAAAAAAGAAAAACGTTGGGGTCTGGTATTTTATATGTAGAAAATATGTTCCAAATTTGAAAAGAATCGGATAAGTAGTTTTCAAATGACGATGTCCACGAACTTTAAAAATGTGCTTTCGAGAAAAACGCGTTTGAAGTTTCTGCTCTTGCTTTCTTGCAGTATTAGATAGGAGGAGATAAAGGCCTATAATTTCTACAGTTTTGCTTCAATTGACTTGAAAATTTGACACAACATTCTTCAAATGTTTTACAATAAGAAAATAAAAAAATAAAAAAATCGATTTTTTGAAAGTGTTAGACCCTACCCCCCCCTTAAATGATTTAACTCAACCCGAACCAAAATGCGACCTTCTACTTGTAAACGACTGCCGTTAATGACAGCCAAACGAGTATTACTTTTTTGCAAAGGGATATGCTTGAGCTCTGCTTTATATTGAAATAAGCTCATGACTGAAACAGCAGCGCCACAATCAATTTCCATCTTTAACCATTTTTTTGAAACTAAAACGTTCCGAAAACAGGGCTCGTGTAATTTGTTTACAGTGGAAATCTTCAAACAATCATATTCATAATCTGAAACGGAGTGATATGAATGATGACGTAAACTTTTTCGAAAATCATTTAACATGGGAGTCACCTTCTCCAACTTTATTTCCTGCAGGTCAAAGCAAAATCTACGCACATGCCCTGATCGTTTGCAAAAATAACAAAACAATGGCCGTAGGTTGGGCGAAAAACTTGATCTGCAACCAGAAAACAAACTACCAACTCTTTGATATTGACACGACTTAGATTTCATTTTTGTTTTATTTTATTTATTTTACTTTTTCTTTTATCTTTTATTGCTTCTGGTTGTACTGCTTGTTCTGTTTCTCGTTCACCAAAGTTGGTTGAGGTCTGGAACGCTTCATCAAATCGAATTTTGTGCGATTTTTCTGACCCAGGAGAGCTTCAGCAGGAGATTTGTTCTGTGGAAGTGATGCGTTCGGAGTGTACCTGTAGGTTTCGAGGAAATTCAGCAACGCTTCATCTGGATTTTTTCCCCCATCTTGAGGAGAGCTCGTTTGAGTGTGTCGACGAAACGCTCTGCTTGACCATTGGACTGAGGATGAAAAGCTGGAGTTCTCACGTGCTCGATTCCATATTCTTGACACATCTTGGCGAAAAGTTTGGATGTGAACTGTGTACCGTTGTCAGTGACGATATACATTCACGAACTTTCGCTACCGTAGTTGAGGCGGTTGTGCTGTTTGTTGCAAAAATTTCTGGCCATTTGAAACATGCGTCGATAATAACCAGATACCTCGGACAGGACCAGCGTAATCCAAAAGAAGACTAGTCCACGGTTCCGTCGGAATTGGCCAGGAAGAGAGCGTTGATTTCACGGGAGCTCTTGCTGCTATGGCACAACCGGAACATTTTCGAACAAAATCTTCTATGTCGCAGTCGATGTTAGGCCAATAGACGTAGCTTCTCTCAATCGATTTCATCCGCTGCATTCCTGGGAGACCCACGTGAAGTTGCCTTAGAACTGCTTCACGTAATGTTGCTGGAATCACGATTCGGTCCAGAAACATGACACATTCGTCGATTTCGCAAAATGAGTCTTTCCTTTTGAAAAATTGCAGCAAATCAGCGTTGGATGTGGATGATGGCCAATTGCTACGGAGAAACTGGAGCACCTTTTGGAGGGTTCTGTCCTGTTTGGTCTCGTGCAAAATCATCTGGTGATCGACTGGTAATGATTCGGCTTGTACACTGCGTATGTCGGCTTAAAGTTGCACGCTAGCGATCTCTGTCTTGGAATGTTGTCTAATCAATCTTGATAAGACGTCTGCATGCCCGAAGCTTTTAGTTGATTTGAACTCGATCTTGAAATCGTATTGTAAAAGAACGAGTGCCCACCGTTGTAGTCTGCTTGCTGTGTGGACCGGCACACCTTTCTTGGATCCAAAAATACCAGGAAGAGGCTTGTGATCGGTGTGGAGGGTAAAATGCCGGCCAAAAATCATACGGTGGAACTTTATGCAGGCAAAAATGAGGGCTAATCCTTCCTTTTCGCCTTGGGAGTAGTTTTTCTCAGCGCTCGTGAGTGACAAACTGCCTTGATGGAACCATCGGGGAAACGGTGCAGTAGAACAGCACCAATTCCATACTGCGACGCGTCAGCTGCTACAATCATCTCCAGTTTGGGATTGTAGTGGGTCAGAAGTAAGTCGGATTGCAACAGTTTCTTGAATTTTTCAAACGACTTTTGACAATCTTCCGACCAGTTCCACTTGACTTCTTTCTTGAGTAGCGCTCCTAACGGGTGACGTAAATCGTGCATGGACCTGACGAATTTCCCGCAATAGTTGTTTGCTCCAAGAAACGGACGTAAAGTTGAAACATCTTTGGGGGCTGGCATTTCGATGATAGCTTTGACATTCGATAAATCAGGACGGATTCCTGCAGCGTCAATAGTGAAACCAAGGTAATTTATTTGTTGCATAAGGAAAGTACTTTTCTCGATTTTCAGATAGAAGCCATACTCTTCGATGCGACGTAGCAACCGCTCGATTTCGGAAATGTGGCCCTTCAAATGTCACTTGCCACGATGATGTCGTCGAGATATCCGCTTGTGTCCTCCAAATCATCGACAGGCGTGGTCCTATGGGGGGGGGGTGATCGGGGTGATCACCCCCCCAAGCGACAAAAAACCGTTACGAAGTACTCGCAAACGCTAGAACTTTTCTTAGTAGGTGTACTTCCGAATTCTCAAATTTTTCCACTCCGTGGGGTTTTGTTCAATTTATTAATCACTAAATAGCTTAAAATTAAAAAAAAAGTCGGTCCGCCAAACTTAAACAGCTGAAACTTGCAATTCCCTGTACCGCATTTCACCAATCAATAACTTTTGTTGAGATACTTACAGCGTTGAATTCGAATTTGCTGACCATATTTATACGCTGCCGGCCATAAGTTTGGGATCACCCCCTCAAAACAAGCTAATTTGTTTGGCCATATCTCAGTCATCTTATGACATATTGCATTTCTTTTGATCTCATTCTTAAGTCGATGAGCAAAACCTTCTTCGTATGTTTTTGGCAAAATGTATATGTTAACTTAATATGACTTAAACTTGGCTTAAAGTTGGGTAATTTCCTAAAAATCGCACTTTATATTCAAACACGATCAGTTCAAGGTTAATGAACCAAATTTAAAAATTTGAGTTGCATTTGAATTGTAACTCGACAGCTGCTACATTCAGTGGGTGGGGAACATGGGAAAAGAAATTATGATGGAACTCAGGATCGTATGCTTTTCAACCCAAGACACTTTCCTCCGGGGAACTCACAGAAGGGATATCCAGAAGGAACCAAGCTAGACAGGGACGTACCGGGTGGTACTTCGCATGCTATCAACCGGGTCAAAATCTTTAATAAAATCAATATAAAGCGGAGCTAGCAATTCCCAACCTGGCCGATCAAGAGTGAAGTTTTGGGGGGCTTTCAGCCAATAACGTTACTGAGCAAATGGTGTAAAGGAATCAAAAATTATCCCATAATACAGAAATCCTCATACGTTGGGTTTTACATAATTTGTGGGGGTTTATTTATAAACTTGGTTTCCCTAACTGTGTTTCTTCACAATAACGTCACACGGTATACTTGCGGTTCTCTAGGCACATTTTGGCCGGCCGATTGAAGTTTCTTCTTCCGTTGAACCCTTTTGCGTACGGTTGATGTTGGTCGAATTTTTATGGAGCAGGGCTGGACGGCTGCTGCACCGCCCAGGGTATCACAGGCTCTTTACCGGCGTCCCGGAAGAGCCCACGATCCTCTGCAGGATGTCACCACCGTGGTTTGGTTATTCGCCACGAGGGGACGTGTTGATAGGTTTATCAGTCGGATTTTGGCGTTCCGACCGCTCCTTTCTGCCCGTTTAGGTTTTCTGCTGCGCCGTGCTGTTAAGCAAATTGGATAAAAACACAAAAAAGGCCCTCTTGGACCTGCCAAAAGGGTTTTAACATATATCTGTGACGTTTTTTAATTTACACGTGGTTTACATTTTTGTTTGTTTTTAGACAATTTACCTTTTTAATGTTGTGTTTCGTCGAATGCGGTTTTACACTGCATGTGGTTTTTGTATTGTCAACCACTTTTTATCTATTTAAGTAATATACATTTAATTAAGTTTTAACATTTTTACACTACATCATAGCTTCTACTAACCGTACTATTTTTTTTAACTTTTAGCTTATAAGATTTTAACTAGGTTTTTAACTAATGTATGCCACTGTAAGCCTTGCTGCGGGTTTACTTGGCTATACTTTTTCTGTAATTATAGGAAAAAACTTTTTAAACATTTACACCACAATTTCACAAATTTTACGAACTTTTAATGACGCGCACTTCCGTTCTCTGAAACGGTCACAGGCAGAAAGAACTAGCCCCGCATGTGCAAAAATCTACGTTACATTTGACCGACACACATACGAAGGAGAATGTAATTTTTACGCGGGTGTGTTCGCTCTCCGGGTGATCACACTTCCCCGGCATGTACCCTGCCTAAACCCGACGCCCATGGATATCCCTCAGAGAAAAGTGCCTGCATTTAGGCGTTTAGGAAAGAGGAATTGGATCTACTGTGGTATTACTCTCAACGGAGTACAGGAGTGGTAGGATTTTGTGGCGGAGTCACATAAAAAGCAGTAACAAACGGTTACAGAATCTATTTTCATTAATATCAAAACACATTTGCATAGCTGTACTTAAGTTATCGATCAAAAGTTTAGGCTCACTCCTCGGTATGGTGTATCGGCAAAAAGTTTGGGATCGTGCGGAACATGCAATTTAATTTCATGCGTATCTCTGTCATCAGACAACGTTTCGCTAATCTGATAAGTTATCTTTAATGCTGATGAATTTTTTTTTCGTTTTTGGATATTTAGTGAACATGTTCAGACTAACTTCGTTAAAATTTTAGCCTTAGTTTGATCATTTTTGATAATGTTCACTAAATAGTCAGAATGTTTAATAAATACCTTCAAACTTTTTTCGACCATAACTTTGTTATCTTACAAGTTATTGCAGATCGGTTTGGCTCCATGTTTGATCAACATATTTCGATGCTTTTCATAAGTAAAAAATACTTGAGACTTTAAGTGTTAAATTGCCATTGGGGCTGTTCAGATACCACGTGGACTAAAAAAAATGAGATTTTTACCCCCTTCTCTTTCTCCGTGCACAAGTGTGGATATTTGGCAACTCCTACCTCCCATCCCCAGATGTCCACCTGAACAGATTAGATTTTTGTTGCTTATGGTCTATTATTATGACATTATGACATCTAATATTTACTACATTCCCATTTCTTAGTTTATTTTTCATTGCAAGCTCAGAACATCTCCAAAGCCCATATTGTTTTCTGAATTAAAGATACCGAAACTGACTAGACAATTTAAATTATAAAGATACATTTAAATTTCTGATTTTTTTTCTTAAATTATTTCTTATATTGAAACGTTTTTGAAAAAATTGCTTTGATTGTATTTGCCTCGGCGCAGCTAAAATGATCGATTTGAATTTATTGATATAAAACGATTCTTCATAGGTTGGTAATTTTTCAGATTTTAGAATTTTAATTTACGATTGAAGAAGAAATAAGAAATAATATTAGATAAATATATGGAAAATGGCCAAACACATCAAATTAAAAATGTGCTTTCTTGAAATAAGTTTTTTTTTTAATTTAATCATTTATTTTTCTTTCGAAGGCTCGTTTACTTTGATATTTTACGTCTTTCATTAGCTTTTATTCACTTATACCTCTTTGGCTCGAAGGAAGTCATACATTTTGAGCCGTTATCACAAATTAACTATTTTATTAATCATCCATAGTTTTTATAAACAAAAATCAATTTTTAATTTAAAACTTTAAAAATTAAGTTAATAAAGTAAGAAATAATTACGATAAAGTTGTCCTGAGACAACATTATGATAAAATTTTAAAAATAAATTTCAATCACGGGGATTTTATGGTAATAAAAAATTACATTAATTTTACATCAATTAACAAATATGAAACTTATATTATTGGTTGAAACTTGATATCAGTTATGCTTCGAATTTTATACAAAGCTAAAAAAAATAGTGTTTTTCACCTGCTTTGATTAGTACTTTTGCTCCAAAGCTGTAAGAGGCTCGTGTTACCTGCGTATGTATCTGAGTGCAGTTGTTCACGCATTTTTTGTTTTCTATGCAAAAAGTGAAATTTATTTTCATCAATTCTATCATAACTTTTAAAATATTACTCACAATGGTATTTTTCGCAGAATATTTGGTGATTCAGAGAATACTGTTCAAAAGTTTTAAGTTTATTTACGATTTCCCATGTTCAGAATATTTATTTTAAGAATATAATTTTTAACCAACACAGCTGGATATCAGGATTCACACCAATTATATCGTCGATACTGTTTTAAACTCATCTACATAATAATATTTAAACTTTTGGGTAAAAATCCAGCTTAATAATTTAGGTTAAAAAATCCATTCTGAATCTGAAAGTTTGGTTATTTCAATTGCAATGGATTATGACTTTTCACTGAAATATTGAAATATTAACTCTTATTCTTAACTTTATTCAATATTCTTTTATTTTATTAAAACGTTATACAAAAAGTTATATTGAGAGCATGAAGAAAAAATACTACTTTTCAGTTTTTTCATAAATTATTCGTTGCAAATTAATGACTATTTCTTTGGATTCATTTACAAAAAAAAATTGAAAATCTAGTATGAGAGCTATAAATTCAAGAAAAAACATATAAAAATGAAGCTTCAAAAGCTTTATACCTAAGAATATGATTTTGATGATCTTAATTAGAATAAAATTTATAGTTGAAAATTGAAGAATTAGAACAAGAATTAATAATAGATCGATACTTTCGAACAAAGATTCAGCAAAATACTTCAGAAAAATAATTAAATATTCAGTTTTAAATTCAGAGCAATTATTAATGAACACTTTTTTAAAATAATTGTTTTGAAATTGTTGCAAAATGAGAAACATTAAAATTTTGGTGAGGGTTTATTTTAGTAATTTTTAAACTACCAATTGTAAAAATTAGGAAAATATTTTTTTTTAAACACTTTTTCGCAATGAACATCTAAGATTCGCAGATTGTTTTATTATAGGATACCAAAATAAGTGTATTGAGAAAATTTGGTAAAAGTTTTCGATATTTTTATCTAATTTTAAATTTTTCGAATTACAAATCTACAACTATATAACCTACAAAATACAAGTCTTATTTGCAACTGTAACTACCCCCCCTCCCCTTTCTCCACTCTGTTTCTCAAAATAAACTTTTTTTTTTGCCAGATATTCACCATCTTTCTTATTGACTGTTTTTTGAAAATTTGTAAAAATCACCCCCCCCCCCCAAGAGCCAACTCTAGGACCGCCCCTGATCAGCGATCATGTTGTCGACAATATGTTGAAATTCTCCAGGTGCAGTTTTTATCCCCGGAGAAAGTCGGTTGAACTGGAATAGACTCTTGTGAGTGTTTATTGTCAACAGCTTTTTGGAAAATAAGCGTCCGACAAATCGTTTTGTGAGAAAAACTTTTTGCCGGCCTACTTTGCGAATATGTCTTGTGGAAGCGGAAGTGGATGTTGATTCGGGATGAGTGCTTCATTTAAGCCTGTAGAATCCTCACTTTGCCGTTAGGTTTGCGCACAGCTACAATTGGAGCGGCCCATTCTGCATACGAAACCGGTGTGATGATGCCCAGATTTTGAAGTCGCTCGAGCTCTTCTTCAATCTTGGCGGTTGATACGTATGGAACCGGACGTTTCTGTCGGAATACTGGCTTGGCACCAGGCTTGACTGTTAAGGAAACCTTCTTCTTTAAACAAAGTCCCAGTTGGTCGCTGAAAACGTTGACGAATTTCTTTTAAAGACCATCGACTAGCTGAGCAGCTTGAGGGTAGCATTTTGTAGAAATCTGACGACACACCGCGTTGAACGGCACGTCCCAGAGACCAAATAGCTTGATCCATTCAGCACCGAACAAATTGAGACCGCTTGCGTTGGAGACAAAACACCTTCCTTCTTTGACCACTTCGTGTAGGGTGATTGTACAGGGGAACTCCTTACTAAGACCCATACTGTCACCTGAAGCGTTGACAACGTTGATTGATGCTTTCCATGAAGCTGTCCATGAGTAGCAGATCATCAACGTACAGAATGGCATACACTTCATCTCCTTCAGTGCATCGTGTGAAAAGGCAGGAATCGTGTTTCGACCTACGGAAATCCATCTTCAGCATTTGATTGTTGAACCTGTCGTTCCAACAGCGTGGCGACTGCTTGAGACCATACAACGACTTTCGTAATTTGCACACAGCATTCGGTTTTTTCTTGACACTTTGGGGAACTTCCATGTAGATATCTTCAACTATATCTCCATGCAGAAATGCCGTCTTCACGTCCATCTGGTGGACATGGAACTGGTACTGCACAGCCACAGCTAGTACTGTACGGATCGTCGACAACCTGGCCACCGGAGCATACGTGTCTTCATAGTCAATACCTGCGTGCTGCAGATACCCCTTCACGACCAACCTCGCCTTGTGTTTGACATCTCGACCATGTTCGACCTGTTTGATACGGAACAACCACTTCGACTTCAAAGGCCTTATCGCTGTAGGACACGGTACGAGGTCCCACACTCGATTCGCACGCATGGAATCCAGTTCGTCTTGAATGGCCCGCAACCACGCATCTCGATCCGGTCGTTGCCCAATGTCGTCATAGCAAGTTGGCAGATCTGTCGATAACTGAGAACCAGCAGAAATGGCACTATAACCGATGAAATAGTCAAACAACTTACCGGGGTGTCTGCGCTCCCGTTCGCTGTGCCTCGACATTGGCTGATTAATAGGATCAAGTCGTTCTATGTGCAAAGGGAGCGCCCCGGTTTCTGGACGATTCTTGCCGCTTCTTCATCACAAGGCACATCTTCAGAAGTTTCGTCAACTAACGGGACGTTAGTTACCATAGGATTGCCAATCAGCAGGGTATCATTATCCACAACAGGACCAGTCAGCAGCGGATCATTATCCACCACCACAGCACTTTCATCACACTCCCTCTCTTGCTCGTGGTCGCATACGATTCGAACAGGTGACACCGTTGGTTCCGAACTTGACATCTCGGGAAATACGGATTCGCTTGGTTCTCTTGTCCCAAAAACGGTACCCGTTTGGCGCATATCCGACCATCACCGTTTCGAAGCTCCTTGGATCCAATTTCGTTCGATTCTGTTTTGCAATCCACGCAAAGGCCTTGCAACTGAAAACTCGAAGCTTTTTGAAAGAAGGTTTCTGGTTGTACCACATCTCGGCCGGCGTGGTATTCCGTGGAATGGCAGTCGTAGGACACGATTAGTCAAATACACAGTAGTCAACGTGGCTTCCGACCAGAGATATTTGGGGACCTTTGCACTCAGAAAAATACTCTTACATATGCCATAAGATTCTCTTATGAAGTGGCGCCATAAGAAAAATCATTGAAATTCATAAGATTGTCTTATGACGCGAATGAATTCTGAAATGAACACCTACTCCAATAAGAAATTTTCGCTTTTCATAAGAGGGTCTTATGGAAACAGAAAATGTCACGTTTGATGAAAATAATTCAAGAAATTTGATGTTTAAAACTTTTATTTTATTATTCGTTATTTTATTAAGGTCGAATTCACAGTGAGCGCGAAGCGAAGTGCGAAGCGAATTTCCAATTCGCGCGAAAAACCGCTTCTCATTGAAACACGTTGAAAAAGCATCGACCGGCCACAGTGCAAGCGAATTTTCGTGCGAAGACCCGGCTCGATCGCGTGAATTCATTCTGTTCATCCGGACATACACTGAAAATATTCTTTCGAATATTTTTCATCGCAAATGATTATTTATTAAAAAATCTTTTTATAAAGTTTATTTATTTAATTTTCATTGCCGTTTCTGTGTTGGTTATGAAAAATGCACGGTTTTTTAACGTGGATTTTTTAACAAACGCGGTTTCAGTCTTTTTTAATTGAAACTAATTCTAACTGGCAATAAACGTTCGGCATAGGTGTATAGGGTGAAGAGATTGAACGGATAGAAGTTGGAATTCGTTGTCCGACGCCATCTTGAAATCCAATATGGCCCCTTCCTCTCAACTTTAAAATGCTGGCAGTGAATGAAAAGCACATGAAACTCCCACAATAAGGGTATTGGATGAAAGTGCTCAATAAGTAAAAGTCGAATTTGGCTGTCCGACGCCATCTTGAAATAAAAAATGGCGGTTTCCGCTAAATTCAAAATGCAGTAAATAACTGAAAATCGCATGAACCATCCACAATATAAGAAATTAGTAAAAGGGATCTAAAAGAAGATGAAAAATGATTGACAAAAATTTTAAGAAAACTGCAAAAAAGCACTGAAAGAAATAAACAAAAATATGACAAGTGTTATAAAAATAAAGTAATATTGACAAAAATATAACAAAACTGTGACAAAAATATGAATAACTATTACTGAAATTTGACAAATGACAAAAATTTGAAAGAACCATGACAAAAGTATGACAAACAAAATAATAACAAATGACAAAATTTTGAATTAAATACGAAAAATGTGCTGAAAAAATTATGCCGAAAAATATGACAAATGCATGCGTAATCGATCATCTACAAATGAAAGTGAAGAATATACACATAGATGGATATTCAACTTCGCACGGAAAGTCTGTCCAGATTCTACACCTGTGCAAAAAATAATCCGGAACGTGCCTCCTGATAGGTGTAGTCTGGATTACAGCTTTTCGATGGTCGAATTTTCACTTGCCCTCCTCTCTTGTAACAATTCAGCTCCGGGAATTGATAAAATCAAATTTAACTTGTTGAAAAACCTTCCGAACGCCGCAAAATTTCGCTTGTTAAATTTATTTAATCAATTTTTGGAGAACAACATTGTTCCTCAAGAGTGGAGACAAGTGAGAGTTATCGCTATCCAAAAGCCCGGAAAACCAGCGTCCGATGCGAATTCGTATCGTCCAATAGCGATGTTGTCTTGTATACGCAAATTGATGGAGAAAATGATTTTGTTTCGTTTGGATAAATGGGTAGAAGCAAATGGTCTCCTTTCAGATACTCAATTTGGGTTTAGAAGGGGCAAAGGAACAAACGATTGTCTTGCTTTGCTGTCTTCAGAGATACAAATGTCGTACGCAAAACGTGAGCAAATGGCTTCAGTGTTTCTAGACATAAAGGGAGCTTTTGATGCAGTCTCAATAGAGGTGTTGTCAGACAAGTTGCACTCCCGGGGTCTGCCTCCTTTATTGAACAACATCTTATACAGCTTGCTTTGTGAGAAACATCTGAACTTTGCTCACGGAGATATTGCAGTTAGAAGAACCTCTTACATGGGCCTCCCCCAGGGTTCATGTTTGAGTCCACTTTTGTACAACTTTTACGTAAGTGACATCGACAGCTGTCTCTCTGAAGGCTGCACTTTAAGACAACTTGCAGATGATGGCGTAGTATCTGTAACAGGTGATACTGAGTCACATCTGCACAGACCTTTACAAGATACTTTAAACAGATTGTCTTCCTGGGCTTTGGGGCTTGGGATCGAGTTCTCTCCAGAGAAAACGGAGTTGGTAGTTTTCTCTAAAAAACATAGACCAGCTCAACCACAGCTCCAACTTCTTGGCAGAATGATCACTCAATCGAGGTGTTTTAAGTATCTTGGGGTTTGGTTTGATTCCAAATGTACCTGGAGAGCACACATTGAGTATCTGAAAGGAAAATGCCAACAGAGAATCAATTTTCTCCGATCAATCACTGGCACCTGGTGGGGAGCCCATCCAGAAGATCTTTTAAAATTGTATCGAACAACTATTCTTTCAGTGATGGAATATGGTAGCTTTTGTTTCCAGTCGGCTGCCAAAACTCACCTCATCAAACTCGAGCGTATCCAATACCGTTGTCTTCGCATCGCTTTGGGCTGTATGTCCACAACGCACAACATGAGTCTTGAAGTTTTGGCAGGAATACTTCCTTTGAAAGATCGATACAATCTACTATCACTTCGGTTCCTCATCAGGTGTGAGGTCATGAACCCATTGGTGATCGTTAATTTTGAAAGGTTACTAGAGCAAAATCTTCATACCAGATTTATGTCTATATACCATGTCCTCATGTCAATGCAGGTAAACCCTTCTTCGTACTCTTCAACTCGTGTTTTCATCCCAGACTACGATAATTCTTCTGTCCAGTTTGATTTGTCTATGCAGCAGGAAATTCGTGGAATCCTGGATTCGCATCGCCCACTTCAGATTCCAAGAATTTTCGAAGCTAAATATAGACACGTCGATGCTGACAAAATGTACTTTACCGATGGGTCTCTAATTGAGGAATCAACGGGATTTGGAGTTTTCAACGAAACAACTAGCGCCTCTTATAACCTCCAGTCACCATGCTCTGTATATATAGCAGAGTTAGCTGCTATACACTGGGCCTTGGACAGCATCGCCTCACGGCCTGTTGGGCACTACTACATTGTAACGGATAGCCTAAGCTCAGTTGACGCAATACGCTCAATACGACCGGGAAAGCACTCGCCGTTCTTCCTAGAGAAGATACGGGATATTTTGAGTGCTTTAACAAGACGTCGCTTTTCCATCACCTTTGTTTGGGTTCCCTCGCATTGCTCGATAGTGGGCAATGAGAAGGCAGACTCTCTGGCAAAGGTGGGGGCGACGGAAGGCGACACGTATCCACGTGAAATCGTCTTCAACGAATTCTACTTCTTGGTACGAGGGAACTCTCTTGTCAACTGGCAGCGCAAATGGGACGAGGATGACAAGGGTCGGTGGCTCCACTCGATTATCCCAAAGGTAAGCCTTAAACCATGGTTCAATAGATTGAACTTGAGCCGGGATTTTATTCGTATATTTTCCCGTCTCATGTCCAATCATTGTTCCTTAGACGCGGTACTCTATCGTTTTGACATTGCTGGCAGCAATTTGTGTAGTTGCGGCCAAGGTTACCATGACATCGAGCATATTGTTTGGTCGTGTGAGGTCCATCTTGTCGCCAGAACGAATTTAATAGATTCCCTTAGGGCCCGAGGAAAACAACCTAATGTTCCAGTTAGAGATGTACTAGCTGTACTAGATTTGGACTACATGTTCGAAATCTACCTTTTTCTATCTTCCTTTCTCCTCTCACAAAGTGTTAAGTTAAGAAAACAATTGTAAACAACAAAATCGATTTTGGCTCCTTAAAGCCTAAAGGTATGAGCCGTTTCAAAAAAAGAATTGTTAAAAAAAAAAAAAAAAATATGACAAATATTACAAAATTAGACAAAAATATGAGAAAAATTTCACATAAATGGCAAAACTATGACAAATGTGAAAAAAATATGACAAAATTATAATCAAAATTTGACAATAAAATAACCTGACAGAACTTAGGATAAGGATAACTATTTGACTACTAATTTACAAAAATGACAAAGTAATAAAAAAAATTTACAATAACATCACAAAACTGACACATATATAAAACTATAAAAAAAATTATTTCAAAGGTGGTAAAAATATGGCAAAAATTTGACATTAAAATGAAAAAATAAGACAAACAGGCTAGAATATGACAAAGTCCTGAAAAAAAATATGACCAAAATTTGACTAAATAATGACAAAAAACTGACAAAATTATGAAGAATGAGATAAAAATACAACAAAATACTTTTAAATATATGTAAAAAAAAATACAAATTGACGACAAATACGACAGTAGAATTACAAAAGTTTAGCAAAAAATGACAAAAATCCTAAAATATAATGAATAATGTGTTACAAATATATCGCAAATATGACGAAAAAATGACAAAATATGACAAAGACAAATCTATGGGCTTGTGATATGTGTAGCGCAATTTGCGAGTTCAAATACAAGAGTAATTATCGAACACAGTTGTACCGGGTAAGACTTTCAGTATGAAGAGAAGATGGTAAAACGACTATAATCGAACGAAAAAAGACAACTAGGTATAAAAAAAAACTTACAATCAAATGAACAAAAATCTGACAAAACCATGAAAAAAATACGACAAATTTACGCAAAATTTGGTCATATTTGTAAATTTTGATTAGTTATTATATTTGTCATATTTATATTTCATTTGTCATATTTTCCATAATGTTGTCAAATATTTGTCAAAATTTTTATTTCGTGTTTTGTTATTATTGTTATTTTTTGTTATTTAGTTTAGTTAAATTTAATCAATTTTTGTCAGATTTTTTTTAATATTTTGGTCATGGCTTTACCATTTTAATGTCACATTTATCAAAGTTTTGGTATATGGAGCTAAGTTGGCCTTGCTCGAGAACGGTCGTTTGTTTTTCCGCGACCGCGTTTTTCTTCTGTGTGAAGAAGATGTCTATTTAGATCCGGAAGGATTTTTTTTATCGATTTGAATTAAACATTCAAAGAAAGTTATTTTGAATCAGTGATGAAGGTGGAGAAACTTTAGTGATTTTTTTAAAGTTTATTATCTTTCTGACAAGGGAGATTATTTCCGGGTACAGTAGTAAAATAAGAGTGCCAGCGTCGAAGCTTTTTCCTGTAGATTGCTTGGATTTCTTCAAGGCGAAAGGAATCAACAAAGGAATAAAATCAGCTAAGTACCACTTGAACATTGATCGTTTTAAATTTCATTATATTAAATAATAAAATAGCTTAACTCTATTATTGGGGACTAGTGGGGGTTGGACAGGGCATCGAACGAGCGGAAAACTGATATACAATGGATTGTGGGTTCAAGCCAGCCGGAGTATCTCGGCAAATTTGGAATCAGGAATAGGTTTCTTAGGCACCTTTCCAGGTATCTTTATTTGTTTCGAACAGTTTGAAGTGAGTAAGATGAGTCAAACCTGTCCCAAGCCAGTGGTAACGGACCCTTGGTTGTGCTGCAATTATTGTTTGTTAGTTAAGCATGAACAATATTTGAATGTGTGATCGAGACTTCCCGTACCGCCTCGGGTCGAAAGACCTATCAGTCACTGGTGGGTTCAACTACATACATACATACATACATACATTTATCAAAGTTTTGGTATATTTTTCTAATATTTTTGTAATATTTTTATCACCTTTGCCATATTTTTCTCAAAGTTTTGTCAGCGTTTCGTAATTTATGTTGTCATAATATTGTAAAATTTCTTTTCATAATTTTGTTATATTTTTGTCATAGTTTTGGTAGCTTTTTTTTCATGCAATTTTTCCCCGCTCAGTTTTGATTCTGCAAATAAATTTGCAAAGATTTTTTCACGTGTGAACAGTTTTTGCAAGACACAGAAGGTTTTTTTCAGTGTTGAACCGCTTCGCAAGTCGCGTGCACTGTGGCCGGCCTTCAAAAACGAACTTGCGAAATTCATCCGGTGAATGAATATTTCGCTTCGCAGTTCGCTTCGCGCTCACTGTGTTCGTACCCTAAGGGTACGAACACAGTGAGCGCGAAGCGAACTGCGAAGCGAAATATTCATTAACCGGATGAATTTCGCAAGTTCGATTTTGAAGGCCGGCCACAGTGTACGCGAATTGCCAAGCGGTTCAACACTGAAAAAATACCTTCGGTGTTTTGCAAAAATTAGTCACACGTGAAAAAATCTTTTCAAATTAATTTGCAGAATCAAAACTGTGAACAGGGGATACGTACAGCGCAAAAAAAAACAATCCGCGTTAATTCCGAATAATTACGTTAATTACGGAAAACCGAGGAAAAAAAACCTTGCGAGTTCCAGGACCGCAGGGATTATGAAAAGGAATTTTAAGGACATGAATACTCGGTGCCTGGACTTTATGAGGTCGCCGAAAAATAGATTTTTGACGCCCAAATCCAAGATGGCGGCTTCAGCCTGATATCATTTGACATAAATGACTGAAGGTCACATAAAACAACCACAATGTCGGTATTAGGTGAAAGGAATCAATAAGCAGAGGTCGAATTTTTAAGTCTGACGCTATGAAACGCCATCTTAAAATCCAATACGGCGACTTCTGCTCAACTTTAAAATATTGTAAATGACTGAAAATTGCATGAAAAAAAAATCTAACAAAACTATGGCAAAATTATGCAATAAAAAAAACAAAATTATGACCACAAAAATTACGAAACGCTAACAAAACTTTGATAAAAATATGGCAAAAGGTGATAA
This sequence comes from Uranotaenia lowii, assembly GCF_029784155.1. Taxonomy (NCBI): domain Eukaryota; kingdom Metazoa; phylum Arthropoda; class Insecta; order Diptera; family Culicidae; genus Uranotaenia; species Uranotaenia lowii. The sequence continues at coordinate 98,481,057 of NC_073691.1, read as the reverse complement.
AAATATAACAAAAATATGAGAAAAATATAAAAAAAAACTTTGATAAATTTTACATTAAAATGGCAAAGCACGGACCAAAATATAAAAAAATCTGACAAAAATAAATGAAAATTGACGAAATAATAACAAAAAAATTACAATAATGACAAAACTGGAAATATAAACTTTGACAAACATTTGACAACATCATGGAAAATATGACACATGAAATAAAAATATTACGACATAGTATAGTATTGTAAGATTTTTGTCGTCCATAAAGATTTGTCTAGATTTTTGTAACATTTTTATTTTATTTTCGGATTTTTGTAATTCTTCTCTCGTATTTGTCATAATTTTGTTGAAAGTATTTTGTGATATTTTTTTCTCATTCTTCTTAATTTGGTCAGATTTTTGTAAAATTTTTGTCATAGTTTTCTCAGAACTTTGTCATATTCTAGCCCATTTCTCTTATTGTTTCAATTTGATGTAAAAATTTTGCCATATTTTTACCACTTTTGTGATAATTTTTTTATTATAGTTTTTATATGTTTGTCAGATCTTTGTGATTTTATTGTAAATTTTTTGTTATAACAATGTCATTTTTGTAAACTTATTGTCAATTATTTGTCCTAATATTAGTTCTGTCAGATTTTTGTCATTTTATTTTCAAATTGATGATTATAATTTTGTAATATTTTTATCACATTGGTCATAGTTTTGGCATTTTTGTGAAATTTTTCTCATTTTTTTGATCAATTTTGTAATATTTGTCATATTTTTGTCTAATTTTCTACCACATTTGTCGTGTTTTATTCAAAGTTTTGTCATTTATCACTATTTTGTTTGTCATAGTTCTTTCAAATTTTGTCATTTGTCATTTTTTAGTAATAGTTATTCATATTTTTGCCACACTTCCGTTATTTTTTTGTTATTATATTTTTTTTTATTACAATTGTCATATTCTTATTTATTTCTTTCAGTGCTTTTTAGCAGTTTCCTCATTTTTTTTGTTAAATTTTTGTCAGTCATTTTTCGGCCTTTTACTCATTACCTATATTGTGGATGGTTCATAATTTTCGATTTTCAGTTATTTACTGCATTTTGAATTAAGCGGTAACCGCCATCTTTGATTTCAAGATGGCGTCGAACAGCCAAATTCGACTTCTACTTAATGAGCCCTTTCATCCAATACCCATGTTGTGGGAGTTTCATGTGCTTTTCAGTCACTTCCAGCATTTTAAAGTTGAGTGGAAGGGGTCATATTGGATTTCAAGATGGCGTCGGACAACGAATTCCAACTTCTATTCGTTTAGCCCCTTCACCCTGTACACATATTGTAGGGCTTTCATGCCACCGGTCGTTTATGGCCAGTTAGAATTTGTTCCAATTAAAAAAGACTGCCAACGCGTTATTTGCGAAAATCCGCGCTAAAAAAACGTGCATTTTTCATAACCAACACAGAAACTGCAATGATAATTTAATAAATAAACTAGTGAAAAAGATTGTTTGATAAATTATCATTTGTGATGAAAAATATCCGAGAGAATATTTTCAGTGTATGTCCGGATGAACAGGATGAATTCGCGCGATCCAGCCGGGTCTTCGCACGAAAATTCGCTTGCACTGTGGCCGGTCGATGTTTTTTTCAACGTGTTTCAATGAGAAGCGGTTTTTCGCGCGAATTGGAAATCCGCTTCGCACTTCGCTTCGCGCTCACTGTGAATTCGACCTAAGGTCGAATTCACAGTGAGCGCGGTGCGAAGTGCGAAGCGAATTTCCAATTCGCGCGAAAAACCGCTTCTCATTGAAACACGTTGAAAAAAACATCGACCGGCCACAGTGCAAGCGAATTTTCGTGCGAAGACCCGGCTGGATCGCGCGAATTCATTCTGTTCATCTGGACATACACTGAAAATATTCTCTCGGATATGTTTTATCGTAAAATGATTTATCAAAAAAATATTTTTCAAAAGTTTATTTATTTAATTATCATTGCCGTTTCTGTGTTAGTAATAAAAAATGTACGGTTTTTTAGCGCGGATTTTCGAAAAAAAACGCGGTTTCAGTCTTTATCAATTGAAACAAATTCTAACTGGCAATAAACGACCGGTGGCATGGAAGCCCCACAATATGTGTATAGGGCGAAGGGGCTGAACGGATAGAAGTTGGAATTTGTTATCCGACGCCATCTTGAAATCCAATATGGCCCCTTCCACTCAACTTTAAAATGCTGGAAGTGACTAAAAGCAGATGAAACTCCCACATATGGGTATTGGATGAAAGTACTCAATAAGTAGAAGTCGAATTTGGCTGTCCGACGCCATTTTGAAATAAAAGATGGCGGTTCCCGCTTAATTCAAAATGCAATAAAGAACTGAAAATCGTATGGTCCATCCACAATATAAGAAATGAGTGAAAGGGATAAAAAATTTGATGAAAAATTACTGACAAAAATTTAACAAAATTTAAAAAAGCATGAAATGAATAAACAAAAATATGACAAGTGTTATAAAACTAAAGTAATATTGACAAAAATATAACAAAACTGTGGGAAAATATGAATAACTATTACTAAAATAAAAAAATATGACAAAAAAAATAAAGACAAATGACAAAACTTTGAATAGAACACGACAAATGTGGTAAAATAATTATGCCAAAAATATGACAAATTTAAAAAAAATTATACAAAAATATGAGGATAAATTCACAGAAATAGCAGCAAAACTATGACAAATGAGAAAAATAATGTATGGCAAAATTATAATCAAAATTTGACAATATGACCTGACAGAACTAATATAAGGACCAATATTTGTCAACAAATTTACAAAAATGACAAAATAATAACAACAAATTTACAATAAAATCACAAAAATCTGACAAAAAATAAACACAAAATTAAAAAAAATGACATAATGTTGAATATGTTAAAAATGTAACTCAGTTGGCAAGTTAGTTCCCTCCTAAGCCAATGTCCGTGAGTTCAAATACAAGAGTAATCATCGAATGCAGTTGTACTGGGTAAGACTTTCAGCACTGACCACACTGACTTGACTCTTAGAACAAAAATTCAACCATTTTCTGTCTAATTTTTTGTTGTCAGATTTTGCAGGTTCGCAATACCGACGGCAGGTGGCGAACCTGAAAAATTTGACAAAAAATGCCCTGTAGGAAAAATGGTCCTGTTTAGCCCGATTTTATCGTAGAAATTGCGTGTTTTATTTTTAAAGTTGGGTGGCATTTCCTAACTGGGGTAGCATTTCTTCAAATCGATCCATGCGCACTCTGGAATCGACATTGCGTACTGTTGGAAAAATGATTTTTTTTGTTTTTTTTCTGGAAAACTTATCCAGAAAACGAAATCGAGTGTCCAGTCAGTATGGTCAGTGCTTTCAATATGAAGAGAAGATGTTAAAACGACTAAAATCGAACGAAAAAAGACAAAACTCACAATCAAATGAACAAAAAATCTGACAGAACTATGACAAAAATACGACAAATGAAAACATGACAAAATTATTACAAAAATTAAAATAAAATGACAAAAATCTTACAGTACTATAACAACCTTTGTCAACTGTTTGTCTTAATTTTGTTTTCTTATCGTTGTTTTGTTAAATTTTTATCATATTTTTTCATAGCTTTGTTATATATATATTTATTACATTAGTAAGATTTTTTTCATAGTATCGCCAGATTTATGTAATTTTATTGCAAAATTTTGTCATATTTGTAAATTTTGATTAGTTATTATATTTTTCATATTATTATTTCAATTTTCATATTTTCCATAATGTTGTCAAGTATTTGTTAAAGTTTTTATTCCGAGTTTTGGAATTATTGTTAATTTTTTGTTATTATTTAGTCAACTTTATTAATTTTTGTCAGATTTTTTAAAAATTTGGTCAAGGCTTTGCCATTTTAATGTCAAATTTATCATAGATTTGGTATATTTTTATCATATTGTAATATTTGTGTCACCTTTGTCATATTTCTATCAAAGTTTTGTCAGCGTTTCGTAATATTTGTTGTTATTATATTGTAATTTTTTTTTCATTATTTTGTTATATTTTTGTCATAGTTTTGGTAGATTTTTTTTTCTTGCGATTTTAAGTCATTTAAAATATTTAAAAGTTGAGCGAAAGCTGCCGTATTGGATTTTGAAATGGCGTTTCATAGCGTCAGACTGCAAATTTCGACTTTTTCTAATTGATTCTTCTCACCTAATATCCACATTATGCTTGTTTTATGAGATTTTCAGTCATTTAAAGCATGTTGGTGTATTCTCCGACGTACTCATAAAGTCCAGGCAATTCATGACCTTAACCCTTTCCTTCCCACGAGGTTTTTCACGTTTTAAAAATAGAAATATTGATTTCCAGCTGAAGTTCTAGAACAAAAGATGCATTATTTAAGCCTACTTTAATGATCCATTTGATAAATTTGGGTTTTGAGGTGGATCATATGTGCTCCATTGGGAAGATAACAACACCAAATGAAAAACAGGAAAAAATTGCATAAAAACATGGAATTTCATCACTTCATTGATCACAAACTAAAATGATCCTATTTGATCAAAATCTTCTTTGGTGTACGCATCCCTCGAAAGTCTATTTATTGAAATATTTGAAATTTTCATTTTTGCCTTGAACAATTGCCGCCATGACACTTTTTGCAAAGAAATGAAAACATGCCGTTTTTCGAGAAAATCACGAACTTTTACAAATATTTGGAGACATGTGGTCATTTAAGAAGATGAAATAACTATCCTGTAGTGATTTTTTTGTTGACGAAAAGATTTTCATGAGTATTGATGAGAAGCTTCACAAGAAGAAAATTACGTTTTGTTCCCAGTGTATCACCAGTGATCCACTTTACTTACTCAAAAATTTGTATGTTTTAGTTGAAATCTAAGTAAACCATCAATTGATTCTGCCTGCATATGCAACCTTCTGCACGTCAGTATTTTTATTTGAGGGAAATTTTAACAACTTGTCAAGTTATTGAACAACAAATGACGACTTGATTTAAATTCGAAAAAAATCCGACTTTTTTGCAGCTTTTGATCTGCCAAGCAAAACCTAACGAACCGAATTTCTTCAAATTTCGTGCAATGTTTCTTCACTCATATCTACACATTCGGTGAAAAAATGGTGTTGATCCAAAGCGTCCAGTTCAAATGCGAGCTGTGCAAAGTTGTGGATCACCTGTGCTACCATGGGAAGGAAAGGGTTAAGATTCCTTTTCATAATCCCCGCGGTCCTAGAACGCGCAAGGTTTTTCCGCGGTTTTCCGAAGTTAACGTGGTTTTTCGGAATTAACGCGGATTATTTTTTTTTTTGGCGCGGTACGTATCCCTCGCTCACAGTTTTGATTCTGCAAATTAATTTGCAAAGATTTTTTCACAAGTGATTAATTTTTGCAAAACAGAAGGTTTTTTTTTCAGTGTTCAATCGCTTCGCAATTCGCGTTCACTGTGGCCGGCCTTCAAAAATGAACTTGCGAAATTCATCCGGTGAATGAATATTTCGCTTCGCAGTTCGCTTCGCGCTCACTGTGTTCGTACCCTAAGGGTACGAACACAGTGAGCGCGAAGCGAACTGCGAAGCGAAATATTCATTCACCGGATGAATTTCGCAAGTTCGTTTTTGAAGGCCGGCCACAGTGCACGCGACTTGCGAAGCGGTTCAACACTGAAAAAAACCTTCTGTGTCTTGCAAAAACTGTTCACACGTGAAAAAATCTTTGCAAGAAAAAAAAATCTACCAAAATTATGACAAAAATATAACAAAATAATGAAAAAAAATTACAATATAATAACAACAAAAATTACGAAACGCTGACAAAACTTTGATAGAAATATGGCAAAGATGACAAAAACATTACAACAATATGATAAAAATATACCAATTCTATGATAAATTTGACATTAAAATGGCAAAGCCTTGACCAAATTTTAAAAAAATCTGACAAAAATTAATAAAATTGACTGAATAATAACAAAAAATAAACAATAATTCCAAAACTCGAAATAAAAACTTTAACAAATATTTGACAACATTATGGAAAATATGAAAATTGAAATAATAATATGACAAATATAATAACTTACCAAATTGAATTGTAAAAACTTTTAGTAAACGATTATTCAAACCGTGAAATACATTGGTTGAACCGTGAGTTCCGAATTCACAGTATTTTTAATATGTCGTTAGGTTATGTAATTGTTAAAAACTGTTCACACACTTATATGGAGGAACTGTTCTACAAACAGTTGAGATAATGTACAAATTCCGCTTGTAGAAACGTTTTTCATGCATCGAACTGTTTTTGCTAGTTTTCCTTAAAGTTCTATTGTATCTTAACATTTATGTCTATAGTTAAGAAAGGATTTGACAAAACGTTCTTCCAACGTTACAAAAACGGTATTCGGAACCGTGCGTGGATAAATCACGCACACATACACAAATGTGTTTGGAGTTTTAGGATTCGAATAAATAAAAACTTTTGGAATATGGAGAGCCGTAAAGAACGAACTAGCTTCGTGAACAGTTGGAACAAGAGAGAATTTTATTCAAATTTAAAACATGGGTTACTATGATTATTTTGCTACTATTAAACGCCTGCTGCGTTCAACAAAAACACCATTTCTTTTCACTTTTTACATATTATTTTAATTCACATTTTCGTTCAGCTTTAACTCCTGCTCAGATAGGTACCGCATGCGTATTTTGTTAAGAAGATACCAATGGTAATATTTAGACATCCTACGAGCATGATTAATTGAGCCAGAATCTTCACTGACCGCACACGGCTCACTGTAGAGGGAGGTTCCTACGGCTGGGGAACTCGGATTTCAGGTCCTTATATTAGTTCTGTCAGGTAATTTTATTGTCAAATTTTGATTATAATTCTGTCATAATTTTTTTTTCTCATTTGTCAAAGTTTTGTCATTTCTGTGAATTTTTTCTCATATTTTTGTCTAATTTTGTAATATTTGTCATGTTTTTGGCATAATTATTTTACCACATTTGGCGTGTTTTATTCAAAGTTTTGTAAATTGTTACTATTTTTTTTTGTCATATTTTTAAATTTTAGTAATAATTATTCATATTTTTCCACAGTTTTGTTATATTTTTGTCAATATTACTTTAGTTTTATAACACTTGTCATATTTTTGTTTATTCATTTCAGTGCTTTTTTGCAGTTTTCTTAAATTTTTCGTTGAATTTCTGTCAGTAATTTTTCATCTACTTTTTTATCCCTTTCACTCATTTCTTATATTGTGGATGTACCATTCGATTTTCAGTTATTTATTGCATTTTGAATTAAGCGGAAACCGCCATATTTTATTTCAAAATGGCGTCGGACAGCCAAATTCGACTTCTTACTTATTGAGTCCTTTCATCCAATAACCATATTGTGGGAGTTTCATGTGCTTTTCAGTCACTTCCAACATTTTAAAGTTGAGTGGAAGCGCCCATATTGGATTTCAAGATGGCGTCGGATAACAAATTCCATTTTCTATCCGTTCAGCCCCTTCACCCTATACACATATTGTGGGGCTTCCATGCCACCGGTCGTTTATTGCCAGTTAGAATTTGTTTCAATTGAAAAAGACTGAAACGGCGTTTTACTTTCGAAAATCCGCGCTAAAAAACCGTGCCTTTTTCATTATCAACACAGAAACGGCAATGATAATTAAATAAATAAACTTTTGGAAAAGTTTTTTTTGATAAATCATTTTACGATAAAAAATATCCGAGGGAATATTTTCAGTGTATGTCCGGATGAACAGGATGAATTCGTGCGATGCAGCCGGGTCTTCGCATGAAAATTCGCTTGCACTGTGGCCGGTCGATTTTTTTTTCAACGTGTTTCAATGAGAAGCGGTTTGCCGCGCGAATTGGAAATTCGCTTCGCACTTCGCTTCGCGCTCACTGTGAATTCGACCTAAGAGGGATACCTTTGTTGCTTACTCCATCGATTGCCCCGGCTTGGTTTGCCACCAAAGTTTCGTCGTCTTTAGCCACATTGATGATCACAGGAAGGTTCAAAGAATCGAGCTTAGAGAAACATCCCTTCACGTTGACTAGGTGATCGCTTGGGCCGGAATTAAGTTTGAATACCAACTTGGTGCTGCTTGATTTGATCGCACCACGGCTTTTGTTCGCTGACCTGGCTTCATTCTCGACTTTAACTCGGCAATCCTTGATCACATGTCCTTTGCCACCACAGCGGAAACATTTTCCTCGGAACTTGCTGAACTTCTTCGGTTTTTGGTTCTTTTCGCCTGAGAAAGCGGCTGCCTTCTATTCTTCAGCTTCCTCTTGTCGGCCGGTACGCTTCATCTCTTCGGCCATCAAACGCTGCTTAGCCACCTCCAAAGTCAAATTTTCCTAGGAAAGATTCTCAAGTGCGGTCACCAGTGGATCGTACAAATCTGGTAGGGTTTGAAATAACGAAACCACCGCATCCGCTTCTTCAATCCTGGCTCCAGCCGTTCTCAACTGCCGCAACAAATCTTCAAAGGCCAACAGATGCGCCCGCATTGATTCCCCTTCTCGTAACTTCATCCTGCTCAGTTGCTTCCGTAGCAGATTCTGAGCGCTAATCGATTTCCTCTCAAAAGAATCCTCAAGAGCGTTCCACATCTGACGAGCCGTGACCTTGTCCCGTTTCTTGGCACTCGTTAGCCAGGAAACTTACGATGAACGACTGGCTTTCTTATCCGCTTCAACGAATTTCGTCCTTTCAGCATGCACATCTGGAGCCTCTTCCGTCAGCGTTCTTAATAAGCCAACGGAATCCAGGAACATCTTCACACCGAAGCTCCAATTTTGAAAACCGTGACCTCCGTCGAACTGCGGAATTCCATGGGAACTGTCCTTAGCGTGGGTGCCCATAACCTTTTGATGGTATCTTGAGGAATAACTTGAAAACGCGTGTAGTTTCAAAGAAGTTAATTGGTAGAATGAAAAAAACGCTGACAGTCTTTAAAAAGATTGGTTTGATAGAACCGATTGCTCTTAAAGGGCTTCTTCGATTACAGTTACGGATAGTCTGAGCTCTGTTGAAGCAATCCATTCAATAAAACCGGGAAAGCACTCGCCGTACTTCCTCGAGAAGATACGGAATAATTAGAGTGCCTTATCAAAACGTCGCTTTACCATCACCTTTGTTTGGGTTCCCTCTCATTGCTCGATAGTGGGCAATGAGAAGGCAGACTCTCTGGCAAAGGTGGGGGCGATGGAAGGCGACACATATCAACGTGAAATCGTCTTCAACGAATTTTACTTTTTGATTCGAAGAAACTCTCTTGTCAACTGGCAGCGCAAATGGGATGAGGATGAGTTGGGTCGGTGGCTCCACTCGATTATCCCAAAGGTAAGCCTTAAACCCTGGTTTAATGGAATGGACCTGAGTCGGGATTTTATTCGTTTATTTTCCCGTATCATGTCCAATCATTATTCCTTAGACGCGGTACTCTATCGTTTTGACATTGCTGGCAGCAATTTGTGTGGTTGTGGTCAAGGTTACCATGACATCGAGCATATTGTTTGGTCGTGTGTCATCTTGTCGCCATAACGAATTTAATAGACTCCCTTCGGGCCCGAGGAGAACGGAGAATGTTCCAGTGAGAGATGTGCTGGCCGTGATAGACTTGGACTACATGTTCGAAATATACCTTTTCCTAAAAGCTATTGATCTTCGTCTATAATTCTTTTTATTTTCATATTTCCCTTTCTATCCTCCTTTTTCTTTAAAATTATGGAAAAAAGTGTTAAGTTAAGAAAACATTGTTAAGACAAAAAAGACTTTGGCTCCTTAAAGCCTGCAGGTACATTTAAATGATTCCCAAGCGGGTTTTAAATTTAAAAAACTATCGTATGCGTTTTATTGCAAATTCGTAGAATTTTTAAGCCTTTAATTGTCTTTATAAATGTGCTTGCAATTTAAAAACTAATTTTTATTGAGCAAAATTTTTTCCGTCGTCGGTGAAAAATTCTTTACGAATGCACATTGCCATTCGAATGTGAAAATGAACGTGGAATTTATATTCACCACTCTTGTTCGTTTTCCGTTTTCACGTTCGCTCAGTGCGTCTACACTTCGAGCGGAATTGCATTGAACGCGGAAAAAAACATTCCCCAGTGAAAATCGGGGGAAATGGAATAAAACAAATTTTAAAGGGTTTTGAACAAGGAAATCAGTTCAAAAATATTCTATCAACCATTCCGCATCTATTCCACCCAGTTTCGTAGCCATGAAATGCAGTATAGTCAAGTTTTTGAGAAATATAAGTATTTCCATTTTCACGTTCGAAAGAACTGTAAACGCACCTTAAGAGCAGACATTTCAGAAGTGCATTTTTTATAAATGAAATACAACTCTTAAATAAATCTATAAAAAAATCTGAATAATATTAAATCTTCTTCCAGTACAAAAAACAACTCAAACACTTTGTTGATTAAAAAAAAAAACATCAAATTTGTTACTTTGGTTAACAGAAAACAAGATAAAATTCCAGTTTTTTCAACCAGCTTTTATACTTGTGAGATTGTTTACCAAAACAGAACTTTCGTAAATTTAGCTTACTTATATCTCTAACTTTTTTCTTTTAATGAATGTTTTTGTGAAAATATCACTTTTTCATTCAAAAACTTTTAAAATACTTAGGGGTGTTTTTGGAGCGAAGCAATCCTTGAAAAGGATGTGTCAAGCGATCCTGAAAATTTTTCACTAGACTGATACAAACTCCCGAACCTTAAAAAAACACTTTTTCTTCGTAATAAACTTTTTGTTAATTAGGGTTTCTCTGCCCACTGCGGATCCTAAGTCTTCAGGTTATGAGCTCCACTTCAAGAGAAGGCATTCCGCAGTTGGTTGGTCCCAATTATGAGAATTGTTTCCGCGTGAAGCTGTTCCTGGATGCAGCGGAGGTCTCGGAAGTCCTGGAAGAAGGTGCCAACCCTCCTCAAGACGGAGCAGCGCGGACCAAGTGGTGGCAGGCGGATCGGAAGGCGAAATCCCTGTTGGTGTCGTTCGTGTCCGATGAATGCCTGGGTATTGTACGGGAGAAGGAAACGGCTAAGGGCTATGTGGAAAGCCCTGGAGGAAACCTTCGCTACAAGATCAGTAACGAGCCAAACGTTGCTCCGGAAGCAGTTGGATCGCCTGCGGATGAAAGAAGGGTCTTCGATGCAAGCGCATTTCCAAGCTTTCGACGATTTGGTCCGGCAGTTGAAGTCTATTGGGGCGAAATTGGAAACAAGCGATCTGGTGTCTCAACTTTTTCTGACACTACCAGACAGCTCTGATCCTCTGGTGACGGCCCTCGAGAAACTGGACGAGAAGGATCTTTCAATGGAAATGGTTAAACAGCGACTGTTGGCGGAAGTATCCAAACGAGAAGACCGGATGGGGGAATCGAACGAGGACAAGAGCACGGTGTTCGTCGGAAGAAAAGGAAATCGACCGAAGAAACCCAAAGGACCAAAATGCTATCGCTGTGGCAAGCTTAGCCACGTTCAAAAGGACTGCCGGAGCCGACAGCCGGAATCGAGCTTACACGGTGGTATGCGACCGTAGGACTGCTTCATTTATGGTCAATCCTACAGCGAGGAAATCGAGCCAACTTGAAGCAATTTTCTTCGTTGATTCGGGATGCAGTGACCATCTTGTTAACTGTCGGAGTTATCTGCAATCAATTCGGAAATTGAAGGAACCATTCGTTGTCGATGTGGCAAAAGAAGGCGTTACCCTAGTTGGTCATTACAAAGGCGTTGTTCGAGGTTATACTTCTTGTGGTGTCCGGTTCGAGATGAAGAATGTGGTTTATTTGCCAGAATTACGAGGTAACCTGCTGTCAGTCAAAAAGCTAGCGAGAAGTGGAATAAATGTTTTATTCACTGGCTCCCACGGTAGCGACAAGGCGGTTCTTAGCAACAGAGATTGTCCTATTGCTGAAGCTCCACTTAAGAACAATCTGTACGAGTTGCACCTCAATTTGGAAGCTGGAAGGCCAACCACAAATTTATGTGCTGCTGAAGTTGGCAATCTGTGGCATCGTCGTATGGGCCACGTAAGTCAGCAGGCGATGGATGTCATGGTAAGAAACAAACTGGTAGACGGCATGTGCGAGAAGATTCCTGTGGTTGGTTTTTGCGAAAGCTGCGTGAAAGGAAAGCAGTGTCGAGAGCCTTTTGATGGAACGCGAAGCCGTGCTTCAAGACCCTTGGAGCGAGTACACTCGGATGTTTGTGACCCCATCGATCCGGTGGCCTGGGATGGCTCCAGATATTTTGTGAGTTTCATTGACGACTTCACACATTGTGCAGTTGTTTATCCGATGAAGAAGAAATCCGAAGTATTTGCTTGTTTCAAACAATATGAAGCCATAGTTACGACCGAGTTGCAAATGAAAATTTCCAAGCTAACGGTTGATCAAGGTACGGAATTCAATTCGAATGAGCAGCGAGAATACTACAAGGCCAAAGGAATCTAGTTGCAACCAACCGTTGCTTACTCTCCGCAGCAGAATGGGGTTGCAGAAAGATTCAACCGTATCATCGCAGACAAGGTCAGAGCCATGCTGGTTGATTCTGGTGTACCAAAATTCTTGTGGCCGGAAGCTGTCCAAACCGCAAATTTCCTCATCAACCAAAGTCCGACGTGTGCTGTGGGTGGTAAAGCTACCTCAATCCAAATGTGGTCGGATAGGAAGCCGAATATCGAGAAGCTACGAATTTTTGGTTGTCAAGCGTTCGTCTGGGTACCAAACCAGTTGAGGAAGAAGTTCGATGCGAAGAGCAAAGGGGCAATACTGGTTGGTTATGCTCCCAATGGGTACCGACTTTGGGATCCGGCTATTCGAAAGGTTATCATTGCTCGAGATGTGAAATTTAATGAAGCTAGATTCCCCTTTCGAGATGAATTAATTCCTGTGCAGCAAGAGCCAGAGGTGGCAGTTGAAAACGACGTAGATGATGGATCAGTCCCCGATGAATTTCATCCTCTGGTCAGTGAAGACGAAGTGGAATTCTCAAGTCCTTTGGCTGTGGTCAATTCAGAAGAAAATCCTGGCACGCTCCCTTCGCAAGAAAGACGTGGTGACTTTTCAGGGTCTAACACGAGGCGTGACGAACGGGAGCGCATGCTCCCAGATAAGTTTCTTGACTTCATCACTGCACTGGTCTTCGGGCAACTTCTGCTGGTGTGAATTCTTTCCCAGATGTACCGAGTACATACGACGAAATCCGTGGACGAACTTGATTCCATGAGGACGAATGACGTATGGGCTCTTGTAGAGCGGCCCGTTGGTATCAAGCCCTTACACTCCAAATGGGTGTTTTCGACGAAGGAGAATGAGAACGGCCAGGTTGTGCGCTTTAATGCAAGATTGGTCGTGAAAGGATTCCTCCAGAAACCCGGGATGGACTATCAAGAGACGTATGCCCCGGTAGCGAAACTAACCACGATACGAACAGTGCTGGCCGTAGCTGTTTAGATGTCCTCCCACATCCATCAAATGGATGTTAAAACAGCTTTTTTACATGGCGTGCTATGAGAGCGGATCTTCATGGTCGTTCCTGAAGGTGTCAAGGCTAATCCAGAGTCGGTTTGCCAATTGAAGAAATCACTCTATGGATTGAAGCAGAGTCCCCGGTGCTGGAACGAGAGGCTGAATGAGACTTTATTAAAGGTAGGGTTCCAACGGTCTCAACAGGATTATTGCCTCTATTCACGAATCGACGAGAGGGGGAGAGACGAAATATTTCTGGTCCTGTACGTCGATGATCTGCTTGTGGTTGGAAGGAACCTGGAAACTATTTTGAATATGAAGCAACAGTTATCAAATGAGTTCCAATCGACGGATTGCGGGCAAGTGCGAAACTTTCTTGGCGTCAAGATCGATTATGACATGACGCGTGGTTAGATGAAGCTGTCGCAAACTGCTAGTTGTAACCAGTGCGTTGTGTGAGAAGCCCAAGGTCAGTGAGAATCATCGTAGTACCTAAATGTAAATGTGCACAGGAAGCGCTGTGTGGAGTGGAGGCGGACCGTACCTTAAACCACTGATGCCATACGCAAATAATGGCCAAGGGAATGGACGGGCAATACGCTGACGAACAGATGGCGCTGATCGAACGCACAAATGAGCAGCCATAGGCGGGCTTCGAAAAAGGCGCAATGGGGCGGAATTCCAGGATGGAGCCGAAAGTCCGGATCCGGGGCAATGGCCGACAGCTAATGCGATCACTCCACAAAGAACAACCAAACGATACGGTACTGTGTTCTCGTAAGTGCATACGTAGTGACTAGCACATTGTAACCAGGTGAGAAGTGATCGCTGCCCCGGAATCCATAGAACCATGGACAGGCCCTCCGGAATAAAAACCTAATCCGCTCTTGTTTTGTCCCATTGCGCCAACAGGACCCCTTTTGTTTTGCCGATTGGTTTTTGGAGTTCGGAGGACGTGAGGTGCGAGCTACGAATCCGGAGGCAAACCTACCGCTACACAAGGTAGCCCCGGTTGACCTCATCTCAACCAGGTACGAGAGTTACCACATCCAGGCAGCCGTTAACGCCGTGTGGTCCAAAGGTTGCCGAACGTCCGGGTAGGCGAAGGAGAAGTCACGCCGAAGACCAACGGAACAACTTACCCCGCGCCGCTGTGCAGTCCGGAAAGGAGAGCGGAAGCGAGGAAGTGCGGAGGCAGCTACCCAAGGTGTCCCTATCAGCTGACCCAAGGTAGGATTGAAAATCCCTGAAATCGTCTTGTCCCTGAAAGTGCGGGTAAAGAAACCATTTTGTCGACAAACCAATGAAATAAACGGGAAAGTTCGTCTCTACTAAGCACAGTGTTTTCTTGTTGCAAGCTAGAACGCGGATAGCCGGCCCTGAGGCTTCTAGAGGGGGGTTCTCATTGGTGCTGGGCAGGCTAACCAACCCATAAGGTTATACTTGGCGCTCAACTAAAATAGATCCGCTATTTTAGTTTGTGCAGGGAAACGTTTGAAGTGTAGTAGTTATTGGTTTTTGCAGAAGTCTCTGGGAAAACATCCGAGACCTTCTGAAACGCCTTTGACGATTGTATAAAAAAGGCTACAAATTCAGGTCGACACTTTGGATTGCTTTTGGAGGGGTCTTGGTTCGTTCACAAAGTTAAGAGAACCAGCCAACTTCATTGAGAATCAAAGTAATAGTTTTTGTGGAGTTGTAAATTAAGTCGTAAATTATAATTTTAAATTTCAAAAATTTTAAACTGTAGTAGATCATTTGTGGGAAAGGTTAGGCAATAAAACACAGTCCTGAAACTTGTTTTATTGATTTTCATATGGTGCAACATAATAATAATAAAAAAAAATAGTACTTACATTAAAGATTACGTACTAATTTTAGTTGTATAGTTGATTGTTAATGCTCTTGAGTTGATTTTAAATTGTTAGTCGGATTTTGAAATCGTGCACACATCCAGTTTTCTTTTTGTTTCCTGTTTCTTGTATTCGTCTTAATAATTAATCAGGATGGATATGGCTCATCTGCTACTCCAGTATTATTCGCTGAATGGTGCTCATCTGACCGTCGACGAGTTGGAACATGAGCTAATCCTTCGGGGTGAGTCGATTACTGGCACCCGCAAGCAACAGGAACGCGCGTTGAGATCGTTGCTGAAAGAAGAGGAAAACAAAGAAGAAGTTAGTTATGATTTTGTTGGTGATTCTGTTTCAGAAGAGCTAGAGGTTTGCGTCGATAAAGTCAACAGCATCAAGGCACATCTGGATAAAAGAGGTTCGAAAAAGGCACCTGAACAAGGCTACAAAACCAGGCTCATTCATTTACTATTCCGCTTGAACAGATTAAGAAAATTTGCTCCGGATAGTAATTTGAATGAACTTGCGGCAACAGCAAATGAATGCGTACGCTTGCTCAACGTGTTTTTCTCGCTGTCCTCTCATATCCCAGAAGTACGCAGAGCTGAAATGGAAATCATCAACAACCGTATTAATCAGCTGCGGGCTGAAGATGCGGAAGTCATCCCCGAAGTAGAAAGTGTTCCAACTCAGAGGGAATTCAATTTGCCATCCGTACCGGAACAAATTGAAATTGAGCAAGCGGGGGAGAAAAATGAGCAGATTTCGAGTAATTTGGCAGCTGGCAACGTGTCTAAATCGGAGTTCGATAAAGTTGTTCTCGAAAACAGACAGCTTTCATCGGTCGTCGATCAGCTAGTTAAGCGCATCCAAATACTCGAAACAAACTTATCTGCGAAAAAACAGGTTACGCAATATAGAACAGCTCTCAGTGACGGTTTCGATGATCAAAGACTAGAAAGTAGCGAGAAATCGCAAGAAGATCCGAAAAAATTCTTGGATTGGATCAAAGAAAGGAATGAGTCACTGAGTAGCGTGAGGGGCGTAGAACTGAACAAACCAAAAGAACTTGAACGTCAATCGAACATGTCTGAGCGTGTTAAAGACTTTGGTCCGCGCGATAATAGCAGTAGGTTGCCCATTTATAAATGGAAAATTTCCTACGACGGGTTAGATAATGGTAGGCAGTTGAATGAGTTTTTAAGAGAAATAGAATTTAACGCGAAAGCAGGCGGGTTTTCTGAAACCGAGTTGCTCCAAAATGCCCACCACTTGTTAACGCATAAGGCAAGGTCGTGGCTGATGGAGATCAACAGCAACAACCAAATGAGAAGTTGGAAGGAGTTGGTTAACGAACTAAAATTAGAGTTCTTACCCTACGACATCGATTTTGTCTACGAAAGACAAGCCAACGGTCGAAAACAAGGCCAACGTGAGAGGTTCCAGGACTTCTATTTAGAAATGGCTAAAATCTTTCGTGGGATGTCCGAGCCATGGTCTGAACGAAGACGTTTTGAGGTCCTTTTCCGCAATACGAGGGAAGATTGCCGTATCGCAATGCTAGCAGCCAACGTCGACTCCATCGCAAAGATGCGAGAATTCGGCAAAAAGTTCGACGCGATAAATTGGCAAGTCTATCGACGTAAGGACATCAGGCCAGGGTTCCGGACGGAGCACGTAGAAGCAATAAGCAGCAACATACCTGAAACACAAGAAAAAACATATCAGTATCAAGACAAAAACAGATTTCAAAACTACTCCAATCAAGACCGGAATCGCAATACAAACGGAGAGAAGCCACAAAAATTTTGGAAAGGGAATTACAAAAATGAAGATAGAAAAAAACAAAATAAACCTACGTCCTATGAGAGATCAACCGAAAATTTTAAAGAAAACAATTTTGAAAATGACCCACAACCAGGCCCTAGCCAAGCTTCTGCTCTTCAGCGCATAGTGAGCGCATACATTCCATTAAAACGGAACGTGTGCATGAACTGTCACGACGAAGGGCACAAGTTTGAGCAGTGTAGGGAAAAATTAAATGTATTTTGTCAAAATTATGGCTTTCCAGGATTTTTAACGCGAGAATGCCCGTATTGCGCGCTAAAAAACGCGAAAAGGACTTCTCAGTGAGGCGAGAAAGTCTCAACAGCCCAGTAAGACCTCACAGAACGTGCCAAACTTCCGAAATTCTCAATAGTCTCGGCTTTTCACGAGTGGCGGGGGAAGTTGCCGAAAGTGATGAGATAGCATCAATGCTTGTCACTCTAAGCAATGACCCTAGACCGTTTGCAAAAGTCGAGATTCTTGGAATTTCTGTGACTGGTCTGCTAGACAGTGGAGCAGCGAAAACGATTCTCGGGATTGGAGGTAAAAATCTTATTGACAAATTGAAACTAAAAATAAAACCATCAACACTCTCCTTAAAAACTGCCTCGGGGCAAAACCTGCAAGTATTAGGTTCTTGTGACGTACCGATTTCGTTCAATGGCATGACAAGGATCCTTTCAGTTGTCATTGCTCCAGATCTCAATTGCCGATGCATTTTAGGATACGATTTTTGGCAACTGTTTGGGATTCGTCCGACCATTGACGAATTCGTGGAAGTCATCGAAGAGCCTAATCCGGAAAACGAACTGGGTAATGAGGACGAGATCAATATGGAACAAAAATCCCGTTTAGAAGAGGTCAAAGGGTGGTTTTTGGTAGCAGAACCGGGGAATCTTAGAGCAACACACCTTATGGAACACAAAATTGAAATCAAGGAGGAATTCAAGGATGCTGATCCGGTTCGTAAGAATCCGTATCCTTGGAGCCCCGAGATACAGAAGAAAATCCATAAGGCTGTGGACAATATGGTTCTGGAGGGGATCATAGAGCCTGCAGAATCAGATTGGGCTCTTCCTGTGGTTCCTGTTACCAAAAAGAACAGTGAGGATGTTCGTTTATGCCTGGATGCCCGAAAGCTGAACGAACGGACGAAACGAGATGCCTACCCTTTGCCTCATCAAAATAGGATTTTAAGCCATCTTGGTCCGTTCAAGTTCCTGTCAACCATCGATCTTACCCAGGCGTTTTTGCAGGTCCCGTTGGCAGAAGAGTCGAGAGACTACACATCCTTCTCAATACCTGGAAAAGGTTTGTTCAGGTTCCGGAGGCTGCCTTTCGGTCTCGTTAATTCCGCAGCATGCCTTTGCAAGCTTCTTGACCGCGTTCTGGGCCATGGAGCTTTGGAACCGTATGTTTTCGTATATTTAGACGACATAGTGGTCATCAGCCAGATATTCGACGAGCATATTGAGAGACTTGCCGATTTGGCACAACGGTTAAGGGAAGCAAACTTGTCCATTAACTTAGAAAAGTCTCGATTCTGCTGCAGAGAATTGCCCTATTTGGGCTACATCCTTTCTCGAGAAGGACTCCGGCCTAACCCGGATCGCGTTCAAGCGATCCTGGGGTTTGAGGCCCCAAACTCAGTGCGATCACTACGCCGATTCCTCGGTATGGTCAACTATTACCGGAGGTTCATCGACGGATTTAGTGAGCTCACTGGACCGTTGACCGATTTGTTGAAAAACAAACCGAAAAAGGTTCAGTGGGGTCCTGCAGCAGAATCAGCATTCCGGGCCATTAAGGAAAAGCTAATTACAGCTCCCGTAATGGCCAATCCGGACTTTAACCTTCCGTTCAGTGTCCAAACGGACGCGAGCGATGTTGCTCTTGCCGGTGTCTTAATTCAATGTCATGCAGGAGTTGAAAAAGTGATCGCTTTTCATTCCGAAAAGCTGCGAGGAGCCGAGCTCAACTACCACGCAGCAGAAAAAGAGGGTTTAGCAGCTCTGCGGTGCATAGAGAAGTTTCGCTGCTACATTGAAGGATCCAGGTTCACGCTAGTGACAGACTCATCGGCACTCTCATTCATCATGAGAGCTAAATGGAAGTCCTCCTCGCGGCTGAGTAGGTGGAGCATCACCCTCCAGCAATATGACATGGAAGTAAGACACCGGAAAGGCAAAGACAATGTGGTGGCTGATGCCCTGTCTCGTTCCATAGAATCGATAGAATCGACGGAAGAAGCTTGGTACACAAACCTGTTCAAAGCTGTTGAAAACGATCCGGAGAACTACATAGATTTTCGGATCGAGGGCAACAGATTGTTCAAGTTTGTGTCTTCAAGATCAGACGTTTTGGACTATCGATTCGAATGGAAGGAGTGTGTCCCTAAATATGCTCGAAACCGTCTTATGAAGGAAGAGCACGACGAAAACATGCATATCGGTTTCGAAAAATGCCTAGGAAAAGTCAAGCAAAGGTACTATTGGCCCAGAATGTACGCAGACTTGAAAAAGTACATTGGGAGCTGCGAAGCTTGCAAAGAGAATAAGCACTCGACGTTATCAGTTACCCCGGAAATGGGAAAACAGCGGATCGCCGCAAAACCCTTTCATATAATCTGCATGGACTATATACAGTCTCTACCTCGGAGCAAGCATGGCAATGCACACTTGTTAGTGGTCATGGACCTATTTTCTAAGTACTGCATGCTTGTTCCGGTGAAGAAAATAAGCAATATTAGCCTGTGCAGCATTTTAGAAGAAAGATGGTTTAGGAAGTTCGCTGTCCCCCAATTCGTGATAACTGATAACGCATCGTCATTTCATGCCAAAGAATTCCAGGAACTGCTGAAAAAGTTCGGAGTCCAACACTGGGCAAACGCACGCCACCGGAGTCAGGCCAATCCAACGGAACGCCTGAACAGGACTATCAACGCGATGATCCGATCATATGTGCGTGTGGATCAAAAAATCTGGGATTCGAGAGTGAGCGAGATAGAATATGTGGTGTTTAACTATGCACAGTTCAACTAAACTGTCACCACATCGCATAATCTTTGGGCATGAAATGATCGTTCGAGGCTCGGATTATGGACTAGAAGATCCAGAGGAAATCAAGGAAGAAGAAAGAGCTAAACGAATGAAAGAAATTTGTAAAAGAACTTACGAGTTCGTCATTGAGAATCTCAAAAAAACCCACGAAACAACAAAAAAACAGTATGACCTGAGACATAAAAGATATTCTCCCTCGTTTGATGTTGGCCAAAGAGTTTTCAAACGAACTTTTAATTTGTCTTCGGCGGGTAAAGCATTTAATGCAAAACTAGGCCCTCAGTATTTGCCTGGCGTTATTATAGCGAAAAAAGGAACCAGCTCTTATGAAGTAGCTGACCTAAAAGGAAAATCGCTAGGTATATTCTCTGCGGCTGACCTCAGAACGTAAGTGCCACCAAAATAAGCGTCCAGAATGATAAAAAATCGTTCAGTAGATCGAAGCAAAGTTTAAAAAAAAAACATCCGGTTACCGATCAACTTTCCTAAAATTTCGGGAATTCTACAAACCGACAACAAACTTGGTCGCTGAAGTCGTTTGTGATTTACATCATCTCACAAAAAAAAAAACTTTCACTGGTGCCTAACTTGCATGCAAGTTCATGTGAACACTATCTGAACATGCAAGGCAAGTTAGACAAATCAGCTCCCAGTACAAGAAAAGAGTTATAAATATAACAACGAAAGTAGGAAGAGGGCCAAAAGGGCTAAAAATTAGGATGCAAGTTCGTCAGAACATCATCTGAACTTGCGATGCAAATTGTTGAAATTAAAGCTGCTAAAATAAAAATTAAAAAAAAAAAAAAAACATCGCAGCATTTTGCTCAAAAATGAACAAAGATTCTTATTTTGGAACATCCCCGTAGGAAAGTTGTTCCGATTGTTTACCGTTTCCGTAATACGCTGCAGTAAATAACACAATATTTTGCGAAATAAGAATAAGAACTCACCATAAATACTAGTCTGCCCTGAGATCACGTACTTCGAATTTCACCAACGAGAAAAACATCGACGTCGTGGCAACAAAATCAGCTGTTTCAATTTATCCTCATCCTGTGAGATTCCGAAAAACATCGCATGCATGCATGTGCCTAATTGAATTCAGCACAACACAAAGCCATAGTCTTCAAAATTCCCATCCTGGGAGCAAGCAGAACATCGCCAACCATAAAGATCCAGCAGGCCATAAAAACATCGCACGAACGCACTCGGATGAAACCTGGTTGACCTAAAATTAAGTAAATTTTACAATACTTTTAACTTCAAATGAACATGGAAAACGTGCACAATTTTACCATGAATAAAACACCAATATCCACAAAGTACTGTAAGGCGCCTACTTACCTGAGGGTTCCTCCAGATTCCGTCTGAGTTCTGCGTCATCCATCCATCCATCTTTCCGACTTTTTCCACGTTGCACTAATGAAAATCCGTTTGACAGGTATCGGTTGCGTTGCTTTTTGCGCTAACCGCAACTGATCGTTTTTGTGTCATTAAAGAAAAAGTAGGTCAAAATCAACTCCCAGTAAGGAAAATGTTATTCGTCATGTCGTTTTGTTGCGTTACGAAAAACTTTAATGCTAAGGTGGTTCGAAATTAGTTTTTAAGATTGTTTAGGTTTAAATTATCACTTTTTAGCATGTTTTATTTATTTATTTATTATTTTAATTCGTACGCTTTAAATGTTTTGCCTTGATTCTCATTGAAGGGGGGTTATATGCAAATGCTGTGGGATCTCTGGAGACCGGAGTTGTAAAACGTTGATGGTCAGTAGAAGGCCATAAACCTTTAAACTGCGTGGAGTCGATATTTATTATTGATGATGATACCCTATGACCCCGACTCACATTGCATTGCGTATTGGTCACTCATTTCGATGTGGGCGGCCTGATTTAAATCCAAAAGCATGAAGAGTTCGAGACTTGTCTATTGTAAAAAAAAGAATACGTTGTCATTGCGCGGGCAGGAAGTGTCTGGTTCAGCAGGTACGCAACTGATTTGCTGCTTCAAATGTTGTAAACTGAAAAAATATTAGCTTGCTAATATTTTTTCTACCCGAGCCGTGCGAGAGTGTAACCAGTGCGTTGTGTGAGAAGCCCAAGGTCAGTGAGAATCATCGTAGTACCTAAATGTAAATGTGCACAGGAAGCGCTGTGTGGAGTGGAGGCGGACCGTACCTTAAACCACTGATGCCATACGCAAATAATGGCCAAGGGAATGGACGGGCAATACGCTGACGAACAGATGGCGCTGATCGAACGCACAAATGAGCAGCCATAGGCGGGCTTCGAAAAAGGCGCAATGGGGCGGAATTCCAGGATGGAGCCGAAAGTCCGGATCCGGGGCAATGGCCGACAGCTAATGCGATCACTCCACAAAGAACAACCAAACGATACGGTACTGTGTTCTCGTAAGTGCATACGTAGTGACTAGCACATTGTAACCAGGTGAGAAGTGATCGCTGCCCCGGAATCCATAGAACCATGGACAGGCCCTCCGGAATAAAAACCTAATCCGCTCTTGTTTTGTCCCATTGCGCCAACAGGACCCCTTTTGTTTTGCCGATTGGTTTTTGGAGTTCGGAGGACGTGAGGTGCGAGCTACGAATCCGGAGGCAAACCTACCGCTACACAAGGTAGCCCCGGTTGACCTCATCTCAACCAGGTACGAGAGTTACCACATCCAGGCAGCCGTTAACGCCGTGTGGTCCAAAGGTTGCAGAACGTCCGGGTAGGCGAAGGAGAAGTCACGCCGAAGACCAACGGAACAACTTACCCCGCGCCGCTGTGCAGTCCGGAAAGGAGAGCGGAAGCGAGGAAGTGCGGAGGCAGCTACCCAAGGTGTCCCTATCAGCTGACCCAAGGTAGGATTGAAAATCCCTGAAATTGTCTTGTCCCTGAAAGTGCGGGTAAAGAAACCATTTTGTCGACAAACCAATGAAATAAACGGGAAAGTTCGTCTCTACTAAGCACAGTGTTTTCTTGTTGCAAGCTAGAACGCGGATAGTCGGCCCTGAGGCTTCTAGAGGGGGGTTCTCATTGGTGCTGGGCAGGCTAACCAACCCATAAGGTTATATAGTATCGAAAAACTTCTTCGTAAATTTGGCTTGGCTGAATGCAACCCTTGCAAGACTCCGATGGAAAAGGCGTTGCAGTTGCAAATGAAGCTGAAACAACAAGCGAACCGTACCGAGAACTTTTAGGAACCATAATGTACCTTATGATGTCCACCCGTCCTGATGTATGTTTTACGATTGGCTATCTAGGACGTTTTCAGCAGAATCCTGGTGAGCATCATTGGGGTGCATTGAAGCGAGCTGTTCGTATTGAAGGGTACAAAAGACGTCTTTCTGAGGTACTCCGTCAACAAGCAGACAGAACCACTACGAGGTTTGGCAGCGGTGGCGATGGAAGCGATATGGCTGATCGGTATTTTGAAAGACCTGGGATTCCGGAACGTTCGGAGATCTATTGGATTGGCGGATCGAGAGGGGGTGAAGCGAAGCAATCCTTGAAAAGGATGTGTCAAGCGATCCTGAAAAACTCCCGAACATTAAAGAATACTTTTTCTTTGTAATAAACTTTTTGTTAATTATTACTCAAAGCGTTTCTCTGCCCTCTGCGAATACTAAGTCTTCAGTTTTCAATCGCAAAAAAATACCAGTTTTTGAAACTCAATTTATCGCTCAGCAGAAGAAGAACTAAAAGATGATTCTACTTACTTTTTAATAGTGTTTTCGTTTATTAGCAGTAGCAACCGAGTTATCCACGAGTTTTGCCCTAACTGCTGTTTTTGTGTTCAGAAGTCCACTAGAATTGCCCGAGGTTTGAATCTCAAGCAGCCGTTTGCAACCCGTAGAAGTTGTCAGTGTTGGGGGCAAGCATAAGGTTGACTATGCAACCATATATTTGCATTGTCCCGGGTGACGATTCTGTTTGTTTATTCAGAGAAAGTTTTGACCCGTGTCAGTGGAGAAAAACGAAAACGGCATAAGAGATCTCTGTAGTAAAAAGCCATAGTAAAATGAGTTTTAAATTCATCGAAAATTTAAACCCTTTTGTTTACCTTTTTTTCTAACTACAAAACGTCAAACATTTACCTGGCATCGCGGATAGAAATCAATCGCGAGCGCAAACAAATTTTTTTTGGCGCGCGTTCAAAATAATCTCTACACGTAAAAATATGAATGTGTAAAGCAAGTAAAAATTTACCAATGTTTGTTTTGGTTTGGGTTTTAATTTTAAATTTCGCCGTTCTATCACTGACCAAGGTCTTTTGAAACACTAGGTTCTCCGACTTTCACAGTAAGTAGGCGAGGAGTGAGCGGGGCTCTCAATGAGTTTGTTTATTTTTTGCTCAGCTTTTTGGTGGTTTGTTGGTAAACAAACTTCATGAGTTCCGCATAGTTGCATAGCCTACATAGCCAAAATGGTTGAATCGGGAATTCGATATTCGGTAACACCTCCTGAATATATACACACTTTGCCATTGACCACACGGACATGACACTTCCCTTTGACGGAAAAGATTAGTACACCCAAAATAATCCGCACGTCGTGGCTACGTGAAAAACTACATAATTTTTATCCAATTGATTTTCACGTAAAATGAACGAAAAAAATAAGTAAACGCTCCCCTAATAGGAATTTTTGCTTGGTGAATGTCGCGTGCAACTTACGTGAATTTCAAGTGAGTTCAACGCGATGTGATGATGGAAGCTTCGTGAAATGTGTTTAGTATTGAAATGATGTTTGAATCTTTTCTATTGATATTTTTTCGTCTCTACTTTCGGTAATCTATCTATATATATAAAAATGAATTTCTGTCTGTCTGTCTGTCTGTCTGTCTGTCTGTCTGTCTGTCTGTTCCCTATAGACTCGGAAACCACTGAACCGATTTGCGTGAAACTTGGCAGGTGGGGGTATTGGAGCCAGGGGAAGGTTCCTATTATGGTTTGAGACCCCTCCCTTTCTCATGAAGGGGGGGAGGGGCCTCTCAAGCAAAAATCAATTTTTTGCATAACTCGAGAACGCATCAAGAAAATGGTATCAAATTTGGCATGGGGTGGTATTTGGGAACGAGGAATATTTCTATGAATATAAGGTACCCCTCCCTTCTCTCAAAGGGGTGATAGGAAGGGAGAGGGGGGGTTACCTTACAATTTTTCATATAACTCGAAAACTAATCAAGATATTGAAACCAAATTTGGCACGGGAAGGTATTTGGATACGAAAAATATTTCAATGACTATTTGAGACCCCTCCCTCTTTCCAGTAGGGAGATATAAAGGGGGGAGGGGGCCTCTTTTATAATTTTTTACATCACTCAAAAACTAATTGAGAAAATGGAACCAATTTTGACATAGGAGGGTATTTTGATACTAAAAATATTTCTATGATTATTTGAGACCCCAACCTCTTTCCAGTAGAGAGATATAAAGGAGGGAGGGGGCGTCTTTTATAATTTTTTACATAACTCAAAAACTAATCAAGCAAATGGAACCAAATTTGACATGGGCGGGTATTTGGGAACGTGACATGTTCTAATGACTGTTTGAGACTTCTTCCTTCTTCCAGCGGGTAGAAAGGAAAGAGGGAGGGAAGTTTCATACAATTTTTACTGCATAACTCAAGAACTACAACAGCAAATGGAACCAAATTTGGCATGGAACGATATTTGGGTACGAGAAATGCTTCTGTGAATATTTGGTATCCCTCACTCCTTCAAAGAGGTGGATGAAAAGGGGGAGGAGAGGTATCCCTTACAATTTTCAGTATAACTGGATATTTGGCATGTGAGGGTATTTGGATACGAAAAATGTTTCTATTATAAGTGAAGCCCCACCTTTTTTCAGCGGAATTACATAAAGGGAAGGGGGGACTTCCATACAATTTTTTTACATTACTCGAGAATTAATCGAACAAAGGAAACCAAATTCATCGAAAAGTATTTGAGTACGAAAATACTTTTTCTTTGTGAAACAATTCCTTTCTTGAAGAAGGATGAGAGAATTGGATATATAGGAAGGGAATACCCGCATAAATCAGTATCATAAAATGACCATTCCTGTAATCTTTATCCCAAGACACTATAAAGATTACTCTAATAGTAATGGATTGTAAATGGAGGATTAAATAAATAGTATTGGAATCGTTTGGACACACTCAACGATACAGTGAACGGGTCGTTAAGTAGAGTTATGATTAAATGAAGATTCATTTTTTCGAACCAGTTCCATCATACGTGTTATCTTTTTTTAATGATCCACCGATAAAATGATGACGATACAGTATATCTTCATTCAACAATAAAAAGATTTATGGATTTTTGTTAATTTTAGATAATTTTAATTCGATTTTCGGATACAATGAAAAAGATTTACTCCGTTTGAAGCATTTATTTCATTCGTAGTAATTGATTTAATTTTACATACTTTTTATCTTAAACTGAGGCTCAGTATGCATTTTCTGGATGTTGTTTGTAGCACCGTATGCAAATAAAACCATGGGTTTTGCTTGCAATGATCGCGGTTTTGGATTTGACCATCTCGAGGAAGTGGCCGCTCGATTTTTGGGAACATCATACGGATGCCGGTGTTTTTTTTTTGCTGCTGCTGCACTATCGGCTGATATAGATTCACACTGCTGCTGGTTTTGTTTCCCGCTGCTTTCGGTAGCAGGGTTCTTCCTCCAAACCTAGAACAATGTGCGGTTAGGAAAAATCATTAAATTCTTCATGGAACAAAATAAATTTGGTCTGATTTAACTTACCTTTACGCTTACGCTCGGCTTGAATTTGAAAAATTTACACGAACAACACTCCTCGAAGAACTTTTTTTTCAAAATAATCTGACCGCGTGTTCCCTGACAGCAGATGAATTGGAGCGTGTTGCAAAAATACGCAACTTATTTTGAATACCATTAATTGTATCTTTCAGAAATGATTTTTTATCATTTCGGCGCGTTGCAAAAATTACCAATTTGTGTTTCAGAATATTAATCGTATCTTCCAGAAATACTATTTTATCCTTTCTAGCAACGGCACGTCTAGTCAAGACGCATCAGTGAACGTTACTATTAATGTAATCAGAAAGGAATAATTCAAACGATTTAGAGTATCGTATCAACCTATGCGGGTAGGAGGCTTACATTTAACTTTTTTTTTACAATATCCGAGAAATGGACAAAACTTAACATGGAAAATCATTTTGGTATGATTCTATGATTATCTGACACATCATCCTCCTTTCAGTGAGTAGGTAGTACATGGAAGAAGGGAGGTGAGCTCAATACAATTTTGTTAGCATAAGGGCATCCGCAGCAACCGCGAGCAAAGTGAAAATGCTCACGAGTTTAATCACTTCCATACCGCACCGGGGGTTAGTATGAAGGTGAGCAAAATAGGGCCGATGCCGTCGGGACCGACAAAATCACCAAATTTGCTCACTAGAAAGGGGCGAGAGCAAACATGCACTGAAAAAATTCTACCGTTTTGAGCAGAATTAAACAAACGATGTCGCAGCGTGTAGATGTTTGTTGATATTTATTTTAAGAAAAAAATTGTAACAGATTAAAATTGTAGATGGATTTTTTTGTAATAACCAGTTATATTCGCAATTTCGTTACATTTTTTCGGGTTTTTCCAGGAATTGAACGAGAAAGTGTAATTGCTGGTTCTGATGGTGAGTTATTTATTTTGTATTTTATACTGTTTTTAACTTTTTTCTACCTATGAATTTTGATAACATTTTTTTCCTTTCTCACTCAATTTCAGATAAACAAACTTGAAGCATGGTAATTTGTGACCAAAAATGGCACTCGGAGTTTCTCGGAGTAATAATAATCGAGACCATGCAGTGCGCTGTGCAGGATTTTTGTATCCAACCGGCCAATATGGGTGGCATTCCAGTACTGTCCCTACCGATTCGGCTTTCGAAACTAGGTCTCTCAATAAGTTTGCAACTAATGGGACCCAGTTTTTCGGAGCAGCAATTATTTCAATCAGCACGTTGGATAGAAAAAGAAGTTGAAGATTTTTTAGAAAATTATGATTTTAAAATAAATAAAATAAACAAATAAAGTTGAATTGTTTGGTTTGTTGAATTTTGTTTTTCGGGTCCATGGGTTAGGAAATATAAGTGCCCGGCGTTTTGAAAGCAAAATCGAGCTTAATTCGAAAATATATTCTTATCTGAACTTATTTTATTCAATCAAGTCGTCCTACAATTCAATAAGTTTTTAATCACAATCCAGCAAACGGGTGACACGGAATTGGAAACACCGTAAGGGAAACTCAACGCTTTACAACCACTACCGGTTGAAAGCGGTGTCCTATAGATATGATGACGAGGCCAAGCGAAGCAAACATCCTACTCGGAAGTTCTTGCTGCATCCGTCATCGGACCCGATTGCTGGTGTTCGAAGCTGCTTGGCCTTGCTGCTGCTGTATGGCATGTTCAACCAGGATGTAGACTTTGACGTCACGATACGGATAGCAGCTATCCCGTCAAATAACTGCCAACACCCCCAGGCCCTTTTAAGACCAACATTCATCGAAATTTCAGCAAAAAACTGACGCCTCCGAAAATTTACTCGGTACGTATTAATTTAAGATTTAGATTTTCCTCAAAAGTTTTCTCAGTGCAATGCTAAATTTAAAAATAATTATGCTACCGTCCGGTGCACGAAAGAGTGTGTATCCCAAAACCGGTCCGGTGAAATGAGCAAAACCGGGCCGCGTATACTCACTTATTGGTGCGTTTGCTCTAAGTTCTCAATTTATGCTAACGAAGCCAACAAATGGAAACAAATATGGCATGGAAAGGTACTTGGTTACGAGATATGTTTCTACGATTGTTATAGACTCTTACGCTTTACAGTGTTGAGAGGGGAAAAAAGGAGGGCGCTCTGTATAAATTTTGTTGTATATTTGATATAAGAGGATTTTTGGGAACGAAAAAAATGGGTATGATTATTAAAGATCACGACCTCCATTCAGCAGGGGCTGAAGGGAAAGACAGCCCGAATAGCAGGAACCATGGTGTTATATTCATTTTTCAATGAATTCGAAAGTGATCATGTACTTCATGGTAAAAAGTACATCCTAGCTTTTAGTACAAAAATTTGCACATCTCCAATTTTTCGTGTAGGATTTTGACAGCGGCGGTAATTTTGTTTTGCTAAATAAAAAAAATCGGTCTGCATCAACATTTTCCGATGCTTTTTCATCAAATCAACAGTGCATCTACAGTGCTCGGATATGATCAAAACGGTGAGTTGTATTGATGTTTGGAAGAAAACATCAGTTTTATAATCTTTTTTATCAATTCCAGCGACATGATCCCTTCCACAAGGCTGTAAAGGAGGAAGGAATCACTTAGCCAGAATCCCGTAATGCGAGCTGCAGGACATTCCAACTGGTGGTCGACGGTAAGATTGCAGCATTCTGGTGGAGTGTTAAGTGATATTAAGTGTTTTTATTTCTAAAATTATGTAAAAACGGGAAAATATTTCGGCTTTTTCAGTCAATTCACGGATCCAAAACACCTTCTCTTCTTATTCCGACGTTTCGTTCTTTATTTGAACTTTTTCACAGGAATCTACAACAAACATTACAATCTCTTAAAGAACTAATTGACAACATAGAACAGTAGAAAACTTACAGAAAATTGTGTTACTTCATCTGGAGGATCGATTACAATTAAATTCACATACAATAATTGGACACTTTTTACCATTGAAAACGCTTAAAGATATTAAAATGAAAACTTAGATGAAAAGGCTTACTTAAATATTTATAAAATGAAAATTACTGCCTAGAGCAAACTCCAAACACGAAAGAAAATCTCAAAAAAAACTCAGCAAACAAACACTCCGATCACTAGCTGGTTGCACTACCAAATGATGTTGTTGATGTAGCAGTACCGGTCTGTTTGGGTATGTTTTTCTTCGGTCTATTTCCTTTCTTGATAGTGTTGAGGATCCCGGAATATGTAGAGCTCAGATGGTCAACATCGGATCTCTTATTCACTGTTGCATCTGTGTTGATGATGTGACAAACTTCCAGTATGGGCAATGCAGACTCCCGACGGCTTTCATCCAGAATGGCAGCACCTTTTAAATTGAAGCGATGTTCTGTCTCTATGCAATGTTGTAATAGAGCCGTTTTCCCTTTGAGTTCAGAAATTTCGTGTTGTTTCCTTGGGCTATTGTTGATGGCATATTCAGTCAGTAGCTGATTCAATTTGTTGATATTACTTGCATGGCCTCCTATGCGTGTTTTCAACGTGTTGGTGCTATATCCAACATATTTCGCTGGGCAATCGTTGCACGAAATGCAGTAAACAACGTTATTTTTCATATCTGGCGGAATTGGGTCTTTGGTTCTACTGAAAAGTTGGCTTGTAGTTTTTTCATAACGAGCAGCTAATTTTATGTTGGGAAAATCATTTTTCAAAACATTTTGTAGCTTATTCGTCAATCCGCTGACAAATGGAATTGATCTGTATCGTACAGTTTCGGGTGGAGAGGGAGAAACAATTTGCGTTGAATTATTTCTTGCTATTGTGTTCCTGATTCTGTGGCGAAGTGAAACTGGGTAGTGATTTATCTTTAAGTGTTCATCAATGATTCGATCAATTTCTTCTCCGGTGAGATTGGTGCTGAATGTCTGTACTCTTCGGATGAAATTATTGACCATGTTGATTTTCATGTGTAACGGGTGGTAAGAATAATAATCCATGAACCGCCCCGATGCCATAGCTTTACTGTACCATTCAGTTTTGATAGTTTGGTAACACTAGTTCGCCAAAACGACCAAACTATCAAAACTGAATGGTACAGTAAAGCTATGGCATCGGGGCGGTTCATGGATTATTATTCTTACCACCCGTTACACATGAAAATCAACATGGTCAATAATTTCATCCGAAGAGTACAGACATTCAGCACCAATCTCACCGGAGAAGAAATTGATCGAATCATTGATGAACACTTAAAGATAAATCACTACCCAGTTTCACTTCGCCACAGAATCAGGAACACAATAGCAAGAAATAATTCAACGCAAATTGTTTCTCCCTCTCCACCCGAAACTGTACGATACAGATCAATTCCATTTGTCAGCGGATTGACGAATAAGCTACAAAATGTTTTGAAAAATGATTTTCCCAACATAAAATTAGCTGCTCGTTATGAAAAAACTACAAGCCAACTTTTCAGTAGAACCAAAGACCCAATTCCGCCAGATATGAAAAATAACGTTGTTTACTGCATTTCGTGCAACGATTGCCCAGCGAAATATGTTGGATATAGCACCAACACGTTGAAAACACGCATAGGAGGCCATGCAAGTAATATCAACAAATTGAATCAGCTACTGACTGAATATGCCATCAACAATAGCCCAAGGAAACAACACGAAATTTCTGAACTCAAAGGGAAAACGGCTCTATTACAACATTGCATAGAGACAGAACATCGCTTCAATTTAAAAGGTGCTGCCATTCTGGATGAAAGCCGTCGGGAGTCTGCATTGCCCATACTGGAAGTTTGTCACATCATCAACACAGATGCAACAGTGAATAAGAGATCCGATGTTGACCATCTGAGCTCTACATATTCCGGGATCCTCAACACTATCAAGAAAGGAAATAGACCGAAGAAAAACATACCCAAACAGACCGGTACTGCTACATCAACAACATCATTTGGTAGTGCAACCAGCTAGTGATCGGAGTGTTTGTTTGCTGAGTTTTTTTTGAGATTTTCTTTCGTGTTTGGAGTTTGCTCTAGGCAGTAATTTTCATTTTATAAATATTTAAGTAAGCCTTTTCATCTAAGTTTTCATTTTAATATCTTTTAGCGTTTTTAATGGTAAAAAGTGTCCAATTATTGTATGTGAATTTAATTGTAATCGATCCTCCAGATGAAGAAACACAATTTTCTGTAAGTTTTCTACTGTTCTATGTTGTCAATTAGTTCTTTAAGAGATTGTAATGTTTGTTGTAGATTCCTGTGAAAAAGTTCAAATAAAGAACGAAACGTCGGAATAAGAAGAGAAGGTGTTTTGGATCCGTGAATTGACTGAAAAAGTCGGAATATTTTCCCGTTTATACAGTTTTACCAGTCGAGAACAATTATCTACTCTAAAATTATGATTGTGGCTGATTTAATAATAATAAATAATGTAAACAAAAACAATACACGACAATTTTATTATAATATCACGAAATAACATTTAATTTTATCGTAATTAAAACCATGGGAATTCATTAAAAAACAATGAATTTCACAGTTTCCTTGAGGAAAACTGGAAGCTGTAATAACCATGAACTTTGAAGTTTTGTGTTCTGAAATGTATGAAAAAAAGTTGATTTTTTCATGGTTAAGTTGCTTAACAACCCCCTTTTTTCATGGTTAATTTGGTCTAAACCATAAATTTCACTGTCGAAAACGATTAATTTGACAGTGCATTCATCGTTTCTTGTACCATGATATTCATAGTGTCCACCATAAAATCCATGGTAAAGTGAAAATGGAATTCATGGTTTTTTCACAATGTTTTTCTATTCGGGAGGGGAGGCTCTTTTATCAGTTAAGGGTAAATCCAGAGCATATCAAGCAAAACAACCATATTTTATAAGTTAGATTGTTGGCGTACGATCAATTTGAGAACCTGCAGTCAGATTAAAATTTTCAGATCTTTAACACAAATTTATAGAGCAAGATTCAGAATATTAGTTTAAGTTATCTTTGTGTTGCAATTCGTTTTATAGCGGTTGCTTATGAATTATGTTATTATTTGATTTAAAATAATGCCAATAAAACAATAAAAATTTTAATAATTTTTGAAAATATCATTTGATTTTGAAAGGTGTAGCAAAGCACACCGGGTCAGCTAGTCATAAATAAAAAAAAATATCGCAAACATAATTTATTTCAACTACCATCACTGTTCATACACGTACATTTAGAACATTCAATTTCGGGACCTCTTGCTAAGTGGAATCCTGTGGAAACGAAAATTTTTTTAAAATAAAAATGAAACTACCTAATTGATGAATAATGTACCTTGTGCGCCATCCATTGCCACTTGAAATATACCTCCAACACCTACGAAATCTATTTGACTGGGATCATCTCCTCGATGCCGACGGCTCCTTCAAACGGTCCTTCATTTTCTACTCGGTGGAGCTTCCAGAAGCTTCCTCCGAAGCTGGAAACAAACACAAATCTCAGCGTAGAATAATAATTCAACTAATTATTAGTTTCCGACGGGGAAAACTTACCTCCACGCTGTCAACGCTCGGATTTACGTTGCTTGTGCCAGGGCCCCGCAGGATGACAAGTGTGGTCTACTGGTCGACTTCCGACGACAACAAGTAAGCTGACTTAGGGTACGAACACAGTGAGCGCGAAGCGAACTGCGAAGCGAAATATTCATTCACCGGATGAATTTCGCAAGTTCGCTTTTGAAGGCCGGCCACAGTGCACGCGAATTGCGAAGCGGTTCAACACTGAAAAAAACCTTCGGTGTTGCAAAAATTAGTCACACGTGAAAAAATCTTTGCAAATTAACAAAACTGTGAGCGAGGGATACGCACCGCGCAAAAAAAAACTAATCCGCGTTAATTCCGAAAAACTCAATCAATTAGTAACAGTCGAATTTTGCAGTCTGACGCTATGAAACGCCATCTTAAAATCCAATACGGCGGCTTCCGTTCAACTTTAAAATAATTTAAATGACTGAAAATCGCAAAAAAAAATCTACTAAAACTATGACATAAATATAACAAAATTTTGAAAAAAAAATACAATATAATAATAACAAATATTACGAAACGCTGACAAAACTTTAATAAAAATATGGCAATAATGATAAAAATATTACAAAAATATTAGAAAAATATACCAAATCTATGATAAATTTGACATTGAAATGGCAAAGCCATGACCAAATTTAAAAAAAAATTGACAAAAATTAATAAAAGGTGACTAAATAATAACAACAAATTAGCAATAATGCCAAAACTCGAAATTAAAAACTTTGACAAATATTTGACAACATTATGGAAAATATGAAAGATAAAATAAAAATATGACAAATATAATAACTAATCAAAAATTACAAATACAGACCCCGTTCGTTTCGGCAACACGCCCGAAAATTTTATGTTGCCAAAATCGAATGTTGCCAAAATCGAACGGTTTTTTTGTCACTTTTTTATTTTTGATTATTAATTCAAATTTGTCAAAATTTATGTAAAACCTTATATTAGCATACAATTTTTCAATTTGACTCAATTTTATTAGTTATGTGCAATAAACATGGAAAAATTCATGTTTTTACTGTTTAAAACTATCATAATTAAGCCGAATGAAAAAATTTCATGCTAATATTACGTTTTACATTAATTTTTATTTGTTTGAAATGAAAATAAAAAATAAAAAAAGGCAAAAAAACGTCTTTTTTGGATGTTGCCAAAAACGAACGGTTTTTGCTCGTATGGTGCCAAAATCAAGCGGGGTCTGTATGACAAAATTTTGAAATAAAATAACATAAATCTGGCAATACTATGACCAAAATCTTACAAATGTGATAAAAATATATGCAACAAAAGTATGAAAAAATGTTACAAAACTATGATAAAACAAAACTATGACAATTGACAAAGGTTGTCATATTACTGTAAGATTTTTGTCATTTTATTTTAATTTTTGTCATAATTTTGTCATGTTTTCGTTTGTCATATTTTTGTCAAAAAAATCTGAATCCCCAACAACACTGAAATTGAAAAACCTTTAATATTACATGACGTTGAACGCAATTTATTGATATAAATATATAGATTGAAAAAAGTTGAAACCATAATAGCACTGAATTCGAATGACATGAATTTTACTTGACACGGAACGCGATTATTTGATGTAAATTTACATCACATATGATGTAAATAAAAAGAAGCATCACATATGACGGAATTTTCAGTGCGAATTAAATATTACACGTCTTAAATATTTACATGTCTTTCAAATTTTACACGTCTTTTGAAATTCATAGACGTGTGATATTCAACTCGCTCTGAAAATTCCATCATATGTGTTGCTTCTTTTTCGTTACATCATATGTGATGTAATTTTACAAATGTTTTTGGTCGCACACAATTCTTAACAACACTGAATAAGAAGTTTATTAAAATTACACGTCATGGAATGTGATAACGACATTGAATTTGTGTTCAATCAATATTACATACCCTGAACATGATAACGTCATGTAAAATTATAAACTGTCATGAACAGGACTATAGACAAAAGTAAACAAAGTGTCAAGTCAAGTTGTGCACCAAAGTATTTGTTTTAAGCAGTTTTCCCGCGAGTGAGGTTCCCGGAGATCTTCGTGAAGCAGGGATGCGGTTCCGGATGCGGCTCCACGTTACTGAACTTAGGATCCGGGGAAGAAAATGAAAGGGTGAAGTGAATCCTAATAAAAAAAATTGCGTGCTAATGCTAAACAAATTTTTGTCGCTAAATAAAATAAATTAAATAAGCTATAAAAAGGTTTAATTTTTATGAAGAGATGAGAAAATTTTATTATTGAATCATAGTTCTGTCAGATTTTTTGTTCATTTGATTGTAAGTTTTTTTTATAGTTTTGTCTTTTTTCGTTCGATTATATTCGTTTTACCACCTTCTCTTCATACTGAAAGTCTTTTCCAGTACAAATGCATTCGATGATTACTCTTGTATTTGAACTCACGGACATTGGCTTAGGAGGGAACTAACATGCCAACTGAGTTACACATATCACAAGCCCATAGATTTATACTGTATTTGTTTTCTCCACTCGTGGAGTGTTCCACCGTACCCGAGAAAAACAAACACAAAACGTCGCCAGTGTATTGCTATCTCACTCACTCACACGCTCTCTCGCAACACTGGCAAAATTATCGGTGGGCCACCGTCCGTAAGCAGAACTCCGACAGGTCAAAACCAGTGCAACACCGTCCGAATAAACAAACAGTTTGACAGCACCTAGTGGTGCACCAGTGCAACACTAGTGCAACACTCGGCATAAACAAATACGGTATTATATTGATTGTGTCATTTTTTCGTCGTATTTGCGATATATTTTTTACATATTCATCATTAATAAGGCCGGAACA
Organism: Uranotaenia lowii; assembly: GCF_029784155.1. Taxonomy (NCBI): domain Eukaryota; kingdom Metazoa; phylum Arthropoda; class Insecta; order Diptera; family Culicidae; genus Uranotaenia; species Uranotaenia lowii. Next base: position 98,444,643 of record NC_073691.1, on the reverse strand, counting down.
AATTTCAAATCCTTCTTTTGTCACTCGGAGTTGGAACATCGTGAGGGGGGGGACAATAAAAAATAATGCGAAAAACAAATAAATTGGAATAATTTGCACGAAATCTTGTATGCAACAAAGTTCCATAGAATATCATTGCACAAAACCTAAAAAATCAGTAATTTTTTATCGAAAAATTCAATAAAATCAAGAATACAGAAGGCGAAATAACTTCCATCTTCCAAAATTTGTTTCATTCATCTTGTAATCTTTTGAATTCTTGATTTTTTTTCGAAATTTACATTAAATACTTCAAACTTTATTTATTTCCCCCTTCGGGATTTTGGGAATTTCGAAGGGGGGGGTGAAAAGAAGAAATTGATATTTGTTCCAGCCTAAATTATTATTATTATTATTATTATTATTATATGTTTGGATTTGTCTTTTTTTTTAAATGTTGTGATTTTTATGTCGTATTTGTCATCATTTTGTCATTTTTCTTACATATATTTGAAAGTATTTTGTTATATTTTTATCTCATTTTTCATAATTTTGTTAGATTATTGTCATTATTTTTGACAAATTTTTGTCATATTTTTTTCAGAACTTTGTCATATTCTAGCCATTTTGCCTTATTTTTTGTCAGATTTTTGTGATTTTATTGTAAATTTGTTATTATTTTGTCATTTTTGTAAATTTATTGTCAAATATTGGTCCTTATATTAGTTCTGTCAAGTAATTTTATTATCAAATTTTGATTATAATTTTATCATAATTTTTTTTTCTCATTTGTCATAGTTTTGCCATTTCTGTGATTTTTTTCTCATATTTTTGTCTAATTTTGTAATATTTGTCATATTTTTTGGCTTAATTATTTAACCACATTTGGCGTGTTTTATTCAAAGTTTTGTCATTTGTCACTATTTTTTAGTCATTTTTTTTTAATTTTAGTAATAGTTATTCATATTTCCCACAGTTTTGTATTATTTTTGTCAATATTACTTTAGTTTTATAACACTTGTTATATTTTTGTTTATTCTTTTCAGTGCTTTTTTGCAGTTCTCTCAAAATTTTTGTTAAATTTTTGTCAGTAATTTTTCATCTACTTTTTTATCCCTTTTACTCATTTCTTATATTGTGGATGGACCTTACGATTTTCAGTTATTTATTGCATTTTGAATTAAGCGGAAACCGCCATCTTGTATTTCAAAATGGCGTCGGACAGCCAAATTCGACTTCTACTTATTGAGTACTTTCATCCAATACCCATATTGTGGAAGTTTCATGTGCTTTTCAGTCACTTCCAGCATTTTAAAGTTGAGTGAAAGGGGCCATATTGGATTTCAAGGTGGCGTCGGATAACAAATTCCAACTTCTATCCGTTCAGCCCCTTCACCCTATACACATATTGTGGGGCTTTCATGCCACCGGTCGTTTATTGCCAGTTATAATTTGTTTCAATAGAAAAAGACTGAAACCGCGTTTGTTTCGAAAATCCGCGCTAAAAAACCGTGCATTTTTCACTACCAAAACAGAAACGGCAATGAAAATTAAATAAATAAACTTTTGAAAAATTTTTTTTTGATAAATCATTTTACGATAAAAAATATCCGAGAGAATATTTTCAGTGTATGTCCGGATGAACAGGATGAATTCGCGCGATCCAGCCGGGTCTTCGCACGAAAATTCGCTTGCACTGTGGCCGGTCCATGTTTTTTTCAACGTGTTTCAATGAGAAGCGGTTTTTCGCGCGAATTGGAAATTCGCTTCGCACTTCGCACCGCGCTCACTGTGAATTCGACCTTACAAGAAGTCCCTTTTCGAATAAGAATTTATTACCACTATCATCCGCTTGGAATTTACGTGAATTTCATTTGTAATTTATGTGAAAGTAAAGTAACTTTTACGAGACCATCCTTGATACTCTGTGGTTACACAAAACTCACGTAGAATCGATAGGATGCCACAGAATCTAAATTTACGTGAAAAATCCCGTAGAAAAAATTTCAAAATTATTTTGGGTGTAGGACCACTAGAAAGATTAGTAGAAATCCTACTAGCCGCCTACTAGCCATCCCATTGTTTTCTAGTGGAAAATGGCCCAACCTAATGAATTTTAATGACTAGAAATGAATTTTCGGAATGACAGCTCGGTTGACATCTATGCTTATGTGTGAGTGCATTGCATTGAACAGTGTACATGTATGTGTAATGCAATAGAGTGGTCCAGTTTCAAAAGGCATTTATGTAAATTTTTCAATTAAAATATTTTTTTTAGTTTTTATTTCAATTTTATTGAAAACTTTATTCTACGCTATACAATAGACACTATATAAATAATATGCTTTCTTCATAAATTCTATTTTTAAGCACTAAAACACAGATTTCCTCTTGATGTCGCTTTTTCGTCACCATTTTGTTGCCGACGGTGAACTTCGATGGCCTGAGGCTGGGAACGATCGCTGAAGCGCACATGATGGACTGTCAAGGGCGACGGGACTCACCGAAACAAGAAAGCTTGTAGATACGGATAACGTACAATTGATGCAATGCAGGGTCAGGTATAACTAACCCTTTCCGATGTGCTTGACCAGATACTGAAATTTTAAAAAGAAAAGAAACAATTTAGCACAAAATTTGCAATTTAATAATTATAACAATTACCTGTTCCATCTATTCCACGAAATATTTTCAGCTCAGCAAAGTGACGACTTATTCAGTCGCCTGAATCCGACAATATGGCCGAAAACAGCTACTTGTTTTCAGTCAACATGATGAACATCAATACTGCACACGGGGGGGTTCATCTTGTTTTTTATAATACAGGCATGAACTATCCAAATTTATGCCAATACACACTCATCTGGCGCAACCCCTTATAAGGGTATATACGGGCGATAGTATTGGCGAAAAATTGGCCTCAGCCATAACCTCAAACTTTAATGAGCTGACGGCCTCACCAGTGATGCTAGGTGCGATACTAAAATCAGTATTCGTTTTTTTTTAAACTAATTATAATATTTCTGAATTGATTAAATTTTTTAACAATCAACAGCTGAACGTTTGAATTCTTTACGGGGCGTCTCTAATAAAATAGATGAAAATAAGCCATCTTCCGCTAATGAATTTTCAAGGTGAATTTAAAACATCTGAAATACATTTTCATGTACTGCTCGGTAAAGTAAAAAGAGTTGTTTCCAACTTCTAAACGAATGCAAAATCATTCACTGTTACAAAAAAAAAGTAAATTATTGAAAGCCACGTCTATGTTGACTATGAAAATAATAGCCTGCATGCCCTGATTATTTATAATATTGTCACATAATTCGCTACATCGTTCAAGTGTGCGATACAGACAGTTGTTTTTCAGTTCAGATAAATGTTGCGTTTAATTTCATATTCTAATAGAAATCTACGGGAAAGTTGCAAATTCTCAGTACTCATGAAAACGTTTTTCAATAAAAATTCAATTTAAAAATATAATCATTTTCCAAATATCAATGCATTTGGCAGCCCTGAACACCCAAAAAAATTAAAACACGAGCATCTGTGTGTCGCTTTTCCACAGGGCGAATTTGTCGATATTAGTACCGCAAAATCGCGTTTATCGTGCGCCCTTCTCAAAAATTGATTCTGTTCTCCCATGGTTTGAGGTTAGGGCTGAGGCCTCCTGCTTAGGTGGTGTTCGTGTAAAACTGTCAATATATCCTAATAGTGTAGTTTTGACCCGTTATCGGATAAGACTGGGTTAACTCCTTTTTGGTGTACAGGCCTTGTACCCTTTATAGGGTACATAGGCTGTACGTCATATCGTCGTGTCAAATTTACACATTATTTCAAACGCTTGCCCACTCGGTGGGGATGTGAGCAGTTTTTTGTGTGACATGAAATGTTGCATGCAAAAAAGTAAAATCGAGAGCAAGTTGGATTTATCAAATATAAAATATTTTAATCAATAATCACAAATATTTAAACACTTTTACACACTTTTTTAAAGATGAAATTTAAACTGCAGCAGCAAAACATCGCAGGCAACAGGATGGTGAAATCTGCAAGAAATTCAAACCAATTAGATGAATCGTATTTTTTCAGGAGATCTTAAATTGCCATTTTTTTTTGCATCATTTCCACTTTCCTCTTGTCAGCAATGAACGTTCGAAAGTTTCTGCCATATTTCCATGTCCGGCCCTGTAAATGAAAACTTATTTTATTAAATCAGAACACAAAACATAAAAAAATAACACTTACTACAATCCACCGTTGCCAACAACTTTTGCTTCTCAGGTGACGGCGATATTTTCACAAGATTGAAAACTACCCGTCTTGAAGCGTACTCGGGCTTTTTCAAAAAATGTGTAATATTGAAGTAAAAAAATGACCCCTTATTTGACAGATCCTGGAGGTTCGCAATAATGGGTCAATTTTACAACTGTTCAAGTGTTCCCCCAAATGAGTGTGTATGTGCACACTCATTTGGCGGAACACCTGAAAGTTGTAAAATTGACCCGTTTTTACGAACCTGCATTATCTGTCAAATAACGGGTCAATTTGTCGGGTCAATATTACACATTATTTCGAAAAGCCCGGGTACGCATCACGACGGGTAGTTTTATGTGTTGTCAAATTTTGAACCGTTTTGTTGCAAGTCCGCTGGACTGTTTGGAGGAGGATTTTAGTAAGTATTTTAATATTATCGTCAAAATAGTTTCGTTTCTAATACATTTGTATGATTCTCTTCACAGACTTTGCGTGGGCACATGAGGAGGGTTCCGATTCCGAACCAGAAATGCTTCGTGATAAACTATGCTGGTAAATGGTAAGCATTTTACTACGAATAAATTATTAAACCATCAATTAACAATCAATTATTCGCTCAACAGGTTGCCCTGTGACCACAAGCTGCGGAAATCATCATGCTTCGGAAAATGCTGAAATCGAGCGGTAGTATGTTAAAAATGTTAAGTTTAAAGTGAAGAAATAAAGTATGCTTTGTTTGAAAATATGTCATTTCATTTTCATTTTGTATTCCTTGCATGCAACGTTCCTTGTCGCTTGAAACTGCTCACATCTTCACAGAGCGCAAGCGTTTCAAATAATGTGTAAATTTGACCCGACGATATGACGTATAGCCTATGTACCCTATAAGGGGTACAAGGCCTGTACACCAAAAAGGAGTTAACCCAGTCTTATCCGATAACGGATCAAAACTACACTATAAGGGGTTGCGCCAGATGAGTGTGTGGGACGCGCTGATTTGGCGCCAATTCATTTTTCACAGTAACTCAATAAAACTTAAATTTGACAGTTGTTACGCTGTGAATAATTTGTTCTACAGTTTATGGTCGAATTCACAGTGAGCGCGGTGCGAAGTGCGAAGCGAATTTCCAATTCGCGCGAAAAACCGCTTCTCATTGAAACACGTTGAAAAAAACATGGACCGGCCACAGTGCAAGCGAATTTTCGTGCGAAGACCCCAGTTAATAATTCTTCTACTAGAATTTTTTTCAGTGTATTCACAAGTGTCAAATTTCTTTGTATTTGTAAGTTGTGAACCCTTCAACTGAAATATGTCACACATACATCTACATTTATGTTGTTCATGCGTATGCTATACAAACTAGATGAACCATCCTTTTGTACAACACTGCCCAGGTAACCATTTAGCACTGTTGTAAGCCGCTTTACAGCCCTATAAAAGCACTTCAGTGCCTATAAGCCGTAAATAATGTTTTCAAATGCTAATAGGCACTGTAAGATTGAAGCCCTGAAATAGGCCCTATATTGGCATTAAAAGCCGTTCATCAGAGCTTTCAAGCTGGGGTGCCAGGTGGTTTCATCAAAAATCAGGACAACGCGAAGTTAAAAATCAGGATTATTCAGGACATCTCTTGATTCATGAAAATAATAAAGATTTCTGCTTACAGTGCATAAATAAAAGCGCAATACAGGTGCTGTAAACGCCTTGATTTATGCTACAACAGTACGCAGCTTGTTGGCTAGCCGGTAGTTCATATCGAAAAACATTATTTGAATATCATCTGAACCGAAGATTACCATCTGTTAAATGGGTTTAACTATTTTATAACCTATTTATTCGATTTTCTCATAGTTTAACTACTAATCCGATCATATTTGAGAAGTTTTTTTGAAAATCAGGACAAATCAGGACATTTTAGGGACACATTTTCAAAAATCAGGACAAATCGAGAGTTTTTGAAAAATCAGGACAGTCTCTCGAAAATCAGGACAAATCCTGATAAATCAGGACACCTGGCACCTCTGCTTTCAAGCCCTGTATGATAGCTGTCATTACGAAGAGAGAAACAAAAAAGAAAATCAACTAGATTTTATAAAAAGAAGAGCTGTGAATTTATTTATTTTTAATCTTTTGGCTTAGGAGAAAAAAAAATGTAATTATTACGTTGATTTCAATAACGACCGCACATAATTATTTTTGTAATTGACTCCACAGGTCACCGAAGCGCTCGATAGGAAAATGGAATGCTGTTGGTATTCTCCATAGAGGAGAATCAGGTGCTAGGAAACATTATTCGACGACCGGCCGCAGCTGCAGAAAAGATAAGAGTTTGTCGGAATGAAACTACTGGAAACAGTTGTTCAGCCGACAAACTTTCTGTCTTAAAAGGCAGGAATATCAGCCAATTTGCCACCCAAGCTGCTGTTTTAGACGAACAACAGCGAATTATGTGAAGTGAATGATTCAGAAGGTTTTTTAGAGAAATATTCCGAGTGACTTCTTCAATTCATGGATTTGATTAAATAAAAATCAGAACAACAGTAAAAGAATCTGTCTTGTTTCTTATTGCTTCATTTAAATGGGCCAAATTTCCAAACATTCCTGCGTTGATAGGATAGGCTATCAAGTAAAGTGGCCGATTAAATGCAAAGTGGGAAAAGTTATGAGTTCGATTCCAGTTTCTACACAAAAAAAAATCAAAGGTAATGAAAGTTGTGAGGAGAAGAGAGATAGAGGAATACCTCCGGAAAAAGACGAATGTAAACAAATGATATTTTTTCCTATTTTTCTTCTAGTGGGTTGTACCCACTGGATTAGTATTTTGACATTTCCTCACAGGCCGTATATTGGCCGAAATACACGCCAAAATCGGCTTTTGGGCAGCACTTAAGTCGAATATAGAGCTTATGAGGCTTTGTAAGCATGTTCTATATTCGACTATAGAGCTAAAGTAGGGCCAATTTTAACGGCTTAATGGTTACTTGGGTGGTTGTTCATCTGGTTCCTGCAAAACGCTGCGGAAAATTTTCACTCTCTTCAAGCATGGCTACCGAAAGCCCACAAACAACTGCAGCTTTCTCTATTTAATTTCATTTTAAGAAATTATGAAAACAGGTAAGAAAATTTGAAAGAAAACAAGTGTAAACAGTACAGAATGATATTTAGTTTTCCAGTTTGGAACCTTTTTTCCATTCATCACAGGATCGTTACAAGCTCTTCGTATCCGATGGAAACTTCGCCAGTGAGGAACGCCTGGGTGGCTCCCAACGCGCCGGACTTTCTATTCCTCGATTTTCCAGAGTTTTCGGAATGCCTGCCGAGTTGGACAACTGAAATGCTGAGGATCTACGAAGCCCCTCATCAGTGTAAGGAAAATGGCAACGTAGGCCGTGGAGGCGAGATATTCCGTTACTACGAGTGCATTCGTCGGAAGACGTTACTGTGTTATGAATTAAGTGTTAAATATTGTGTATAGTGAAAAATTGAGAAGATTTGGGTAAATAAAATAAAAATGTATGAAAATCTTAACACATTGAAAATTTTAAATTCTTATTATTTTTGTCTGAAAATTGAATTGGCTATAGTACAGGTTTCGCGTTCACGCACACATGTACACATGGTCGTCGATCACTCACACATTCACACACGGTCGTTGTTCATTCAAACTGCCATTCTGGATCGGGAAATTCATTCCAAGTAGAATCGGGTGGGCCATTTTCTACTTGGCTGTCAGCAAAAGTTCTAGTAGAATTCTACTAGAAATGCTACTAGAATTCTAGTAGCCCTAGTAGAATAATTATTAACCGGGACCCGGCTCGATCGCGCGAATTCATCCTGTTCATCCGGACATACACTGAAAATATTCTCTCGGATATTTTTTATCGTAAAATGATTTATCAAAAAAATTTTTTTCAAAAGTTTATTTATTTAATTATTATTGCCGTTTCTGTTTTGGTAATGAAAAATGCACGGTTTTTTAGCGCGGATTTTCGAAACAAACGCGGTTTCAGTCTTTTTCTATAGAAACAAATTATAACTGGCAATAAACGACCGGTGGCATGAAAGCCCCACAATATGTGTATAGGGTGAAGGGGCTGAACGGATAGAAGTTGGAATTTGTTATCCGACGCCACCTTGAAATCCAATATGGCCCCTTTCACTCAACTTTAAAATGCTGGAAGTGACTGAAAAGCACATGAAACTCCCACAATATGGGTATTGGATGAAAGTACTCAATAAGTAGAAGTCGAATTTGGCTGTCCGACGCCATTTTGAAATAAAATATGGCGGTTTCCGCTTAATTCAAAATGCAATAAATAATTGAAAATCGTAAGGTCCATCCACAATATAAGAAATGAGTAAAAGGGATAAAAAAGTAGATGAAAAATTACTGACAAAAATTTAACAAAAATTTTGAGAGAACTGCAAAAAAGCACTGAAAAGAATAAACAAAAATATACAAGTGTTATAAAACTAAAGTAATATTGACAAAAATAATACAAAACTGTGAGAAAATATGAATAACTATTACTAAAATTAAAAAATATGACTAAAAAAATAGTGACAAATGACAAAACTTTGAATAAAACACGCCAAATGTGGTTAAATAATTAAGCCGAAAAATATGACAAATATTACAAAATTTGACAAAAATATGAGAAAAAAAATCACAGAAATGGCAAAACTATGACAAATGAGAAAAAAAATTTATGATAAAATTATAATCAAAATTTGATAATAAAATTACCTGACAGAACTAATATAAGGACCAATATTTGACAATAAATTTACAAAAATGACAAAATGATAACAACAAATTTACTTTATTGTAAACAAAAATCTGACAAAAAATAAGGCAAAATGGCTAGAATATGACAAAGTTCTGAAAAAAATATGACAAAAATTTGTCAAAAATAATGACAATAATCTAACAAAATTATGAAAAATGAGATAAAAATATAACAAAATACTTTCAAATATATGTAAGAAAAATGACAAAATGATGACAAATACGACATAAAAATCACAACATTTAAAAAAAAAGACAAATCCAAACATATAATAATAATAATAATAATAATAATTTATTAATGATGAATATGTAAAAAATATATCGCAAATACGACGAAAAAATGACACAATCTATACAAATCTATGGGCTTGTGATATGTGTAACTCAGTTAGCATGTTAGTTCCCTCCTAAGCCAATGTCCGTGAGTTCAAATACAAGAGTAATCATCGAATGCATTTGTACTGGAAAAGACTTTCAGTATGAAGAGAAGGTGGTAAAACGAATATAATCTAACGAAAAAAGACAAAACTATAAAAAAAAAACTTACAATCAAATGAACAAAAAATCTGACAGAACTATGACAAAAACATGACAAAATTATGACAAAAATTAAAATAAAATGACAAAAATCTTACAGTACTATGACAACCTTTGTCATAGTTTTGTTTTATCATAGTTTTGTAACATTTTTTCATACTTTTGTTGCATATATTTTTATCACATTTGTAAGATTTTGGTCATAGTATTGCCAGATTTATGTTATTTTATTTCAAAATATTGTCATACAGACCCCGCTTGATTTTGGCAACATCCGAGCAAAAACCGTTCGTTTTTGGCAACATCCAAAAAATACGTTTTTTTGTCTTTTTTTATTTTTTATTTTCATTTCAACAAATTAAAATTAATGTAAAACGTAATATTAGCATGAAATTTTTTCATTCGGCTTAATTATGATAGTTTTAAACAGTAAAAACATGAATTTTTCCATGTTTATTGCACATAACTAATATAATTGAGTCAAATTGAAAAATTGTATGCTAATATAAGGTTTTACATAAATTTTTACTAATTTGAATTAAAAATCAAAAATAAAAAAGTGACAAAAAAAACCGTTCGATTTTGGCAACATTCGATTTTGGCAACATAAAATTTTCGGGCGTGTTGCCAAAACGAACGGGGTCTGTATTTGTAATTTTTGATTAGTTATTATATTTGTCATATTTTTATTTCATTTTTCATATTTTCCATAATGTTGTCAAATATTTGTCAAAGTTTTTAATTTCGAGTTTTGGCATTATTACTAATTTGTTGTTATTATTTAGTCAACTTTAATTAATTTTTGTCAATTTTTTTTTTTAATTTGGTCATGGCTTTGCCATTTCAATGTCAAATTTATCATAGATTTGGTATATTTTTCTAATATTTTTGTAATATTTTTATCACCACAATTACGCGTCGCGTCAGCGTAGGCATAGTACTAAAATGCTAAAACGCAAAACTTGTTCTAAACAGCAGCGTTCTCCAACGTCGACGCTCTGTTTTTGAAAAAAATTCAAAATTGTAGCGCGTCAATGATAATTTTTAGGAAGTGTTTTCATCAATATTCTAAAAAGTTCTTCGTTAAATCATAACTCGATACATATTGAATCAGTGCGTTTAAAATAAATTAAATCGTGATTTACGAGGAGCAAAAAAAACAGCACGAATTTAATTTTGTTCATATTTCTACATTCCATTTTTTTACAACAAGAACACTTCAATATTATCGTAATAAAATCTATTCACAAATTTCAAAATAAATTATCACACTTTCTTATTTAATTTCTATTAGTTTTATTTTTGCAAAAATTGAAAACTCGAAAGTATTGGGTCACAATCATTTTAATTGGTTTCGTTACGAATACATGAATTCACAATTATTATAATCATGCTAATCACACTATTGTCCTTTTTGGCACTGAGGGAATTACTGGATCCACTACCGGCGGAAGAATTGAGTTGGTGGCTGACCAGAGAAACATTTCCCTTTGACGGAAAAGATTAGTAGGACCACTAGAAAGATTAGTAGAAATCCTACTAGCCCCCTACTAGCCATCCCATTGTTTTCTAGTGGAAAATGGCCCAACTTAATGAATTTTAATGACTAGAAATGAATTTTCAGAATGACAGCTCGGTTGACATCTGTGCCTATGTGTGAGTGCATTGCATTGAAAAGTGTGCTTGTATGTGTAATGCAATAGGGTGGTTCGGTTTCAATAGGCATTTATGTAAATTTTTCAATTAAAATAATTTTAAATTTTAATTTCAATTTTATTGAGAACTTTATTCAACGCTTCACAATACTATATAATATGCTTTAAAAATACATTCCTATTTTTGAGCAATAAAACATAGATTTCCTCTTGGATTCGCTTTTTCTTAACCATTTTCTATCCGACGGTAAATTTCGATGGCCTGGGGTTGGGAACGATTGCTGAAGCGCACATGATGGACTGGCAAAGGCGATGGGACTCACCGAAATAAGAAAGCTTGCTGATAGCGATAACGTGGAATCGATGCAATGCAGGGACTGGGGGACCTGACCCTTTCCGAAGTGCTTGACCAGATACTGAAATATTGAAACGAAAAGATATATATTAAGCACAAATTTTGTAATTTAATAATTATAACAATTACCTGATCCATCTATTCCACGAAAGATTTTCAGGCCAGCACAGTGACGACTTATTCAGTTGCCTGAATCCGGCAATATGGCCGAAAATAGCCATGTGTTTTCAGTCAACACGATGAACATCAATGTTGCACACATAGGGGGTTCTTCTTGTTTTGTACAATACAGCATGAACTATCCAAATTTATGCTAATATGTGGGACGCGCTGATTTGGCGCCAATTCATTTTTCACAGTAACTCCATAAAACTTAAATTTGACAGTTGTTACGCTGTGAATAATTTGTTCTACAGTTTATGGCAGAGTCTGGGTTCTGGCTACATTTAAGGCTCCAGCGCTGGAAGGCGTTGCTTGTACCGCCAACGGACCAACTGCACTTGTTGCAATGAATTGAATCCTTCTTCGCTGGGAGGCAATCAAACGCATTCCTCCTCTATCATATGCATTTTGAAACTACCCTGTGCAGCCTGTCGATCTACTTCCGGTTGGAGGATTGACTTACTGGCACTACTGGCAGGATCCTAGGATGGGAGGTGCCCCGGTCACTCCACACCTTCCAAACTCATCAACATACCAGAACAGTAACACGATGACGACAGTGCCACCTGCTCATCCATACGCTACCTTCAATCAGCCATTCACCGCACCTCTAGTTGCACCGTGCTGTCACCACGACCCATCGGCATTATATTTCAACCCGGTAATGTATAACAACCCATATTTTCTGCCGAACCGACGCGTGCCTATGTAAGCACTAGCTCCTCTGTATTTATAAACCAAGCGGATCATGTTACCATTCGTTCGCGCGATCACCCAGTTATCAATAATAAAGAAATTGTGGCATATTGCCAAAACTTTAACAGAATGCGAAGCGCATCTAAACTAAACACAATTCATAAAAATTTAGTAGCAAGTAATTATACTATCATTTTAGGAACCGAAACAAGCTGGGATGATAGTATAAAAAGCGAGGAAATTTTTGGATCGCGTTACAATGTCTACAGAGATGACCGAAATTTCAATTTGTCTGACAAGAAATCAGGCGGAGGCGTTGTAGTAGCAATAAGCTCTGCATTCGATTCTGAGCTCATTGAAATAACTAAGCACAAAGAATTTGAGCAGGTGTGGGCAAAAGCTCAAATCTTCAAGGAAACTCATATTTTTGGATCGATCTACTTTCCTCCAGAATATGCCAGTAAAGATTATTTCCAAAAGTTTCTACTGAGCATAACAGAACTATTCAAAAGCTTCCAACCCGAATTCAAAATTCACCTGTATGGCGATTTTAATCAATCGAATCTACAATTTTTACCCGATGAAGATAATGAAGCAATCCTTTTACCGATATTTGGAGATAATGAAACATTACAATTCCTTTTCGACAATCTTGCTACCATATAATCAAATAAATCATGTGAAAAATGCCTGCAATCGCTATCTCGATTTACTGTTTTCAAACTTGACTGATGACTTTTGTATTTTGGAAGCTACTAATCCAATTTGGAAAAATGAGATCTTTCATACAGCTATCGAATTTTCAATTATATGTTCTGACAACAAAGGAATACCAGAATACGAATATGAGGAGACCCTTGACTTTTTCCATGCAAATTACACAATGATTAAAACTAAATTACAATCAGTTAATTGGCAATCATCATTTCAAAGCGAAAACCAAACTGTCAATCAGGGAGCTATTTTTTATAACATTCTTGGTAATATCTTGAGTAAATATGTCCCAATAAAAATAAAGCGACGAACGAATAATAACAGAAATCCGCCATGGTTTTCAAAAGAGCTAAAGCATCTTAGAAATAAAAAGCAGAAAGCGCATAAAAACTGGAAAAAAACACCATCGCTAGCTAACAGTTTAGAATATCAAGAAGCATGCAACCAACTAGCCATATGCATTAATACCTCTTTCGAAGAATATAATAGGAAAACAGAGGAAAACATTAAATCTAACCCAAGAAGCTTCTTCAAGTATGTACGTTCCAAATTGAAAAGTAATAATTTTCCATCTCGTATGCACTTGGACAGCGCTAACGGCAATAATTCCCATGAAATATGTAATTTGTTTGCCAATTTCTTCCAAAGCGTTTACACCAGTTTTTCGGAAGCCGATCGCGACACTGCGTTTTTCGATTATTTTTCCGACTCAGCATCATTGACTGTGGTAGATTCAATCACCCTTGAGGAAATACACAAATCAATTTGCTCCCTGGATAGCTCCAAAGGGCCCGGGCCTGATGGAATTCCTCCATTACTTTTAAAAAATCTTGTAAATGAACTAAGTATGCCCTTGTTTCTATTGTTCAACTCATCGTTGAAATCCGGTGTTTTTCCTCAAGTATGGAAAGAATCTTTTCTTGTACCTATTTTCAAGTCGGGGAAAAAATCTGACATTAAAAATTACCGGGGTATAGCAATCTTATCGTGCATACCGAAACTTTTTGAAGCAATAGTGAATCAAAAAATATATAATCAAATAAAAACACTCATAATTGAAAAGCAACATGGATTTGTTAAAGGACGATCTACAGCGACTAATTTACTTGAATTCGTTTCTTATAATATCCACTCTATGGATCAAGGAAATTCCGTTCAGGCTCTATACACGGACTTCAGTAAAGCTTTTGATAGAATCGACATCCCCTTGTTAATTTTTAAACTACATAAAAACGGATTCAGTACACAACTGCTGAAATGGATTGAGTCGTATTTGACAAACCGTACACAAATTGTTAGATTCAATGGTTCACTTTCGAAAAGCATCTCCGTTACATCTGGTGTGCCTCAAGGCTCCCATCTCGGTCCCTTATTATTTATCTTATACGTCAATGACATTACTTATTTACTGAACCAGCTAAACGTGCTTATATACGCAGACGATATGAAGCTTTATATGATAGTCAACAACGAAGAAGATTTCAGGGTGTTTCAAAATGAAATAAATATTTTTTACAAATGGTGCAGTAAAAGTCTTCTTGAACTAAACGTGAAAAAATGTTCACATATTGTATTTACGAGGAAAAAATATCCGTCATATGAAATTGTTACATTAGGAAATGAGCCTGTGGAGAGAATCAATAAGATAAGAGATCTAGGTATTATATTGGACTCAAAACTTACCTTTGTAGATCACTATAACTCAATAATTCAAAAATCAAATAGTATGCTTGGCTTTATAAAACGTTTTAGTTATAATTTTCAAGACCCATATACATTAAAAACATTGTACACAGCTTATGTCCGATCCATACTTGAATACTGCAGCGTTGTTTGGTCCCCCTTTCAAATTTCTCATAAAAACCGTTTAGAATCCATTCAGAAACAATTTGTTCTATTTGCTTTACGAAATCTAGGATGGTCTCAGAGCCAATTACCAAGCTACGAATCACGCTGTTTACTAATAAATATTGAACCATTAAGTGTTAGAAGAGAATTTGCTGCAATCTCCTTTGTAAACGACATAATTAGTCAGCGTGTTCAATCTACTTATCTACTAAATCAGTTAAACTTTTATTGTCCGAGTCGCCAGTTGAGAACCAGAAATCTGTTTATTTTAACCTCTGCTCGAACTGATTATGGTAAAAATAGTCCAATCAATTGTCTAATGCAGAATTATAATAAAAACTACCAGAACATAGATTTTACTATGTCTAAACAGCAGC
The DNA here is from genome assembly GCF_029784155.1 of Uranotaenia lowii. NCBI lineage: Eukaryota > Metazoa > Arthropoda > Insecta > Diptera > Culicidae > Uranotaenia > Uranotaenia lowii. The sequence goes on along the minus strand of NC_073691.1, from coordinate 98,429,270 downwards.
TAAAAAGTGCTTTTTACGGCGACAGGCACTTAAGAACCTAATATTGTAGTATTTAAAGTAATATTAAGATTGTACTACTAGTTTTAAGAATATATATGTAGCCTACGATGTTTGGTGAAATAAATAAATAAATAAATATTCCGCAGTTTTGAAGTTGATGAGTTGGCTTCTAATCCGCTGGGCGATGATTAAACGAAGTCCATCTCTGCCTTAAAAAATACTTTACATTGCTGATCGAAAGCAACAAATCAAAACAAACGTTTTGGTTGCTATGATTCTTGACGCTGTATTGTGATCCCAAAATCGTCGTGTGCGTCGCGTCAGCGTTTAAGAACCAAACGTCGGCGTTGACAGCTGACGCGACGCGACGTCCGACGTGCTATTGTGCGGGGGCCTTCAGGGCACACCCAAAATAATCCGCACGTCGTGGCTACGTGAAAAACTACATAATTTTTATCCAATTGATTTTCACGCAAATTGTACGAAAAAAATAAGTAAACGCTCCCCTTATAGGAATTTTGGCTTGGTGAATATCGCGTACAACTTACGTGAATTTCAAGTGAGTTCAACGCGATGTGATGATGGAAGCAACGTAGAATGTGTTTAGTATTGAAATGATGTTTGAATCGTTTCTATTAATAGTTTTTCGTCTCTACTTTCGGTAATAAAAAATAAAAATAAATTTAATTTTATCGCAAACATAATTTATTTAAAATACCGTCACTTTTCATACACGTACACTGCCACTTCATTAAATTGTCATTAGAAAACTCAATTCCGGGATCTCAATGTGGAATCCTGTGGAAACGTAAAAAAATTTTAAATAAGAATGAAATTACCTAATTGATGAATAATGTACTTTGTGCGCCATTCCATTGTCACATGAAATATACTTTAAACACCTATGAAATCTTTTTGACTGGAATCGTCTCCTCGATGTCGACGGTTCCTTCTCACGGTCCTTCCTTTTCTACTCGGCGGAGCTTCCAGAAGCTTTCTCCGAAGCTGGAAACAAACACAAATCTAAGCTTAGAATGAATTAATTTTCGACGGGGAAATCAATATACACTTACCTCCACGCTGCCGACGCTCGGATTCACATTGCTTGTGCTAAGGCCCCGCAGGATGATAAGTGTGGTCTATTGGTCGACTTCCGACGACAGCAAAAAAACAAGTAAGCTGACTGACAAGAAGTCCCTTTTCGAATAAGAATTTATTACCACTATCATCCACTTGATATTTACGTGAAATTCATGTGAAAGTAAAGTAGCTTTTACCAGGGCATCCTTGATACTCTATGGTTACTACAAAATTCACGTAGAACCGATAGGATGCAACAAAATCTAAATTTTCGTGAAAAATCCCGTAGAAAAAAATTCAAAATTATCTTGGGTGCAGAAACACAGTGCACGCGAGCGAGCGAGCGATTCGCGCGAAGTATCGCGCTTCATTTGTACACGTTGAAAACTGGGAGACCGTTCACAGTGCAAGCGACGCGATTCGTACTATTCGCGCGAAATATCATTTCGAAAATTATCTGTCGCAGCAGTCGCGTGAATACTTTGTTTTGGTTCTCCCAAACTTCATATGAACATGCACTGAGATTATTTCTCGGCAGTTTTATTTGAAAATATATCGCGCTATTTTTAAATAATAAAAACATGATTTTCCTGATGGTTCATCTTACTTTTTAAATGAATTCGAAGCAGAGGCCAATTTCAACTATGACAAAGTTTCTCCAGCATATATTTGTCAATTTTCCAGTATATGGACGAAATTATAGTGACCAGCAATTTCTCAAGAGGAATTCAAAAACGAAACACACAATCACTATCTAATTATTTTTCAATTTCGAACTTGTAATTAATTCAAAGATCTCCACTGGCTCCGAATCGTCGACAGTTGAGGTCTTTTAAGGAGGCCTCATGCACTGGAGTTGTGGTTAATTTCATTTACTACTAATAGGATTATTTTCCAACCCTTTTTTAATTTTTTTTTTAATATCCAGAAATTGTGCAATCTGTAAAATAGAATGATAAATATGAATCTAGAACAATTTTATCTTACATTAAAATGCTTTTGAAATGAAATATTTGGTGCTTATTTTGCGAATCACGTGACGTGCGTTTGAACTGCATCGGCAATATTAACTAATTTTATTATTCTAGTTAGCTGTTTATATTATCGATGCATTTGAAATCAAGATTTTTCGCGCGTCGCCGATCACCACGGCAATCGGCAACCCTTTTTGCTGTACTGGTGCCGACACTTGGAAGATGTTTGATAGATGTCTGGTCAACATGGTTTGACGTCAGTGTTAGTCGCCGGCCCTGATATTGATAAAAACTCCGGTTTGAGGATTCAGCGATAAAAAAGTCTTGGGTGGTTTTATGACGTTGTTAAAAATTTTAATTGAATGTCACTTTCAAATTATTTTATCTTGATTTAAATAAAAATAACCCCTTGTGACGGATGATTAATAGCTTTGGTGCCACAAATAATAAACGCAAACATGAATATTCTGGCAACATTAATGTGTTGCTAAATTCGGAAAACCCATTTTATTTCCCTCAAATGTAATTAAGTTTAAAGAGCGACTTACATTCTGGCTTTGCTGCGTGCTGCTGACCCGACTTCCGGGTACTTTTTATGGATGCACCTTTCCGTGTGCCCTCCCATCTGGGGGCTGTCCAAAACCATGTTGATGAGGATGTCCTTATGGCCTGCTGGAGATTGTTGACGAACGAAGCCTTGGTACAATCTGTGCCCAGGTCGCTGCACGTGCATGCCCCGCAACCCGTTGGTTGCTAACTCGCAACCCTGCACGTTCCGGCTTGGGCCGCTGAACGCGCAGATCCTCCTGCTGGACGACAATCCGGTTATTCCGGCGACAATGCTCCTGCTGTGATGTCATCCGATGACCAATGGGTTTTCCCGGTCGCAATCGGGAACGCCTTCCGCTTCACGCACGTGGTTCTCCTAGTTTCGCCGATCCCTCGATGCCACTCGCCCTCTGGCGCCTTTTCCCTTGGGGAACCTTTGGCGCTTCTCGGCGCCTTGTGTCCAATGGGCACCGCGAGTGGAACTGCAATAGGCAGCAAGAACTAGCTGAAGTTTTCCGGCACAGTGGCTTCCTGACAATAAACGCTCCCACTACTGGCGAGGAGAATAGCGCACCAAGTGCTGAATCCGGTGAGCCGAATATCACCAAGGGTGAGAAAAGATGTGGCAAACCGAAGTGGCAAAGCGGTATGGCAGTAAAGGGGTAGCAAAAAGATGTGGCCAAGTAAGAAAAAGAGTATGGCAAAAAAAGGGTTCTATTGGGACGGAAAAGTGGGGTTAGAAAAAAGATTTGTTGAAGAAATCTAACCTCAACTTACTTCCGACCCCTTTTGGATGCTGATATGCCAACTGTGGCCACGCACGACCAACGAAATCTTTCCCTTTTTGTTAGCGCCTTGCGCAGATTTTCTCTCTGTGAGATTCGCTTTTGGCCGTGGTCGAAAGGTGTGTACAAGCGAACTGGAATAAATGTGCTTCAGTACTAATTTCTCGGCTTCTAAATTGTCGCTTACCTTTGCCTTTTGCGACGTCTTCCGCCCTTAATCGACCGACAATTCCTTCTGGCCTAGGCGTGCGCTTCTGCAATTTAAAATTGTGCCGGTTGTAGCAGATTCGGATCGCAGATTCTGGTCTGTTGCTTACCTGTGCCTTTCGATGTTTCACTCGCACGTTTTTCCCGTGGGGGAAGAAAAAGCTTTGCTTATGTGCCTGACCGATCCCTTGGACCGCGTCCAATCTGATTTTCTTTTCCGTGCCGATTTCTAGCGGCTGCGGTGCACACACCACTCGCGAAACGTCGAACCCGACTCGTGTTTTGCGGCACTTTCAACTGTCCGTAAAAATTTTGCGCTGGCGAGCTTCTTGCTTGTCCCGGAACTAGTGACGACTGTCGGTCAGTCGAGCCAACCGCAAAACTTAAAATTTTCCCACGAATGAAAATTCACTGGCGTCTCTCTTGTGGCCAACTTGCGCTCAAACGGTTTAGTTTTCAATCCAATGTCTGGTTGACAATCCTTCCGAATTCCGAGTTCTTTCGGTTATTTTTGCTCAGTGTTTGATATTTGTTTTCATCGACAGGGGTGTGTTTCTTGTTTGCACGCTCCTAATTATTTGATGGGAAATGGGTAAAAGTAACTGTTTGCGTATTTGCTCCTAATGTTGTAATTTTCTTGAATAACTAGATGCGCCTGCACATTTTTCGATCGGTCAAAAATTTACATGGATTTTTTTCACACCTTGTTCTGAACGTTCTTGAATTATTGTTTACACATATCAGTAGACAAGTATGCAATGTGACGATGTTTGCTTAGCGAAATTTCAGTGATCCACGCTAGACTGTCAAATATCACAAATCTAAAAGTCCGGACCGTCCGGTCCGTACAACTGGTGAAATAGTCAAAAGCCGGACCAAGTAACAAACCAATACTGGACCGTTTCAAGGCCCTGGTTAAACGTCTGAACGTCAACACAATATATTAATTTTTGGAAACAAACCATGTCCATTTTAAAGCTATTCTTTGATCTGTTGACTTAAAGAATCTGTATGGAATTTCTGGATATGTTTAAACATTTTGATATTGAAAAGAAATAAAAGTTTATTCATTCAGTTTAAATTTATTGTAACAATTATCTGCGATAAGATAAGGAATCATTGATATGGTTAAGAAGTGGTTGAGATTGAGGTTGAGCCTGTTGTTCTGCCGCATGTCTTCAACACGTCCCTCAGGCTCTCTACTTTGACTTTGACCCTAGCATTATCACAGCCTTGTTTCGCTGTCCACTAGGTACGGTTTCAGAACACAGTTCACATAATACTTGATGCTGGAATAAAGTTCAATTGGAAAAAGCACTGATTCTAGCCCAATTAAATTTAAACTTACGAATTTTGATAAAGGATATTGATAGTGGACCCATCTTTGCCAACCTTCGCTCGTTGTAAATGGGAACCTTTCGTTTGATCTAGAAATAATATAAGCCCTTATTAAAGCAAAGTTTCGCAATAAAATATTTTGAAAATATACCTTGAAATTCCGAAGAAGTTCCATGACTTTTTCAAACGTTTTGTTTACAATTTGGAATGGCATGACTGCTGTGATTAGTTAGTTCTCGTATTCAAGAGACATACACATTTGACGGTGAGAGAAAACAGCGAAATCGTAGTTTTGTTTGTTTTTTTGTTTGTTTTGCTAGGATTTTAACACTCTCGTGTTATTCATCCCTTTTCCTCCGTGGCTTGTCAAAATTTTGAATGGTGTTCGTCGTGTGTACTCATTTTAGTTGTTGGATGTACTCATTTTTGATGTTGTATTATATTTGGTCCATTAAATTACTTTTTTGAAGAAACAGTATAATTTTCTTCTCTTCGATGGGACAGTTGGATAGGATCTGTCTAAGGTCGAATTCACAGTGAGCGCGGTGCGAAGTGCGAAGCGAATTTCCAATTCGCGCGAAAAACCGCTTCTCATTGAAACACGTTGAAAAAAACATCGACCGGCCACAGTGCAAGCGAATTTTCGTGCGAACACCTGGCTGGATCGCGCGAATTCATCCTGTTCATCCGGACATACACTGAAAATATTCTCTCGGATATTTTTTATCGTAAAATGATTTATCAAAAAATTTTTTTTCAAAAGTTTATTTATTTAATTATCATTGCCGTTTCTGTTTTGGTAATGAAAAATGCACGGTTTTTTAGCGCGGATTTTCGAAACAAACGCGGTTTCAGTCTTTTTCTATTGAAACAAATTATAACTGGCAATAAACGACCGGTGGCATAAAAGCCCCACAATATGTGTATAGGGTGAAGGGGCTGAACGAATAGAAGTTGGAATTTGTTATCCGACGCCATCTTGAAATCCAATATGGCCCCTTTCACTCAACTTTAAAATGCTGGAAGTGACTGAAAAGCACATGAAACTCCCACAATATGGGTATTGGATGAAAGTACTCAATAAGTAGAAGTCGAATTTGACTGTCCGACGCCATTTTGAAATACAAGATGGCGGTTTCCGCTTAATTCAAAATGCAATAAATAACTGAAAATCGTAAGGTCCATCCACAATATAAGAAATCAGTAAAAGGGATAAAAAAGTAGATGAAAAATTACTGACAAAAATTTAACAAAAATTTTGAGAGAACTGCAAAAAAGCACTGAAAAGAATAAACAAAAATATAACAAGTGTTATAAAACTAAAGTAATATTGACAAAAATAATACAAAACTGTGGGAAAATATGAATAACTATTACTAAAATTAAAAAATATGACAAAAAAAATAGTGACAAATGACAAAACTTTGGATAAAACACGCCAAATGTGGTTAAATAATTAAGCCAAAAAATATGACAAATATTACAAAATTAGACAAAAATATGAGAAAAAAATCACAGAGAAAAAAAAATTATGATAAAATTATAATCAAAATTTGATAATGAAATGACCTGACAGAACTAATATAAGGACCAATATTTGACAATAAATTTACAAAAATGACAAAATAATAACAACAAATTTACAATAAAATCACAAAAATCTGACAAAAAATAAGGCAAAATGGCTAGAATATGATAAAGTTTTGAAAAAAAATATGACAAAAAATTGTCAAAAATAATGACAATAATCTAACAAAATTATGAAAAATGAGATAAAAATATAACAAAATACTTTCAAATATATGTAAGAAAAATGACAAAATGATGACAAATACGACATAAAAATCACAAAATTAAAAAAAAAAAAAAGACAAATCCAAACATATAATAATAATAATAATAATAATAATTTATTAATGATGAATATGTAAAAAATATATCGCAAATACGACGAAAAAATGACACAATCTATAAAAATCTATGGGCTTGTGATATGTGTAACTCAGTTGGCATGTTAGTTCCCTCCTAAGCCAATGTCCGTGAGTTCAAATACAAGAGTAATCATCGAATGCATTTGTACTGGAAAAGACTTTCAGTATGAAGAGAAGGTGGTAAAACGAATATAATCGAACGAAAAAAGACAAAACTATAAAAAAAAACTTACAATCAAATGAACAAAAAATCTGACAGAACTATGACAAAAATATGACAAACGAAAAAATGACAAAATTATAACAAAAATTAAAATAAAATGACAAAAATCTTACAGTACTATGACAACCTTTGTCAATTGTCATAGTTTTGTTTTATCATAGTTTTGTAACATTTTTTCATACTTTTGTTGCATATATTTTTATCACATTTGTAAGATTTTGGTCATAGTATTGCCAGATTTATGTTATTTTATTTCAAAATTTTGTCATACAGACCCCGCTTGATTTTGGCAACATCCGAGCAAAAACCGTTAGTTTTTGGCAACATCCAAAAAAGACGTTTTTTTGTCTTTTTTTTATTTTTTATTTTCATTTTAAACAAATAAAAATTAATGTAAAACGTAATATTAGCATGAAATTTTTTCATTCGGCTTAATTATGATAGTTTTAAACAGTAAAAACATGATTTTTTCCATGTTTAATGCAAGGAATATTTAAATAAGGTAGTGTCGAGAGCCATATTGGATTTTTTTTTGTGACGTCACAAAAACGAATGTTTGGAAATTTTATATGGGAATGGCAGAAATTAAAAAAAACATGTTTTAGAACGAAAATGAATTTCAATTTCATTTTGATTGATTTGTAAGACCTCTATTTCACCACCACTATGTTATGAAATTTTCTGGTCCTTTGAAGATTGCATTATGTTTTTTTCTCATTTTAATAATGAACGCAATGTCATCTTGAAGCTAAAACGTTCAAAAACGAAGATAAAATCTACTTTAAAAAGGTCTAGCTGGTAGTTATTGAGTGTTCAACTGATTGTCATGATTTTTATCCAATCGGTTTACCATATTCAATTCTTATGTAGAACAATTAACATCAATTGATTATTGTTAACTCGATTTACTAAAATGCGAATAAATAATTGTGGTTTTATATAAAAGTTTGTTTTTTGATTACCTTTTTGTAATAAGGATCTTAAACTGCACTGATTTGATCATTTTCATGGAAGACTTTGAATTTATTTGAAAGTTTTGCAAATTTGAGTAGGGAAAATCCACCATTTTCTCTGACTTCGATGGTCTATTTCATACAAAAATTACTCGAAAATCCAACTTATTTGTACCGATCTTGAAGAGCAAGAATTGTTCTAGAATAACAGGTATTACAAGTGGAACATTTCCAGCAAATTATCAACGAAAAAGAGGGCTTGAGATATAGCTCAGTTGGCAAGTCAGTTGCTTCCTGAGCGGATGTCCGTGAGTTCGAGCCCAAGAGTAAACATCGAACACAGTTGTACCGGATAAGTTTTTCAATAACTTTCCGCCAACTGCAACGTTGATAAAGTCGCGAATGCCACAAAGATGGTAAAACGACTATAATCGAAACAAAAAAAAAAAAAAATCAACGAAGAAGGCAAATTTCCTAGTAAATTACCAGATTTTTCGTGATTGTGACGTCGCAGTGTGTACTAATACTAAAGTAGGGCTGCCTCGACACTACCTTCTTTAAATGTTCCTTGTGTTTAATGCTCATAACTAATATAATTGAGTCAAATTGAAAAATTGTATGCTAATATAAGGTTTTACATAAATTTTGACTAATTTGAATTAAAAATCAAAAATGAAAAAGTGACAAAAAGAACCGTTCGATTTTGGCAACATAAAATTTTCGGGCGTGTTGCCAAAAACGAACGGGGTCTGTATTTGTAATTTTTGATTAGTTATTATATTTGTCATATTTTTATTTCATTTTTCATATTTTCCATAATGTTGTCAAATATTTGTCAAAGTTTTTAATTTCGAGTTTTGGCATTATTACTAATTTGTTGTTATTATTCAGTCAACTTTTATTAATTTTTGTCAGTTTTTTTTTTTAAATTTGGTCATGGCTTTGCCATTTCAATGTCAAATTTATCATAGAATTGGTATATTTTTCTAATATTTTTGTAATATTTTTATCACCATTGCCATATTTTTATTAAAGTTTTGTCAGCGTTTCGTAATATTTGTTATTATTATATTGTATTTTTTTTCAAAATTTTGTTATATTTATGTCATAGTTTTAGAAGATTTTTTTTGCGATTTTCAGTCATTAAAATTATTTTAAAGTTGAACGGAAGCCGCCGTATTGGATTTTAAGATGGCGTTTCATAGCGTCAGAAAAATTCGACTGTTACTAATTGATTGAGTTTTTCGGAATTAACGCGGATTGGTTTTTTTTTTGCGCGGTGCGTATCCCTCGCTCACAGTTTTGTTAATTTGCAAAGATTTTTTCACATGTGATTAATTTTTGCAACACCGAAGGTTTTTTCAGTGTTGAACCGCTTCGCAATTCGCGTGCACTGTGACCGGCCTTCAAAAGCGAACTTGCGAAATTCATCCGGTGAATGAATATTTCGCTTCGCGCTCACTGTGTTCGTACCCTTAGGGTACGAACACAGTGAGCGCGAAGCGAACTGCGAAGCGAAATATTCATTCACCGGATGAATTTCGCAAGTTCATTTTTGAAGGCCGGCCACAGTGTACGCGAATTGCGAAGCGGTTCAACACTGAAAAAAAACCTTCTGTTTTGCAAAAATTAATCACTTGTGAAAAAATCTTTGCAAATTAATTTGCAGAATCAAAACTGTGAGCGAGGGATACGTACCGCGCCAAAAAAAAATAATCCGCGTTAATTCCGAAAAACCACGTTAACTTCGGAAAACGGCGGAAAAACCTTGCGCGTTCTAGGACCGCGGGGATTATGAAAATGAATCTTAAGGTCATGAATTGCCTGGACTTTATGAGTACGTCGGAGAATAGATTTTTGACACCCAAATCCTGTATGACGGCTTCAGCCTAACACCAACATGCTTTAAATGACTGAATCAATTAGAAAAAGTCGAAATTTGCAGTCTGACGCTATGAAACGCCATTTCAAAATCCAATACGGCAGCTTTCGCTCAACTTTTAAATATTTTAAATGACTTAAAATCGCAAGAAAAAAAATCTACCAAAACTATGACAAAAATATAACAAAATAATGAAAAAAAAATTACAGTATAATAACAACAAATATTACGAAACGCTGACAAAACTTTGATAGAAATATGACAAAGGTGACACAAATATTACAATATGATAAAAATATACCAAATCTATGATAAATTTGACATTAAAATGGCAAAGCCTTGACCAAATTTTAAAAAAATCTGACAAAAATTAATAAAGTTGACTAAATAATAACAAAAAATTAACAATAATTCCAAAACTCGAAATAAAAACTTTAACAAATACTTGACAACATTATGGAAAATATGAAAATTGAAATAATAATATGAAAAATATAATAACTAATCAAAATTTACAAATATGACAAAATGTTGCAATAAAATAACATAAATCTGGCGATACTATGAAAAAAATCTTACAAATGTAATAAATATATATGTAACAAAGCTATGAAAAAATATGATAAAAATTTAACAAAACAACGATAAGAAAACAAAATTATGACAAACAGTTGACAAAGGTTGTTATAGTACTGTAGGATTTTTGTCATTTTATTTTAATTTTTGTAATAATTTTGTTTCATTTGTCGTATTTTTGTCATAGTTCTGTCAGATTTTTTGTTCATTTGATTGTGAGTTTTGTCTTTTTTCGTTCGATTTTAGTCGTTTTCACATCTTCTCTTCATACTGAAAGCACTGACCATACTGACTGGACACTCGATTTCGTTTTCTGGATAAGTTTTCCAGAAAAAAAACAAAAAAAAATCATTTTTCCAACAGTACGCAATGTCGATTCCAGAGTGCGCATCGATCGATTTGAAGAAATGCTATCCCAGTTAGGAAATGCCACCCAACTTTAAAAATAAAACACGCAATTTCTACGATAAAATCGGGCTAAACAGGACCATTTTTCCTACAGGGCATTTTTTGTCAAATTTTTCAGGTTCGCCACCTGCCGTCGGTATTGCGAACCTGCAAAATCTGACAACAAAAAATTAGACAGAAAATGGTTGAATTTTTGTTCTAAGAGTCAAGTCAGTGTGGTCAGTGCTGAAAGTCTTACCCAGTACAACTGCATTCGATGATTACTCTTGTATTTGAACTCACGGACATTGGCTTAGGAGGGAACTAACTTGCCAACTGAGTTACATTTTTAACATCCCAAGCAACCAAAAGTCGCGTTTTTACTTAACTCCGAACTCCAAAGTTCACATTTGGCTGAAAAAATGTATTACGGGAACCTCAGGTGACTCTTGTCGCGTAAAAGTTACTCAGGAACTTCCATCGCCCTTTGAAAGGTTAAACTATCGATAACGGAGCTTCTAAGCGCTTTTAATGGAACTTCTTTCAAGAAGGTCGATAGCGTTCGCGTTACATTCCAAAACGCACCATTAAGATACTTGAAGGCGTTTTAAAGAACCTATATGGGAAATCTAAGCGACATGTCAAAAATGTTTTTCAAGAAGGTCGATAACGTTCGCGTAACATTCTAAAGCGCACCATTAAGATACTTGAAGGTGTTTTAAAGAACCTATATGGGAATTCTAAGCGACATGTCAAAAATGTTATTCAAGAAGGTCGATAACGTTCGCGTAACATTCTAAAGCGCACCATTAAGATACTTGAAGGTGTTTTAAAGAACCTATATGGGAATTCTAAGCGACATGTCAAAAATGTCTGTCAATTTCTTGTCATGGTATTTTTTTTGTTTATATCTGTACTGATATTTACAAATGGAATTCAAGATTTTTTCGAATTTTTCTTATAAATGTTTAATAAGATATTCGAATAAATTTTTGATGATGCGAATTTTTGTTATGATTCATATTGTGTACTGAAAGTCCTTTGAAAGAAATAAGGTACCTTCTGTTGACCAACCCACTCAATCATCTCAAATGACATTAAGTTTAAATACTTATCATTACAGTGGCAATTAGCTATTGCTGGATTGGTCGAGAGGCTGGTGAGTTTCATTGCAACCTAGAGAGCAGCGGTTCAATTCTCTAGGCGTGTAAGCACCCAGGTAACCATTTAGCACTGTTGTAAGCCGCTTTACAGCCCTATAAAAGCACTTCAGTGCCTATAAGCCGTAAATAATGTTTTCAAATGCTAATAGGCACTGTAAGATTGAAGCCCTGAAATAGGCCCTATATTGGCATTAAAAGCCGTTCATCAGAGCTTTCAAGCCCTGTATGATAGCTGTCATTACGAAGAGAGAAACAAAAAAGAAAATCAACTAGATTTTATAAAAAGAAGAGCTGTGAATTTATTTATTTTTAATCTTTTGGCTTAGGAGAAAAAAAAATGTAATTATTACGTTGATTTCAATAACGACCGCACATAATTATTTTTGTAATTGACTCCACAGGTCACCGAAGCGCTCGATAGGAAAATGGAATGCTGTTGGTATTCTCCATAGAGGAGAATCAGGTGCTAGGAAACATTATTCGACGACCGGCCGCAGCTGCAGAAAAGATAAGAGTTTGTCGGAATGAAACTACTGGAAACAGTTGTTCAGCCGACAAACTTTCTGTCTTAAAAGGCAGGAATATCAGCCAATTTGCCACCCAAGCTGCTGTTTTAGACGAACAACAGCGAATTATGTGAAGTGAATGATTCAGAAGGTTTTTTAGAGAAATATTCCGAGTGACTTCTTCAATTCATGGATTTGATTAAATAAAAATCAGAACAACAGTAAAAGAATCTGTCTTGTTTCTTATTGCTTCATTTAAATGGGCCAAATTTCCAAACATTCCTGCGTTGATAGGATAGGCTATCAAGTAAAGTGGCCGATTAAATGCAAAGTGGGAAAAGTTATGAGTTCGATTCCAGTTTCTACACAAAAAAAAAATCAAAGGTAATGAAAGTTGTGAGGAGAAGAGAGATAGAGGAATACCTCCGGAAAAAGACGAATGTAAACAAATGATATTTTTTCCTATTTTTCTTCTAGTGGGTTGTACCCACTGGATTAGTATTTTGACATTTCCTCACAGGCCGTATATTGGCCGAAATACACGCCAAAATCGGCTTTTGGGCAGCACTTAAGTCGAATATAGAGCTTATGAGGCTTTGTAAGCATGTTCTATATTCGACTATAGAGCTAAAGTAGGGCCAATTTTAACGGCTTAATGGTTACTTGGGCAGCTTTTGTAATCAAAACAATACAATTAAAATCAATGAGATAGACCATGATAGACCGGCAACCTAGCAATCTGACAAGTGGTTGTCAGAGCAATCTGTCAATTGGATTTTTTTTTCGGCGCGTAGAAGTTTCTTGACATTCTCTTAGGAGCTGAATAGCGTTCTCTACAGCCCCCTAAACGAACTTGAAAGTAGCTTTAAGAACTTAAATTTTGGGCTGATTAGCATTCTCTTCAGACACAAACGAGAGCTGATTAAGCTTCTATGGAACCTTTTTAAGGGAATTCTGGTTGCTTGGGATATTCAACATTATGTCATTTTTTTTAAATTTTGTGTTAATTTTTTGTCAGATTTTTGTGATTTTATTGTAAACTAGCTGATCCCATACGAACTCCGTTTCGCTTTCAACTTGGAATATGTCATGAACAGTTTGTATGAAAGCTAATTGCCAAGCATTTTCCAGATGCACTTCTGAATTCATTGTTAAGTAATACCTAATTGCAAAAATATTGGTCGATCACTTTGTCTGTCGTCTGCCACTAAATTTGAAATCAGAAATCCTTTGAGCGTGCCAAAAAACCACGTGTATAAATTTCGACTCGATCATTGCATAACAACGCAATTATTGCCAAAAAGCTAAACCCCATTTCGGGGGCTCTTATACAACCTTTGATGACTGAAATCGATTGCCCTTCCCTCAAAACTGCCGTGTGCAAATTTTCAAAGCAATCCATTGAATAATAACGTCAATATTGCTAAAAACAGTGAAAAACTAATTTATACGGACGACCCCTTTCGTCGACCCCTGGCAAATCATTTGACATCTGAAATCGGTTGCTCGTCCCTGAAAACTACCGTGTGCAAATTTTCATCCCAATCCGATGTAAAATAACGACGATATTGCAAAAATATTGAAAGGTTTATATGGACGACCCCCTTTGCCGGCCCCTTACACTGAATTTAATACCTGAAATCCATTGCTCATCTCTCAAAACTCTCGTGTACCAATTTTCGTCTGAATACGATGTATAATAACGACAATATCGCATCAACAGTGAATAGTTAATATGGACGACCCCTTTGGCCGACCCCTAATTTTAGTTTGGATTAGTGAAATCAGTTGTTTGTCCCTAATAACTCCTATGTGCAAATTTTCACCCCAATCCGATGTATAAAAACGTCAATATCACTAAGATACTGAAAATTTTATATGGACGACCCCTTCTGCCGGCCCCTTACACTAAATTTGATACCTGAAATCGATTGCACGTCACTCAAAACTATCGTGTACCAATTTTCAACTGAATACGATGTATAATAACGTGAACATCGCAAAAACAGCAAACAGTTAATATGGATGACCCCTTTGGCTGACCCCTTACACAAAATTTGACACCTGAAATCGATTGCTCGTCTTTCAAAACACTCATGTGCAAATTTTCAACACGATCCGACGAAAAGTAACGTCAATATCGCGAAAACAATATTTGTCTTCTATCGACGACCCCCTTTAGAAGGGGTCATCCGAAAATCTAAAAACATTTTTCATCCTTCCTGGTCCTAATGAGCATCCATGCCAATTTTCAGCTCTCTAGCCCTTAAGATGGCTGAGTCTATAGAGGACAAACAAACAAACAAACAAACAAACAAACAAACAAACAAACAAACAAACAAACATACAGAAATTGCTTTTTATATATATAGATTTGTTGTTATTATTTTGTCATTTTTCTCATTTGTCATAGTTTTGCTGCTATTTCTGTGAATTTTTCCTCATATTTTTGTCTAATTTTTTTTTAAATTTGTCATATTTTTGGCATAATTATTTTACCACATTTGTCGTGTTTTATTCAAAGTTTTGTCATTTGTCTTTATTTTTTTTGTCATATTTTTTAATTTTAGTAATAGTTATTCATATTTTCCCACAGTTTTGTTATATTTTTGTCAATATTACTTTAGTTTTATAACACTTGTCATATTTTTGTTTATTCATTTCATGCTTTTTTAAATTTTGTTAAGTTTTTGTCAGTAATTTTTCATCAAATTTTTATCCCTTTCACTCATTTCTTATATTGTGGATGGACCATACGATTTTCAGTTCTTAATTGCATTTTGAATTAAGCGGGAACCGCCATCTTTTATTTCAAAATGGCGTCGGACAGCCAAATTCGACTTCTACTTATTGAGTACTTTCATCCAATACCCATATTGTGGGAGTTTCATCTGCTTTTAGTCACTTCCAGCATTTTAAAGTTGAGTGGAAGGGGCCATATTGGATTTCAAGATGGCGTCGGATAACAAATTCCAACTTCTATCCGTTCAGCCCCTGCGCCCTATACACGTATTGTGGGGCTTCCATGCCACCGGTCGTTTATTGCCAGTTAGAATTTGTTTCAATTGATAAAGACTGAAACCGCGTTTTTTTTCGAAAATCCGCGCTAAAAAACCGTACATTTTTTATTACTAACACAGAAACGGCAATGATTATTAAATAAATAAACTTTTGAAAAATATTTTTTTGATAAATCATTTTACGATAAAACATTTCCGAGAGAATATTTTCAGTGTATGTCCAGATGAACAGAATGAATTCGCGCGATCCAGCCGGGTCTTCGCACGAAAATTCGCTTGCACTGTGGCCGGTCGATGTTTTTTTCAACGTGTTTCAATGAGAAGCGGTTTTTCGCGCGAATTGGAAATTCGCTTCGCACTTCGCACCGCGCTCACTGTGAATTCGACCTAAGACTGTTCCCAAGACCGGACTCGATCCTAAGCGAAATCGTAGAGCGAAATTGGGGATTGACGAAATTTTTGTGTGCAAACTCTAGCGCAAGAAAAAAATCACAACATCGTATCAAAATTTCTGCACATAGAATTAAATGTAACACCCTTAAAAATTATTCTACCAATTCCCTACACAGTAAACGAAAATTACCGAGTTCGGTAATTGTTTTACCGAAATTCTAACATGTGTAAATCGTTAAACTGTTCGGTAATTTTTTCGGTAAAAAAATAAACGAACATCGGTAAATGAAGAATCGATTTACCGATGTTCGTTTATTTTTTACCGGAAAAATTACCGAACAGTTTAACGATTTACACATGTTAGGATTTCGGTAAAAAAAATTACCGAACTCGGTAATTTTCGTTTACTGTGTATAAATTGATTTATATAAATATCCTTTTCTTTCCTATCCATTTAGTTTTTTCTCAATTAGTGGTATGAATAAGGTTTAGCAATTGCTTCGGTAGCTTTTACTTTGCTCGAAATCAAGCAAAGCAAAAGCCCAAAGCATTTGCTTAGTTTGGTATGAATAAACGTTTGCTTAGCAGATGTGTACTAAACTCTTAGAACATAGCTTTTGCTTCGAAAAAAAGAGCTATCCAACCAGCAGAATCTGAAATTTTCTAAAGTAAAATGAAAGAAGACGATAAAAAAATTGAAAAGTACGGCTAAAATAGCCATGAAATCGACGGTGCGGGTGGTGGGTGTAAGAACGATCGGAAAAATTTAAGTCAATACATGCTCGTATGTTGATGTTTGAAGAAAATTGAATATTGTCAAACAAAAAATTACCTAGCTTTATCATTTATCATAAGCTCTCCCACACGTTTTCGGATCGGGATAATCCGATATATAAAAAAAATAGGCAATAGGCGCGCATCTTAACTTAGATGTTTTTTTTAATCTTTGAATTATAAAAAAAAATTATATAAACTTGGGAGATCTGAATTATGTTTTTAATTATTACAACTTTCTTCCAACTTCAAGCCGATTGGGACTTCTTCCACTGTAGCCGGATTTTTTTAGTTTGAAATATTTACTAATTGATTTGTTTTGTTTTATCTTAGACGAATCATTTCATACAAAGACAGAAATATGAAAAAGTTGGGTTATCACTTCGACTGTTCTTTATCTATGTTGAAAATGCCTTTTTAAATTGTATTGAAGTGTAATATTGCTAATTTTATAAATTCATGACGTTGTTGAAGAATTTGTTTATCGGAAAAGTCTGCTACCGAGCATGCTTAGAAAATAAAGTAATTGCTAGGAGATTTCTCGAGCGATTGCTTCAGATTTGGGATTTATTCATACCGAACTAGCTTGTTCTAAAAGTAAAAGCTCCTGACTGAGAAAACAGCTGTCAGAAAAAACTTTATTCATATCAACCGAAGCAATTGCTTTCTGCGACTGCTCGAATGCTCGATTTAGTTTAGCAAAAGCAATTGCTAGGGGTTTTTCATACCACCTAATGTAAATCGCATCGCACTCGTCGCGTGCACTGTGAACGATCCTGAAAAATGTTCGCGCGAAATTCATTTCAGGTTCATTCAAAAATCGCTCGCTCGCTCGCTCACGTGCACTGTGTTTCTGCCCTTAGGCCAGCGGTCGGGGAACCGGGGTATATTACCCCAAATGGGGTAAAAGTGATATTCTTGGGGGTAACAGTGAATATGCATATGCAGAAGTGAATATTTCTCCCTGAGTCATTCAAATAACACGCTTTGAGAGCTCGCTCAGTGTTTACGGATACTTTTTTTTTCGCTCTTTGTCATGGGGTTATATCAACTTAAATAAAAATGTTTTGGGGTAATGATTCAAAAAGTTTCCCGACCCCTGCCTTAGGCCGATGACATAGTGAGTGCGATGCGATGCGAACAGGCGAACGTGATTCAATGCGACGAACCACATTTGATGAAAATGTATGTGAATCGCTTAAACCTGACATAGGCCGATGACATAGCAAAAATAATATATTCAAAGATATCTAGCTCTTAAAATTTTGCATATAAATGCCAACGGACAATCCTTTAACAAACCTTAACACCATCTACTGACAGAAAAGGTCAACATTTCTCGATAATTGATTTTTTCACTTGTACCCCTCGTTCCGGGGGGCTTAAAATGCACTGTAATATGCTTTTAATCAATTTTGGAATACTTTTGCAAAATGCACTCTGACATACTTTCACCAATTTTTGAAAAAAAAACTATGCCACTGACTCAATTTAATTGAGAACCTCACTCGTTTTTGCGCATTCAGATTCCTCAATAAAAAAATCTTCAATTAAAACAGGTAACTAATTTGTATTGCATATCTCGTTGAGCCTGATCATTGATTCCAAATTCCAAGGAACAGCGCTAAGGATATTGCGATTAAGGGCCAAGATATATTATACAGATTTTTTCCCAAGATTTTAATTTAATTTTTTAATTCATTCAAATGCTGATAAATTTTATCTAGTTTTATTAAGATGTTTAAATCAAAATCTTAAATTTGCTAAGCTTTCCGGTTTAAATGTGAACAACTAGCAGCCACTTGAAAGCATGTGATAAATATGATAATTTAGAAATTAAAAACTTTTAAAATGATTTAATATTAGGAAGTGCTTATTCGTTTTTTTTTTCAAATCAGCCATTTCAATAACAAAAAAGCAAAAAGTAATGTTTTCTAACACTCAAATTAGATTTGAACAAAAAAATCAAATCTGTCCACGTGCACATCCGTGGACGGGGGTTGGGATTTGCCAAATTTCCACGCTTGTCCACGGCTGGGAGGAGGGGGTCTAAAATCTCATTTATCTGTCCAAGTGGTATCTGAACAGCCCCTAAGGAAAAAAAGCTTTGATTAGCGATTGAAGACTCTGATAGCGAAAAAACGTGCTAATTCTTGAGAGCCAAGACCACGTAGACCACCTCAGTATGTTTGTCGTGCAAATGAACCCTCAAACTGCTAGTTATTTCCGACCGTGTAATATAAATTGGTTTTTTTTCCTTAGCGTGTTTTACTAAATAGTTGCATTTCTGCCGCAGCATTTGATGGTGGCGCTTTTTGATTTTGTCCGTCGATTTTCCCTAGAGTTCCGAATCTTGTAATGGATAATTTTTGGACATAGTGAGTGCGATGCGATGCGAACCAGCGAATGCGATTCAATGCGGTGAACCACATTTGATGAAAATGTATGTGAATCGCTTAAACCTGACATACTCAACGCGGCGAAGCATATCCCGATTAGCAGGAACCATGGTATTACATTCATTTTCCAATGAATTCGAAGGTGACCATGTATTTCATAGTAAAAAGTACATCCTATAGCTTTTAGTACAAAAATTTACGCATTTCCAATTTTTCGTGTACGGTTTTGACAGCCGCGGCAACTTTGTTTTGCTCAAACAATTTTCGGTCGGCATATTCGGCATCAACATTTTTCGATGGGTTTTCGGCAAAAATATTCAACAATCTAGTGTTAATATGATCAAAACGGTAAGTTGTATCGAAGCTCGGAAGAAAAAAAACATTTTTAATTTTTTTTTCTAAATTTCAGCGACATAATTCCTTCACACAAGGCTTTGAAGAAGTGCACGGTAACCAAAGTTACTCTATTCTGTATAAAAATCCATTCAGTTTCCAGAAAAGTGTCTCCACTTAGTTTTATGTTCGGGCGCTTTATGCAGAGCGTGAGCAAAAAGCTTTTATTCATTTTGAGCTTTCAGCACAGAGAACAGAGTTCGAGCTGGAGCTCAACACGTGTGTTTGAATACCAACCTAAGTTTCAAACCCAATTCATAAGTGGACTAACATCCATAAGATGTCGCTACCGGTACACCTATTTTTATTTTCATTTTTTCGACACGCTTAGAAATTAATACTCATAGCTTATCTCAAATGAGGCCAGTGCAATGTATGACAGTAACACAAATTTTGGTGTAATAAATTTTAAAACATCATGATTTAAAAAAAAAATGCAAATCATATTTCAATCACACTTGAACGCTGTCATATGTACCAATCAAACAATTTTGGCGCTGAATTGAAAGTTGAATTCCAAGTATTAAAGTATGTGTTGGGATTTTACTATCAGTTAACAGTTTACTAGAACAGAAAATGTGAACATAATATAATTGTTATAATTGTAAATTATGGCTCTATATTCTGGTTGATGTTACCTGGGATCGATAACTGAGGACTTGTAACTCAGGGTTAGTAATCAGTAGAAATGAATAAATAATAACTAAGGTACACATGAGTTACAAGATAACATCAACCGGAATACCGACCCATAATTAACAATTATAACATTTAACATAACATTCTCTGTTCTAGAAAACTATTTACTGACAGACATACTTTAAAACTTGGAATTCAACTTTCAATTCAGCGTCATTATTGATTGAACAATATGGGGCATATGCTGGGACATATCAGCAGCAACACGAGAAAAGGGTCTATGTTCATTTATGACGTTTCGAGAAAAACGCGTTTGAAAATTTTGCAATCTTTTTTAAATCGCTAATTAAAATTCACGAGGAATCTCCCAAGTCTTTATGGTCAAAACGGTGCGAAGGATCATTTTAAATATGTTTTTATCGATACGACGGTGTTATCATGAAAAAAAAGCCCGAAATTGTTTATAGACCCTAGCTGGAGTATGAAATTCGTCTAAATGTTTTATACACCCTTCGCTTTGTACTGTATGTCTCATATGTGTGAGTGAGATGGAGATAAAATTTCCCCTATTTTTTGACAAAGGCTTATGGTTCTCGCTATAGGAGTGAGTGAATAGCTTCCGCATTCTTCCCCTTTTAATGTTTTGCATCTAGACCGTTTGCTTTGTTGTGGAGTAAAGGGTGTATAAAACAATCTGTGTGAGGATAATGTCATTTTATGGCTCTAAATTTTTTAGATCCTTTACTCAAACTGCATTATAAATCTTACGAAAACTGAAAAACTAAAAACGGTTTTTGTGTTAAGTAGAGCTTATATTGGGCTATTAGAATCCACTGAAAACCGGTTTTGTTTACTTTGTCTTTTATACCCTTTTCACATGTTGCTGCTGATATGACAGCGATTAAAATGTGATTGAAATATGATTTGCATTTTTTTTAATCAAAATGTTCTTAAAATTTATTACACAAAAAGTTGTGTTACTCTCATATATAGCAATGGCCTCATTTGAGATAAGCTATGAATATTAATTTCTAAGCGTGTCGAAAAAATGGAAAAATAATTGTACTGGTAGCGACATCTTATGGATGTTAGTCCACTTACGAATTTGGTTTGAAACTTAGGTTGGTATTCTCACACACGTTTTCAACACATTTTTGTTCGGGGCTCGATGTCTGTTCTCTGTGCTTTCAGTCAGTTAGTCCATTCTGTATATTTTCACGCAGGGATGCCAATGGCCAATCAGTTTCGCAATAAGAGACTTGAAATGTGGATGACTACTACTGCTACATACGATATGCGTGATAACATCCAATGTAGTTTTCAGGAATCCAAAATCGGTTACACCATCAATCGTTGTTTCGTGTGCATCTGTAATGTGAAGTTAAAACACAGAGAACAGACATCGAGCCCCGAACAAAAATGTGTTGAAAACGTGTGTGAGAATACCAACCTAAGTTTCAAACCAAATTCGTAAGTGGACTAACATCCATAAGATGTCGCTACCAGTACAATTATTTTTCCATTTTTTCGACACGCTTAGAAATTAATATTCATAGCTTATCTCAAATGAGGCCATTGCTATATATGAGAGTAACACAACTTTTTGTGTAATAAATTTTAAGAACATTTTGATTAAAAAAAATGCAAATCATATTTCAATCACATTTTAATCGCTGTCATATCAGCAGCAACATGTGAAAAGGGTATAAAAGACAAAGTAAACAAAACCGGTTTTCAGTGGATTCTAATAGCCCAATATAAGCTCTACTTAACACAAAAACCGTTTTTAGTTTTTCAGTTTTCGTAAGATTTATAATGCAGTTTGAGTAAAGGATCTAAAAAATTTAGAGCCATAAAATGACATTATCCTCACACAGATTGTTTTATACACCCTTTACTCCACAACAAAGCAAACGGTCTAGATGCAAAACATTAAAAGGGGAAGAATGCGGAAGCTATTCACTCACTCCTATAGCGAGA
The DNA here is from genome assembly GCF_029784155.1 of Uranotaenia lowii. Classification (NCBI taxonomy): domain Eukaryota; kingdom Metazoa; phylum Arthropoda; class Insecta; order Diptera; family Culicidae; genus Uranotaenia; species Uranotaenia lowii. Next base: position 98,407,118 of record NC_073691.1, on the reverse strand, counting down.
ACCATAAGCCTTTGTCAAAAAATAGGGGAAATTTTATCTCCATCTCACTCACACATATGAGACATACAGTACAAAGCGAAGGGTGTATAAAACATTTAGACGAATTTCATACTCCAGCTAGGGTCTATAAACAATTTCGGGCTTTTTTTTCATGATAACACCGTCGTATCGATAAAAACATATTTAAAATGATCCTTCGCACCGTTTTGACCATAAAGACTTGGGAGATTCCTCGTGAATTTTAATTAGCGATTTAAAAAAGATTGCAAAATTTTCAAACGCGTTTTTCTCGAAACGTCATAAATGAACATAGACCCTTTTCTCGTGTTGCTGCTGATATGTCCCAGCATATGCCCCATATTGTTCAATCAATAATGACGCTGAATTGAAAGTTGAATTCCAAGTTTTAAAGTATGTCTGTCAGTAAATAGTTTTCTAGAACAGAGAATGTTATGTTAAATGTTATAATTGTTAATTATGGGTCGGTATTCCGGTTGATGTTATCTTGTAACTCATGTGTACCTTAGTTATTATTTATTCATTTCTACTGATTACTAACCCTGAGTTACAAGTCCTCAGTTATCGATCCCAGGTAACATCAACCAGAATATAGAGCCATAATTTACAATTATAACAATTATATTATGTTCACATTTTCTGTTCTAGTAAACTGTTAACTGATAGTAAAATCCCAACACATACTTTAATACTTGGAATTCAACTTTCAATTCAGCGCCAAAATTGTTTGATTGGTACATATGACAGCGTTCAAGTGTGATTGAAATATGATTTGCATTTTTTTTTTAAATCATGATGTTTTAAAATTTATTACACCAAAATTTGTGTTACTGTCATACATTGCACTGGCCTCATTTGAGATAAGCTATGAGTATTAATTTCTAAGCGTGTCGAAAAAATGAAAATAAAAATAGGTGTACCGGTAGCGACATCTTATGGATGTTAGTCCACTTATGAATTGGGTTTGAAACTTAGGTTGGTATTCAAACACACGTGTTGAGCTCCAGCTCGAACTCTGTTCTCTGTGGTTAAAATTATCAACTTTTAAAGTTGTAATGATTAAAATAACAAAAAGATTTTCCGCGTGTTTCCGTAATGAAAGAACACATTCTGTATGTTAAAAAATAAGCATGAGTTAAGAATCAGGACCGAATTCCAAATACAAATCAATTCATTACTAAGATGAAAAAAACTCTACTCACTATATAATACTAATATATAATACTCACTATATAATATAGATTTTTTTTAACTGTTGAGTCGCCGCGACTATTACGGCCCCTTCCCTACTAACCTAGTGAAACGAATACACTCGGCACATTGAAACTTTGTAAAAGTAAAAGGCCTTTAATAAACTTACTTTTAAATAAAAAAAAATAATAATATAGATTGTGATATATTTATTACTTTAACACAATAACCTACCTTAAAATTTATTGTCCATCCATATGGTGATTTCCTATCAGTAAAAGCTTCTAATGCTATATAAGGAGGAATCAAAACTGGAGGACATCATCAGCCGATACATATCTTCCGGTTCAAGATTTTCCGGAGGATATTGACCTTAAATTACATTCCTTTAAATTTGGCTTACATTTATCTTCTTTTTTGGCTCGTATTCTTTTAATGGGATGATTCCGGTACTTTTTCCGATAAGCATCCGTGACCATTGGGTTGCAGTACAAAAAAACGACTTCATCATGCTGCACCTCATCGTTCTGCATCGCTTTTCCAATATTTTCCACCGCTGTAAAATATTATAAAATAATTAAAAATAAAATAATTGATGTTAATTATAAATAATTCTCCAACTCTTTGCGGCAACAACTCGACGGGAAAGTCGCAATGCAAATTTAACCTCAACTTACCCTATTCTTCAGATAAATTTTCGATGCACAAATTGTCGCTAAAAGGAACCATTACGGGCGATTTAATTTTATAACTTAAATCAAGATTGAATTTGACCTGAGATAGTTGATCACAAAGATTTTGCAATTTGCTTTGATCCCGCGAATTTGAAAAATTTGTATGCTTTGACATCTCTGTCCAAAAGCTTTCCAACAACAGCAATGTTTTTATACAGAGCTGAATAATAGAGTTTTAGTTTGCATCTGTATATTGGTGACCCAAAATTACTCAAAACTGAATTGGGGGTATACAAATTTTGAACAACAATCAATTAGTTATTTTGAAGGTGTTATCGCTATACATTTAATGAATAACTCAATTTTTCCGTGTGGGAATAAGAAATGCGAGCTCCAAAGCATTCCAGCTGGTGGTCGACGGAAAGATGGTATAGCATACAGCTTTTGGTAGTGTACACGGAAAAAAATTGAGTGGTTATCCCAAAGACGCTGTCATGATAAATTTACCATATCAGCGCTATAGTATTTTAAACCACGAAAAGTATAACATCGATTTTGCGAAAACTGCGCATGAAACATTATTGAAATTACTATGTACCAGGTAATTTTCGATAACTCTCAATTTTTGTTGTCGAAAATACTACGGTCATGATTATTTCATCTTAATTCCTATTACAACTAGCGTCCGCATAGTAACTTAGACATTGTGGCACCAATTCATATCAACAAAATACTACGCACATGGTAATTTTGAGAACAAAACATATTTGACTCAAAAACATAATTGCGTATGATAATTTAACTACACGCAGCGAAAAGTAGTGCCATTGAGATAAAAAAAATACATCTTTGATTCAAAAACCTCATGTACATTGAAACAAAATCCATTTTCCTTAATTCAAGTAAATTTTAAATTGAACCGAATTTTTATTTCATTAAACCAATGTTCCAAATTTTTGAATCAAAAGATTTAAATTAAATTCAAGAAATTTTTTTTCGACTCTGAATCAATGTAAAAATTCATTGATTTAGATGAATTTTCTTTTGAATCAAAGTATTTTTTCGTCAAACAGTCGACACATCTTTATTAGCTTCCCAGACAACCATTTGGTGGGTATTTCGAATTTGCAACGCAAATATACATGCAAATATACCTGTAAACATATCGTATATAATGTAGCAAAACCAGTATATACGTATCATTTTGGAGGCCATATAGGTACATTAGCAAACATATTCTTGATTTCGATTGTATTAAATTACGATTTGCACGACTTGTCATGCGCATCATTTACGACTACCCTGATTCTTTTTGGAATATACTATGACAATTTACATTATCATATAGATGATTGAGGTTGTAATATACGACATTTTTCGTAACAATATGGAGTTTGACGACTTATTTGGTCGTCTTTTGCGACTTGAGTGCAGGGCTCTCATTTTCCGTCAGTTGAATAAAAATAAGATTATTTTTTTTTATACTTTAAACCAATCAGTTTATTCATCCATAAAAATAATAAAAATGAGATTATTTCAAAGAAATGCATTTTTTGCTGTCAAATTCAAGTTTATATCGTACAAGTTTATTATTTGCCTGATTGCTGGTTTTATTGTTAGTACCTGGACTTGATCCCCTGACCATACGATCTGCAGCTCATGATGGTTCCTCGAAGCTATCTGGGATATATAAATTCAAGGGGATTTGCTTCAAAGGCATTAAACCAAAAGCAAATCGTACATTTCTATAACTTAAATCTTTTAAATCGTAGAACACGTCATCGATGATCTAAAAATAGACCAACATTTTGAAGCCACCTTTAATTCGATTTCAATCATCGATGTCCCATTATCATAAACGATTTTATTGAACTTTTTTGTAATCTTTTACGATTGCCAGCAAATACGTTTTACGAAAATCAGACATGCGAATTAATTTGCAAAGGTATACGATTGCATGCACATTATTACGAATCAATGCAGTTATATACGTTTTTTATTTCGAATTATTTTATGCATAGCACGACAAAATCTCTCAGTCACGGCTAATCACCGTATATCGGTCGTTTCACGGACTTTTTGCGAATTGTCGTACACAAAGGTCGAGTTCATATGTACATAAATACGAGTCTCTATTCTTGTCGTAATAAAATCATGCAATGCTTTTAAATACGATAAAGAATATGCATGAACCGCACATTGTAGGTGCAGATATACGAAAATGAGTATAAATAACATTCTATACGATGTAATCTGTAAAAGGAAATACGACTTCTGGTTATCTGGGTTCTGTTTAGTGAACGGGTCGGGCGAGAAGTTTTTCCGACAACCAGTCAGACCATTTCATCTCATGCCGCGCAACAGTCAGACAGCACCGAAATCACAAGATCCGGCGTAGGAAAGTCTTGACAACTAGAGGCCAAATGATAGTGGACTCCTAGGTAGGTCTATCAAAATCAATTTAATTTCAAATAAACCGTCAACCTAACAAACTTTTTCAGGGCAACCATTCATCCAACTAATCGCTTCCGATCCGGTCCAAGGATCCATCTGGCGTCTAAACCCTTCATGAATTGTTCGAAAGGAACTGTCCGCCAACAAACATCGTTCAGTTAGTACTTTCCATTCATGCAATAAATAATTTTAATTTATTTTATTGTTACATATTTGTGTACATTTTGTTCTCCTCTTTATTTACAGATGTTCCTATTAGAATAGTAAGCACTGATCTAATTATCAGCAATCTTAGCAATCTTAGAAATGTAACTAGGCGTAACCAATCAATAAAATTTTCACTCTTGTTTGAACTCTCTTAAAAGCAAGTCACATTAATTCCTTGCGCCCCACATCTGCTAATAGGTTATGGGCCTATTCTGAAGAGTTTTTCAGCAAGTTTTTCAAGAAGTAAAACTAAATCGAAATGGCTTCAAGTTAACATCGACCGTTACAAGGCGAGGTTGGTTATAAAGGGCTACTCGCAGCGAAAAGGGGTGGATTATGACGAAACATATTCTCCTGTTGTCCGTCATAGTTCGCTCCGGTACCTCTTTGCCCTGGCTGCCAAACACAACCTCGACGTTGACCAAATGGACGCCATCACCGCTTTCCTGCAAGGCGAGATGGAGGAGGAGATTTATATGGAGCAGCCCCCCTGCTTCCAAGACTCAAGCCGAACGAAGGTGTGTCGCTTGAACAAAGCGCTCTATGGCCTGAAACAATCCAGCCGGATTTGGAACATCAAGCTAGACGCAGCTTTGAAGAAGATGGATCTGAAGGCTTCAGGGTACGATCGATGTCTCTATCACCGGATAAAAGATGGCAAAATTCTCTTTGTTGCTATCTATGTGGATGACCTCATCATTTTTAGCAACGACAATCAATCTAAAAATGAGCTCAAAAAGAAACTTAGCAGCGTTTTCCACATGAAGGATCTCGGGCCAGCAAAAAGTTGTCTTGGTATCAGAGTTACACGAACCAAAGACTCCGTGATGCTGGACCAGGAAGCATATATTGGAACTGTACTCAAACGTTTCAATATGAACGATGCGAAGCCTGCAACGACCCCGATGAACAGCGGAGAGAAGCTGACCAAGGAACCAACACCGAAACCCGAAGAAGCGGAGCAGCTGAAGAAAATCCCTTATCAGGAAGCCGTTGGAAGCCTGATGTACCTCGCACAGTGTACCCGACCGGACATCCTGTTTGCCGTCAACAAGCTGAGCAGATTCAACACCAATCCCTCTCTCCAACACTGGGAGGCCGTTAAACGTCTGCTGAGGTACCTGAAGGGAACTGCGGAATACAAGCTGCGGTATACGAGGCAAGGCGAATCGAAACTCATCGGTTACTCCGACGCAGATTGGGCGGCAGATCTCGACGATAGGAAATCCACAAGCGGATACATTTTCCTATTACAAGGCGGAGCCGTGTCCTGGTGCTGCAAGCGTCAAACTACGGTGGCACTTTCGACCTGCGAAGCCGAATATATGGCACTTTCAGCTGCCGTACAAGAAGCCTGTTGGTGGTCCGGACTTCTGTCTCAGTTCGTTCAACCGGAAGCAATCGAGCTGAGATGCGACAACCAGAGCACCATTTGCATCGCAAAAAATGCTGGATACACACCTCGGACGAAGCACATCGATATCCGGCACCATTTCATCCGAGACGTGCTGGATCGCAAAACTGTGGCGTTGTCGTTCGTGAGCACTGATCAACAAGTTGCTGACGGATTGACAAAACCCCTGCAGCGGATCAAATTGGAGCGGAATCGAATCAAGATGGGTATCCTGAAAATATCAAAATGAATAGATCAGCTTAAGGAGGAGTATTAGAATAGTAAGCACTGATCTAATTATCAGCAATCTTAGCAATCTTAGAAATGTAACTAGGCGTAACCAATCAATAAAATTTTCACTCTTGTTTGAACTCTCTTAAAAGCAAGTCACATTAATTCCTTGCGCCCCACATCTGCTAATAGTTCCGGTTCAAAACTCTGGAAAAAACGACTGTGTGAACATGAACTTACAAATAAATAAATGTTTTTAAACAATAAATTATTTCTTTTTATTTCCAATTGGACGAAAATTAATATATATGTAGTACTAGAATTTTTAGAAACAAAACATAGAATTAAAGAACAAATGCTTTAAAATTGAAACCCAAATAACGTTGGAATAAACGAAAATTTCATAAAATTAAACGAAAAGGCTTTTGAATCAAAAGCATTATGTTATTTGGAACAAAGAAAAAGTTTTGATTCAAAGGAAAGCATTTCTTTGAAACAAAAGAAAATGCATTTGAATCAAAGGAATTTTTGTTTGTCCCAAAATCAAAGGAAAAAATCCTTTGTTTTTGCGGCACTTTCCTTTGAAACAAATTTCTATTTTTCTGCGTGTATGATAAACTTTCTTGTTGTTTATAATAATTAAGGATCATTAATCATCAAACCCGTCAGTAAACAAACAAACTTTGAGCTGCTTTCAAGTTTCATAACTTTAAAAATAATTCCAGAGCATCGGGAGAACACACTAACATTGACCGACGTGTGTCGGAAGTGTGAATTTTTATGTTTTTAACTATGTAATAATGCATGCATGGAAATAAACATTCAAACATACATAGTAATTTTACTATTCAAATCAAGCTCCTCGCTCCTCCTAATCTTTATCATAGCACACACTAGTGTCATCATGAAACATATCAATTTTACTAGGCCCGAAGTAAAACAATGCATCATTTCATTGACAATTTTACCAAAACGCAGTCTAATTTACTATGCGCAGCCAAATTGAGCACATGGTAAAATAGCTATGCGTAAGGTATTATAAACAACAAAACATATTTGACTCAAAAATATGGTTGCCTGTTGTTCACACGCTAACTTTTGGTTACCCCTTAACGAATACTTTTGACCCGTTATTCGATGAGACTGGGAGAACTCCTTTTTAAGGATAAAGCCGCTTTACCCTTTAAGGGGTACTCAGCTTGATAACGCTTGTAGCGGATGAAAATTACCCCTTATTTGAAACGCATGTATGAAAATAACCCCTTATTTTAAACGCTTTCGTATGGCAGGAATATTTGTATTCGATTATGGAAAATTCGTTTGCTGGGAAATGAATGAAAACCAAATGTTAATTCACTTTGTTTATTAAAATGGCCAGTAATTTTTCGTTTTAAAAACATTTCTTGGAACAATCTTGGAATCAACCGTTTTTTTTTTCAATCAAAAATGAAGAAAGATTCCATTCTTTACCTCGCGTCGATATTTTTTTCAGCATCCTATTAGGGGCTAGTATTATCAGAAGAAACCTGGAATAGTACCAAAGATTAAGATTTCACATTGAAAACAAAAAATACTTAAGTAATTACCATCAAATTCCACCGCCATTCGTGGTTTCAAGTAGAATTTATTTGTTTTTTCACCTTGTCCTTGATGTGCTGAAGAAATAATATGGTAGAAGGTTATTTCTGAAAGATTTTACTTTAATTTTCAATAAAATACTTACCACAATCTCTGCATATTTTATTCACCGGACAAATAAAATAACGCTTTGAATGTAACAACATCTAAAACTACCCCTTTTGAAGGGAATCGAGCCTTTCGAAATAAGGGGTAATATTGATCCGATAAAATGACCCGTTATTTGACAGATCGCGGAGGTTCTCAATAACGGGTCATTTTTACGCCTTTAAGGGGTAGCCACAAGTTAGCGTGCATTTAAACCACGGATTTAGTAGTTTTACTATGCTTTTTTTTGTGTGTACAGTGTTGTGCTATTATTAGGGCATCCGCAGCAATCGCGAGCAAAGTGAAAATGCTCACGAGTTTAATCACTTCCATACCGCACCGGGGGTTAGTATGAAGGTGAGCAAAATAGGGCCGTTGCCGTCGGGACCGACAAAATCACCAAATTTGCTCACTAGAAAGGAGCGAGATCAAACATGCACTGAAAAAATTCTACCGTTTTAAGCAGAATTAAACAAACGAACGGAAAGCGGAAACTTTTTTTTATTGCGCAAAAACTAATTCCATGAAATATTTCCGAAAAGCCCTCACGCTCTTTTTTTTAAACTCAAAATTAAGTAGTTTTGGCTCAAAACAGCACTTCGGTGGCTTCCCTCAACTTTGAGTTTGACTGGGCAATAGCAAAACTAAGTTCTGATAGGCATACTCAATACTAAGTTCGGCAGCCGAACTCGGATTTATCCTTTTTTTCGAGGGTAGCTGATTTTCGGGGAATTAAAGGATGATTAAAATTTGTTGTACCCGGATGTTGCTGTTCCGGTACATTGCATTGCAATTACAGAGCGGTGGAAAGTTTTGACATTCCCGGTCAAAGAAAACTTCCGGATGTTACTTCCCACGGGAAGTAAACAACATCCGGAAGTTTCCGGACATTCCAAGCCGCTCACCATATGATGACAATGACGGACAGAATTTTACGCTGACACGGTGAACATGCATTCCATTATGAAGTTCCTTCATAGTCTTCCGGTAATTGTTCCGGAACGACATAATTTTGCGACGTGTTCGTTGGTTGCTGTTCCGGTTCGGACTGAACTCGCTAAGTGTTTTCAGTCCAACAAAGAGAGTTCAATTTTTAGTTCATAAGGTCGAACTCAGCTTTGATCCTTCGCCGAAGGAAAAAAAGGGATCAATTTTGAGTTCGCAGTTCGAACTCCGTTTTGATCCATCGCAAGGAGGAAAAAAGGGTACTTAACTTTAAGTTCATAGAATCGAACTATGTTTTGAACCTCGGTCATACTTAATTTTGAGTTTAAAAAAAAGAGCGTGCTTCAAGTCCGACGATTGCTTTCTGAAAATTTTGATTGTGCATTCCGTGTAGTGAACATTTTACTGACTTTCACAACCTTGAGTGAAGCTTCAAGGATTTTTCTCGGAGTAATAATAATCGAGACCAGTGCCGTTTGGTGGACGACTCCGAAAATTTACTCGGTCCGTATTAATTTAAGATTAAGATTTTCTTCAAAAGTTTTCTCAGTGCAATGCTAAATTTAAAAATAATTATGCTACCGCCCGGTGCGCGAAAGAGTGTGTATCCCAAAACCGGTCCGCTGAAATGAGCAAAACCGGGCCGCGTATACTCACTTATTGGTGCGTTTGCTCTTATGTGGTTTTATTGTGAAAATTAAAATATGTTTTATTCAAAAATAAATAAAGAAAACTAAAACGACAATTTTATTATAAGATCACGAAATAACATTAAATTTAATCTTCCTTCAAACCATGTAAATTCGTTGAAAAACATTGAATTTCACAGTTTCCTTGAGCAAATTTGGAAGCTATAATAACCATCCATTTCATAGTTTTGTGTTTTTAAAATGTATGGAAAAAGGTTGATTTTTTCATGGTTAAGTTGCTTAACGACCCCCTTTTTTCATGGTAATTTTGGTCTAAACCGTAAATATCACAGTCGAAAACAATGAACTTGACAGTGCATTCAACGTTTCTTGTATCATGCTATTCATAGTGTCAACCATGAAATCCATGGTAATGTGAAAATGAAATTCATGGTTTTTTCACAATGTTTTTCTATTCGGGATGTCAATTTGTTCCGCCGCACGAGTTCGCGTAGGCTGCGTCCGTAAATTTTCCGCCAATTCGCATCGCATCGCACTCACCGATGACATAGGCCGATGACATAGTGAATACGATGCGATGCGATGCGAATTGGCGGAAAATTTACGGACGCAGCCTATGCGAACTCGAGCGGCGGAACAAATTGACATCTGCTTCGCCGCGTTGAGTATGTCAGGTTTAAGCGATTCACATACATTTTCATCAAATGTGGTTCACCGCATTGAATCGCATTCACCGCATCGCATCGCATCGTATTCACTATGTCATCGGCCTATGTCATCGGCCATACTCAACGCGGCGAAGCAGATGTCAATTTGTTCCGCCGCTCGAGTTCGCATTGACCGCGTTCGCCAATTCGCATCGCATCGCTCTCACTATGCCATCGGCCTTAGGCCGATGACATAGTGAGTGCGATGCGATGCGAATCAGCGGAAAATTTACGGACGCAGCCTACGCGAACTCGAGCGGCGGAACAAATTGACATCTGCTTCGCCGCGTTGAGTATGTCAGGTTTAAGCGATTCACATACATTTTCATCAAATGTGGTTCACCGCATTGAATCGCATTCACCGCATCGCATCGCATCGTATTCACTATGTCATCGGCCTTAGGCCGATGACATAGTGAGTGCGATACGATGCGAATTGGCGGAAAATTTACGGACGCAGCCTACGCGAACTCGAGCGGCGGAACAAATTGACATCTGCTTCGCCGCGTTGAGTATGTCAGGTTTAAGCGATTCACATACATTTTCATCAAATGTGGTTCACCGCATTGATTCGCATTCGCCGGTTCGCATCGCATCGCACTCACTATGTCATCGGCCTTAGAACAAAACTTCAACTACTGACCACACTGACATGACACTTAGGGCAGAAACACAGTACACGCGAGAGAGCGAGCGAGCGATTTTTGAATGTATGTATGTATGTATGTATATCTGCCACCCAGCTAGCAAGGCGCAGCCAGTAGCAGCGAGCAACTTTTTCTCTATAACTTGTCCAAGATTCAGAGACCAAATGAAACGACATGCCTTTGAATGGACTGTTCCAAAGGATAAGAAGTGCAAGCAGAGGCACTTGAACTTCTAGTTAGGGATAGGATAAAGTTTTCTCCATCGAAAGAACATATTGAAATCATATAATCTCTGAGTCGAGCCGTTACAAAGAAGAGCGCTCCACTGGGTGTGAAGACGAGCCCGTCTTCAATCCACGATTCCATAAAATGAGGTAGCCCAATGCTCTCCTCAAAGAATCGCTTCAATCAGATGCCCGGATGGATCCCCCAATCCCCATTATAAAGTGAAATTTATAAAATTTATAATTTAGTAAAAATTTTCCAATTACCTGGTTAATGACCTGAAAAGAACGATTCGGTATTGAATTTAGAAAAAAACGAATGCGCCAAATGTAAGAAAATGGTATTATCAGCTGGGTGAAAGCAACGTTCGGTGACCTATATTTTAATTGTACAAAGTAACCTGAGTGTTTTGGTTTTCGATAACTAATTAGGCAAGAATAAAACAAAATAATATTTTGCTGAAAACTTATCGAGCTGTGTAACTTTGAACAAGTGTTTTTTTACTATCCTTGGCACTTTTCCTAAGTAGCTGGCCAAAAGGAGGAAAAATTAAGAAGAAGATGGCGATTTTCTGTAAACAATGATGTTGGCGTTGTCGTATCCTACAACCTAAAATTTTCCGTAGAGCCCTGCCTTTTGATTTTCGGAAACGCCAGACAACTCCTTCCTAAAACGTCGGTCTTAAAACTCACGAGGCGCTCGTGCCGCCTTTGTTGGCCGACTTGCCTTTCGAAAATCTCTCGAGCCAGGCGAACATTTCTCTCAATCATCTCTTCGTTTTACGTTTCCGCTCCTCTTCTGCTGATCCGACCGAAGTCCGAAACCGACAACTTTCGTTAAGTTGGTTTCTTATTTACTCTGAGTAAATAAAGATTGTGCTCAAACAACGCTACTTTACGATTCATGTACTACACCGGGCTAAATATTCGTTTTGATTTTAACAGCTATTTTAATTATATTATTCCATCGGCTTATTCTCTACATTTCCCTTCTCCCCTACTCTTAAGAAGAGTTTGAAAGCCAACACTGAGGATTATATGTTCAACTACGCCATGTTTTCGAATTCAGTTTACAAAAATTAAATTTCGGGTACAGGTGTTACACGCAATTTCATATTTTAATCACAAGTTTTTCAATAAGCACTTACGCTAGTGACATAAAACATCAGACGTAAACTTACAACGGGGTTGAAATGCAGATCCAAGATTGCGTTCGAGATAACATCGTTTTCAGGTGTTACCGAAATAACTTGTCAGCATTTAGATTCTGAATCGTATCCCTAGAGGTGTTTTTTCCTATCGCCATTCAAAAGCAAAAACACTGCCAGGCTAAAATTAACTTGAAATACTTTAAAAATAATACATAAGTACATAAGGACATAAAATATGATTTTAGTTTCTGATTCGATCTTTTAATATGTGTCATGGGATTTTAAATTCAGTTTTAATTTCAAACTTTTGGAACGAAATAAATTTTAAACAATGGATTCACAAAAAAATCAACATCAGGAATACCCGAATAATCAAAAAGTCCATCATAAAATAATAACCAATTTATATCTTTCTAGTTATAGACAATATAATCATAAAGGTGATCAAAGCATGTCTTTCCAGTTTTAGGTCACGGTTTAAAGATTTTCTATTTTGTGAGCAGGATTCAGATTAAGGTAACCACCAAACATCAACCTCAATTTGTTTATTAAGATTTTCAATTCTGACAATCTTTTTCTAAAACTAATTTGATCGCGAAACTGCTTTTTTAGACTGTATATTCGATTTCAATTTCAAATTTTGGTTCTCGATTAAGATATGTCTCTCAGATTTTTTAAACAATCCTACATAATTTTCTCACATATGTAGACTTCTGGGTGACTTCAGAATAGATTTTGAACAGTACTCTCATAACAGTTCTAGACCCAAGACTTACGCTAATGGCATTAAATTGCAGACTTGAACTGAGATTCTAATGCAATCTCAGGTAGGGACTTGAAAAAAACTTGTGAACTTTAGATTCTTGTTTAAATTTAAAGCTGTGAAAGGAATCAAAATTTGAACATTTGAAACACAAACATTATATAAAGTTATCAGATTATTTCTGTTGATTCTTTTCCAAGATTCAGAAGTTGAGTTCAGCCTCAGATTCGATCTCGCATCTCATGATCAGACTCAGATCTCAAAACCAGACTTCAAAATTAAATCAATATTCTAAATCAACTCTACATCCAAACTCAGACGTTAACTAAATTCAAATCAGATAAATGTTCAGTTTTATTTTTGAGACAAGAATTTCCGATTTCAAGCGCTTTAAGATGGTCTTTTAGCCATCACAAACTTGGATAATCTTGACTAAAAACTCGACAATAAAGCTATAAATTCAGCTTGCATAGTTGAAATTTAGTCTTCTTTACCGAGTTTACAACTAGTGTTCTCTTTTCAGTTTTAGGCTAAAGTCTTTGCTTTGAAACTCAGAAATCTGGCTTGGATTCTAAAACAGAATCCATCTTATTTATTAATCGGTTGGATTAAATTTCACATTAAAATCTCAGATTTTTTAGCCATCATTCAGAAACTACACTCGAGCTCTAGGTTTACTTTTCATTTCGACCTTTGAAAAATAAGATTTAAATCTCACATTCGAACTTTTGACTCGCAGTTCACGTCCAAACTTCTGATTCTATATAAAAAAAACAAGAACATTTTCAGTGCATCTTAGCTTCTATTTTTCCAACTCTAATTTCATATGATTGCTGTGAACGCAAAAGTCATTCCGTGTGATTCCATTCGCATGAATAAATCCGATTCGAAACAAGATCTCAGAACACACTTCAAATTTAAGATTCAGACTATTTTTGAAAATTACGAGTTCAAATCAGATAGTCCGATTGAACATTCAATCCTCGGACTTCAAATAAGAAAACTTTTCTTAAAATTTGTACTCAAACCTCATCATAAAACTTCATACCCAGGTCTAGGTATGAGATGCTTACTCAAAACGATTGTTTCCAGTCCAGCCGAGCTTATTTCTAAGCTGCTTCACAAAGCTAAATTTAATACCATTCGGGGAAGCATACTTACTCATTTTTGTAGCCTCACTCACAGAGCATACCATCGATCTCTCCCAGTTTCTACAAAATGGAGTCCCTCACAGAGGACGCTTTCTTACTAGCCTTACATGGCTTATTTTTCAGCCTCACAAAGCTTCTATTATATTCTTTTTAGCCTCACAGAAATATTACTTCAGCCTCGCAGGGCAACTTTTTTTTTAAGCCTCACAGAGCTATCACTTCAGCCTCGCAGGGCAACTTTTTTCATCAGCCTCGCAGGGCTTTCATTTCAGCCTCACGGGGCCACTTTTTCATTAGCCTCACAGGGCTTCTTTTTTGAATTGGCCTCGCAGAGCTTTCATTCAGCCTCACAGGGCCACTTTTTTTTATTAAGCCTCGCATAGCTACTTTTTTGCCTAACTGGGCCAACTTCCTCTTTAGCCTCACAGGGCTTCTCATATAGCCTCGCAGAGCTACTAGTTTGCCTCACAGGGCTGATATTCCCTCGCGGGAAAACACGTAAATACTAACCTGCAGTAGGAGCTAAGATTTGCGCCATTTGTCGTATCCTACAACCTAAAATTTTCCGTAGAGCCCTGCCTTTTGATTTTCGGAAACGCCAGACAACTCCTTCCTAAAACGTCGGTCTTAAAACTGACGAGGCGCTCGTGCCGCCTTTGTTGGCCGACTTGCCTTTCGAAAATCTCTCGAGCCAGGCGAACATTTCTCTCAATCATCTCTTCGTTTTACGTTTCCGCTCCTCTTCTGCTGATCCGACCGAAGTCCGAAACCGACAACTTTCGTTAAGTTGGTTTCTTATTTACTCTGAGTAAATAAAGATTGTGCTCAAACAACGCTACTTTACGATTCATGTACTACACCGGGCTAAATATTCGTTTTGATTTTAACAGCTATTTTAATTATATTATTCCATCGGCTTATTCTCTACAGGCGTATTCGTCGTTTTGAATATTCGATACCGAATTTCGGATTATTCGATTAATAATGTGATGGTAATAATAAAATACGTTGTCGGAAATATCCCTCTCCCACCACTTATATTCCTACTCTTCCGCAATGCAACCCGAGATTTCATAATTATTTTCGCACAGCAGCAAGGCCTACTTGTAATTTATTTGCCGCCCTCTCCCTTCTGAACAAGTGAACTAATACGCTTTCCAATTTCACTTTTTCGCTCACACCACACCGTGCCAAGCGTAACAAACACATTTGAATTTGAAGCTTCAGAGCTCGATTCTGTCCCTTAAAAAGATACCACGCAATCGAAACCACCAACTCCCCCACAATGTTACTACCCACTAATCGGGGTAATTTTCACCCTCCCTTACACCTCTGATTTTATCACTCATTCCTGGAGCGACCCAAGAATTCACCCATACATTTGTATGACAGCAGCTGCCCTCTCCCACTCAGCGAGCCGCTTGCTAGCTCAGAGAGCAATCCACTTCACTCTCCAATCAGTCAGACCACCAACTTGTCGCCCTGGTCGGATATGCGTATGAAATTCGCACTCACACTACTGTTTTTTGTCGGCTCTCACTTCTCACGCAAATCAATCCCAACATACGCCACCATGTTCCTTCCTGCCGATTCCGCTTATAGTTAACCGGCCCATACAGCGACAACAGCCGCCCTCTCCCAACTCAGCACGCTCTTCACTTCACTACTACTTCCCAACCGTCTTCCTTGCACCCGCACTACCGGTATCGAAAATGGCCTCCGAAAATGCCGAAAGCAAATAAACCGCACCACTATTTACAGCGTAACACTGAATACTGCCCTTAAAACAGCATCAGATTTTTCCAAACAACACACGCGATAACCACTAGGATAGCAAGCCTTGATCGAAGCTCGAAAAAACACTCGCGCAAACAATTTTACCGCTGCCGCGAAAAACACATCTGTACCCGCTCGCGGACTCTCGCGGAATGCCCGAGCGAGCGATTTTTGAATGAACCTGAAAAGAATTTCGCGCAAACATTTTTCAGGATCGTTCACAGTGCACGCGACGAAAGGGATGCGATTTACACTGAGAAAAAACTTTATGGATAGGAAAGAAAATAATATTTATGTAAATCAGTTTATAGGGAATTGAAAGAATCATTTTTAAGAGGTTATTTTTGTTTAAATCATTATGAAATAATTCGTATGTGACATTCAATTAAAATGTTTAACAGCGTCATAAAACCATTCAATTATTTTTATTGCCGAATCCATGCACAAACCGGAGTTTTCATCGCTATCAGCGCCGGCGACTTTCACTGACGTCAAATCATGTTGACCCGACAAATCCGCGTCACGTGACTCGCAGAATAAGCACCAAAGATTTTATTTCAAAAGCACTTTAATGTAAGATAAATTTGTTCTAGAGTCATATTTATTATTTAATCCTTGCTCATGTTACAGATTGAACAAGTAAAATTTACCTTTTTCTGGATATAAATGTTCTGTGCTCAGCAGTTGAGTGTTTTCTTTGGTTACAGATGTTAGGATGCTATAATTTTTTCTAAGAGTTTTCATTGTGAGTCCAAGCAACTGATTTTGATCTGGCAGCTGCGTTTCTTTTCCAGTCGACATATTTTGAACTGTATAATCATGATTATAGTAATTTAGGATGAAGGGAAATGATAAATAACCATTTTTGCAGCTAGTACTTTATATATTTTTCAGCTAATCTACTCTTGTTTTAAATATTTAAAACAATATCCATAAATCAATTTCTCTAGGAGAAGTTATTTCATTTGTTCTTAAAGAAAAGAAGTATTTGTTTTTAGAAGAAAATTATTTTTCATAAACCATCTTTTTTATTTTGGCATCAAAACTTCACGTTCCTTAATTATTCGAGCAATCAAAAATGAAATGAAAAAAAATTGGATCGTGCGAGACCTGATGACCACGCAATTTGTCACCGGAATCTCCAAAGATCTCGAATAATTAGAGAAAAAACGCGCGCCGGTATATGGAATATGCATCTTATGCAGCTTGGCGAAAAAAGTAAACTCACAATGTTTGAATTTTCCCCCGAAGTAATGTGTTTTTAACAGCACAAAGAGCACAAATTCACCGTGCCGCAAAAAAATACGAATTTCTCTTCAGAATTTGCTGGTCACCATTTCGTCCATATACTGGACAAACGACAGGTATATGCTGGAAAAACTTTGTCATAATTGAAATTGACCTATTTAAACAGTTAGTCGAGGAAAATCGTTTTTTTTTATTATTTAAAAATAACGCGATATATTTTCAAATAAAACTGCCGAGAAATAATCTCAGTGCAGGTTCATATGCAGTTTGGGTGAACCAAAACAAAGTATTCACGCGACTGCTGCGACGGATAATTTTCCGAATGGTATTTCGCGCGATAGTACGAATCGCATCGCTTGCACTGTGAACGGTCTCACAGTTTTCAACGTGTTCAAATGAGGTGCGATTCTTCGCGCGAATCGCTCGCTCGCTCGCTCGCGTGCACTGTGTTTCTGCCCTTAGAACAAAAATTCAACCATTTTCTGTCTAATTTTTTCTTTTCAGATTTTGCAGGTTCGTAATACCGACGGCAGGTGGCGAACCTGAAAAAATTTGACAAATTGCGTATTTTATTTTTAAAGTTGGGTGGCATTTCCTAACTGGGATAGCATTTCTTCAAATCGATCGATGCGCACTCTAGAATCGACATTGCGTACTGTTGGAAAAATTATCCAGAAAACGAAATCGAGTGTCCAGTCAGTATGGTCAGTGCTTCAACCATTTTCTGTCTAATTTTTGTTGTCAGATTTTGCAGGTTAGCAATACCGACGGCAGGTGGTGAACCTGAAAAATTTGACAAATTGCGTGTTTTATTTTTAAAGTTGGGTGGCATTTCCTAACTGGGATAGCATTTCTTCAAATCGATCGATGCGCACTCTAGAATCGACATTGCGTACTGTTGGAAAAATTATCCAGAAAACGAAATCGAGTGTCCAGTCAGTATGGTCAGTGCTTCAACCATTTTCTGTCTAATTTTTTGTTGTCAGATTTTGCAGGTTAGCAATACCGACGGCAGGTGGTGAACCTGTAAAATTTGACAAATTGCGTGTTTTATTTTTAAAGTTGGGTGGCATTTCCTAACTGGGATAGCATTTCTTCAAATCGATCGATGCGCACTCTAGAATCGACATTGCGTACTGTTGGAAAAAATATCCAGAAAACGAAATCGTTAAAGCCTACACTGTAAATTTTTGCCTCGGTTTCCAGCAAAAAAAATTGCTGGAAACGTTCAGCAATCCAAATTTTTGCTGGAAACCAGCAATCGATTTTCTTATTGCTGGATTTTTCAGCATTCGGTTGTGTTCTTGTCATTTTTGCTGGAAAATCAGCAATCGGTTTTCAAATTGCTGGACTTTCCAGCAATCGGTCTAGTTTGCTGGAAAATCAGCAATCGAGTTGTCAAATTGGAGTCTGTTTGTTTTCGTACGCTGAAGCAAGGTAAGACTCTTTTTCACGAATTTTGTTTATGTTAATACTATTTTTTCATTTTCCTCTATATTCTAGCAACCAGACATCAAGTCAAGGGTGAGTTTGTATTGGAAAATGGATTTATCAGATTCATGAAAGGTATTAATCGAATCTCTATTTCAGGTGGCGGATGATTATCACATTGGCACAAAGCTGCCACCCCGGAGGCGGTATTGGTATATTGACAAAACATATGTCTCTGCTAATTCATTTAATTCATAATAAAAAAATGGAAGAAAAATATGTTGTTTATTACTTATCATGTGCACAGCCAGTTTCAATATTTAAATTTGATTTGAAAAATAAATTTGATACCAAATACAGCCGAATGCTTTGATTGAAATAGCTAGTTTCCAGCAATCTGGATTGCTGATTTCCAGCAATTTGAATTGCTGGAAACCAGCATTGATGTTTGCTGATTTTTCCAGCAATCGATATTGCTGGAAAGTCAGCGGGACAAAAACCAGCAAAATTTTGCTGGTTTCCAGCAAAAAAAAATTTGCTGTGTAGTCCACACTAGGAGACGGTTCGTCTCGAGACGGTCTCAGCGTCTCCCATTTTCTTCGGGAGACGCTGACACCGTCTCAGGTTTCCAACAACAACAACAGACAACAAAGTTCGTCTCATAACAAAAATCGCAGTTCATGTTGCCTAGTGTGGACTAGGCTTAAGAACTATCATTTTCATTGCTAAATCTGATTAATATTTCCAATTTAGATCGTGTTAATTTGTATTAATTTAGCACATTTTACTGGCTTCGGGAATTCTCGGGATTTTTTAGGCGTTTCCCGGGATTCGGGAATTCCCGAATTTTTCTAACTCCTGGGAAATCCCGGGTAGGACACTCTAGGTATAATCGATTGTGGTAGATTGTTTTAACCATTTCAACCATCAATAAATTACATAATTTTGATTGAATTTTCTACTTTCTTTCTTCCAGCCAAAATTTGTGCAGCTCTTCAAATCGAGCCGGTATGGTATCCAGCGTTTAGAGATAAGCGATAATGAAAATGAACGTGAAGTGAAAATTTTAACACTTGAAAATTGTGTTAAAATTGCAATAATACATCCAATATCAAACGTCCTACACATAGTTACAAAATCGGGTCAAATTCAACTATATTCTCCACAAGAAAACGTCATCGAGAATTGGAAAACGGCCCTTCAGACTGCTGCTTTCAATGAAAAACAAAACCTTACCCAAAATGTGTCGCATACATTGATAGAACAGGACAACGAATTGTACTCATGTAGTGAAAACAGTTTTATTGTCAACATTATGCCAACTGAAGCATCATTAAAATGTAATTTCGAAAAGACGGGTTTCAACTTGATACTTTCTGAAACTGAAATTTTATTGAAACCATTGACAAATCATTCTTTTACCGTTGCTAAATGGCCCTATCGTTTTATAAGAAAATATGGTTATCGCGAAAATAAATTTACTTTCGAAGCAGGACGAAAATGTGACACTGGGGAAGGTATTTTCAAATTACAATGTCAAAATCCACAAGAAATATTTAGATGCTTGTCTATAAAAATGAAAATTATGAAAAAGCATACCACTGAGAATTGCGCATCCCCGTCGGTTAAAAACATGTCTAGCATAACCCAATATCAAATCAATGCTTCAACTCTGTGTTTGGAATTTAAAAACATGAGTGAAAAAAATGTTGATTACAATTGCTCACAGACCAACACATTGAATCTCTCCTCTATTAAAGTACCTCCAATTGATGTCTTTGAAAACTCTCTAAGTAGTACGTCAGCTGAAAAAATATTTTCCTTTGATACTTCACGTGGTTTCGAAAGAATAAATTCAATAGAAAAAAACTGTATAAATGATTCATCTGGACTTATTCATGCATTTGATGCAAGAGACTTGAATTATATAAAGCAAACAGAAGATTTTCAAAACTATGAATGCATTGAAAACATCACTGATGCGTGGAAAAAACTGGGCGTTGATTGTATTGAGCATACAGAAAATTTAGAAACATTAGATTTAGCTTTAAATTTAAAGTCAGAGAGCAATTTTTTACAAAGTAGCTGTAAGAACAAATCAGATAATGAATATGATAAACTCAATTATTTTCGCACTGTAGACAAAAACAACGAGGAAAATTATAACGTTCCAAAGAAATCCGTTGACGATAGTTAAAAAAAAGTAAAAATGAATAGAAACCGTAGCAACACCACAGCAAAGCGTAAAGCGGGCCACAGACTACACAACATTTGTACAAATGCGATGAAATTCGATGAAATTTTGTCGCTGTGAACACAATTTGCATCGTGAATTAGTACCCAAACGGTTGGAGTAAAATTGGTCGGGATCGAAATATTTTGTACAAACCATCCTCCCAGCCGGAGTGCAGATGGTTTTTTTTGTTGCTGTTGCTGTTTACGCCAGCAATCGTTTGTGTTCGCGTGAAATATGTTTGTATCGTGTGTGGGCGAGCAAGAATCAAACAATCGTCGGGTAATCATCGAATTTGTACAGGCCATTTGTGTAGTCTATGGCCCGCTTAAGCGGGCCACAGACTACACAATGTAGGGATCTCTTCATTTTAATAATTAACACTAAACATACCGACACTTTGTATATACCTATTCATACCGCGAGCGGTCAAATGACGGCAAACACCGTTTTCGCTAAAACTCTCTTGTTTCTCAACCGATTTCTACAAAATTTATAGTTTTGAAAAGCTTATAACGTGACTCAAATATGTTTTCAGCCTCAATCAATTATTTCAAAGTTATTTGAAGTTCAAAAAAAATTTTATGAAAAAACATGCTTCAGGAAAAAGGCTGTAAATCAGTTATTAAGTGCTCGAAAAAAATTTCGCTTAGTGCCGCATATCGAACATTTTTTTCAATTTTTTTTAAGATCATGGCCACAAAAAATGTAAAAAAGTTGTGTAAAACCCGTACTTTTCAATCATCCGCCAAAGCTGTTCCTGTTGCAGTAGAAAAATTTTAAAAAGTAGATTGGAAGGTTGACGTAATTTGTCACCTTTTGGCATCTTTAGATTTTCAAAATACGAAATACATAATTTATGACGACTTTTCAAAGGTAGCTGCTTTTCGAACTTTTTATGAATCTGGATTTTCTGAGACACCCTACACCAAAATTCACTTTTGCACTGGATTTTGAGTATGTTAACCTAAGGTTTAGACAATAAAACTATATACAAAAGAAAGCAAATTTCATACCGGTTCTAGTGATGTAACTGTATTGGCGGTGCGATTCTTGACAAAAATATAATAAATATATTTCTGAAAGTATGTGTTTCGGTTTCATTAAAAGTCCATATTTAACATTGGATAACTTTTATTAACAGTAACTGAAAGGTGTGTTTTCTCTACGAGCGCGTGATACAGAATGTTCTTGACTCGATGTTTCTTCTCTGGCTGTGTTTGTCTGTGTTAGTGTCGAAGTGTTGCCTGACTTAACGATGAGTACAATCATATTGCAACATCCTTCCTTTCCTCAAAACAATTACAAATCCATTTCATAATCTTCAAATTTTTTTGGTATTTTAATCATTCTTCTTGGTCGATTGTGTGATGACGTAATTCCGGGAGGCACGCTCGGCGGCTGCGATAATTCGACGGCTGGCTGCGACATCGTTGGAGGCGGCTCGTAATATGACGTTTCGGTTCGCTGCGTTGATGGAAAATCCAAAACATCAGGTGTTGTATTTGTTTCGGTTTGTTTTTCCAGAATACTTTCCTCCTGCGGATTTTCGAATGTGGACGAGTTCATCGGTCCGTTGGATACTTTCTCCGGAACGGTGTAGCTTGAATGCGTATCGGGTTCTTTACGCGGTTTCAGGTGCTTCTGTGAACGACGATAGAGAGTACCGTTAGAATCGACCATATATGCACGGTCACTCAGGCGGTCTCTGATTGTTGCAGGTGTCCATAATTTGCTGGCCCCTGGATTTAGTTGAACGAAAACTGGCGAACCGATTTCTAGCTGCGGTAGTTTTCTACTCTTTCTGTCGTAATAGAACTTGGATTTTCTTCGGCTCTCTTCTATCTTTTCCGGGACATTCTGGACGACTTTCGGTTGCAGATGGGACGCATCGGTAGGTATTCCACAACGAGTAGAACGGGAAAACAAACGCGTTGCAGGACTAGACCCTATGTTGTTTGGTATGTTGCGCCAGTGCAAAAGTGCATAGTTGAAGTCTGATCCACTTTCTTCGGACTTTTTTATCAGCTGTTTGGCTATTTTCACCGCAGATTCAGCTTTGCCGTTGGCTTGTTGGTGATGTGGGGAGGACGATACCAGCTCGAAGTCCCATTCCGAAGCAAATCGGACCATTTTGTGGTTGACAAAATTTGTCCCATTGTCCGTGATGACCCTTTGAGGAATTCCGTAACGTGCAAAATTTTCCTTACAGATGTTGATAACTGCTTCTGGGGTCAAATTAATCAAACGATTTACTTCGAAAAAATCCGAATAGTGGTCAACCGTGATGAGGAATTTGTGCTTCTCGTTTCTCTGTTCACAAAGGAAGGTGTCCATCGAAATCACTTGGAACGGGTGAATTGGAATCTCATGACTCTGCATTGGTGGATTTTGTTGACTGGCTGAGAATTTTGCACAAACCAGACATTGTTTTACCGTTTCCTTTATTTGGGATGACATACCAGGCCAAAAAAGATTAGCTCTAGCTAATCTCAGCGTTGCTTCTATGCCATTGTGACTTGCATGACAATTAGTCACAAGTTTTTGTCGAATTGCGTGTGGTACGACGATGTGGTCATTCCGGAACAAAAGACCGTTTTGTGTAGTCAATTCATTTCGGTGACCGAAATAGACTTTCACGCCATCTGGGACACGATCAGCTGTTTTGGGCCAACCGTTATTAATGAATTCAACAATTTTTTGTAAGGTAACATCCTTTTCTGTTTCCTGTTGGATCTCGGTCAGTCTGGCGCTTGAGACCTTCAGGAACTTGGTCAGATCTAATTCTCCTAACGTTTTAAATATGTTCCTTTTTTCGTACCGGTCTTCCTCGATTGAGCCTGGAATCGGTGCTCTAGAAAGCGCATCTGCGATAACGTTATTCTTTCCCGTAACAAATTCTAAGGTCAGGTTATAACGTTGTAGGTTCAGCAGCATGTGTTGTAGTCGACGTGGTGCGGAGAGTAGCGGTTTTTGGAAAACGTTAAGGAGAGGTTTGTGATCTGTGCGAACTATGACTCGAGGATTGCCTACTATAAGTTGGTCAAATCTTACACAGGCGAACAAAATGGCGAGAAGTTCTTTCTCTATTTGAGCATAGTTTTTTTCGGCTGGGGTCAAAGTTCTGGAGGCATATCCTACCACACCGTTATCTTGGAAGACTGCTACGCCCAAACCAATACAGCTGGCGTCGCATTCGATTGTAACCGGTTGGTTTATGTTGTAGTATTGGAGAGTAGATATTTTGGAAACGGCGGTTTTAATTTCTTTGAACTCTTTTTCTTCAACAGAAGTCCACTGCCACGGTGTCGACTCCAGAATGAGCTTCCGTAGGTTTGATAAGCTGGCGCTCAGGTTTGGCATGAACCTTCCCAAATACGTGACCATCCCAACGAATCGGTGTACGGCCTTGCGATTGGTAGGAGTAGGAAAACTACGGATTGCCTCAATTTTTGTTTCATCTGGTTTCAAACCATGATCCGTAAGGACATGGCCATAAAACTTTATCGAGCGCTCACAGAGTTTGAGTTTTGATTTGTTGAGTTTGATGTTGAACTTTTTCAGACGCATGAATAAATCTCTGAGGTGACGATTATGGTTCTCCAGTGCCTGCTCGAGAGTATCACCAGCTCCGTAAATCAAAAGATCATCTGCTATGCATTCTACGCCGTCGAGTCCCTGGATCACTTCTTGTAGCTTGATTTGGAACAGCTCTGGTGCTGAAGCTATTCCAAACGGTAGACGTTTCCACCTATACCTTCCGAAAGGGGTCCAGAACGTTGTCAGCTTACTGCTGGGCAAATCCAATTCAATATGCCAGAACCCTTTCCTGGCATCGACGGTAGAAAAGACTCTTGCCTTACCTAATTCCGGTAGTATTTCATCCAGTGTTACGAACTGGAGGTTAGGACGCTTCAAGGCTTTGTTGAGCAACACTGGATCCAAGCAAATTCGGACGCCTGAATCAGGACCACCGCGTTTGACCACAACAATATTGCTTACCCAGTCGGTATGGTTATTTTCCCGCACTATGATGTCGTTCTTCTCGAGATCTTCCAATTCAGCCTTCAATTTTTCACGTACAGCCAGCGGAACTCTTCTTGGTGGCTGGATTGTTGGTGTTACACTATCATCGATTTCTAAATGCACTGTGCCCGGTAATTTTCCATACCCCTTAAATAACTCATGGTATTCTTCCACTATCTTCCGAGCTTCCACTTTATATATTTCGTAGATGTCGTCGGCACCCGTTGATGGGCCGGGGAAAGTAATCGTATTACAAAATTTCACAAGCCCAAGCACCCGAGAAACTTTTGCCGACAACAAGGGGCGGTGATCGACGTCTACCACTTGCAACACTAGGCGAAACTTCCTTCCCGAACGACGACATGGCACTTTCACCTGCCCCAACACCTTTATGGGATTCCCCCCAAAACTTTGTAGGCGAAATTTCGACGATAACAGTGGTGGATTCCTAACCCCACATAATTCCACTAAGCTGTTGTAGCCAATTAAACTTGTGTTGGCTCCGGTATCCACTTCACACATTACTAATTTCCACTTATTGTCAAATTTTAGTTCTAGCTCGGCTAGCACACATCCTCCAGAACTGGAGTTATCATATACTTTTCCGATCTCAAACTCCTCTGACTCGTCTGATGACATGTTTGTTTCCGGCGATGATGGTTCTGTCTCGCTGTCCTTTTGGATCTCTTTGATCTTCCTCGGTTTGTGATCCCGACGTTTCCTTTTGCACACTTGCTCAAAATGATTTTTGCCCTTGCATTTGTAGCACTTTTGACCGAATGCTGGACAGACACCTTTGGCAAATTTATGCTCTCCGCCACAGAACTTGCATCGCGGTAGTTTCTTCGGAGATGCTTTTGAGTTTCTCACTTTATTCACTTCACCTTGAATGTGCGACATTCCAAGTTCTGTAGCTCTTTTGGCTGCAATTTCTTCAGCGCGACATAGATCTATGGCCTTTTCGAGGGTAATATCTGAGATGGTCAACATTTTCGTACGCAGGTGTGACCATTTATTCGCGGTTACCATCTTGTACGTCACAAGATCATTTTCTAGGGGCGCCAGCCTGGCTACTCTAGCTAGCAGCCTAAGTCTTGATGAGAACTGATCTGTGGACTCTGTTGGTAACTGGAAAGCGGAGAAAAAATCTAAGCGATCGACAATAATATTTCTCTTGACTATCACTTTTTGTTTGATCGCTGCAAGTGCTGCATCCGGATTAACACTTTCTTCGTTGGTCAGCTCGAAGTTGAAATATTTTTTCTTCGCTTCTTCTCCGATAACACTCAACAATAGGCTAACTTTTCTAGCGTTGTCTCCCTCTGGCCAGCTATTCATTCCCGTTGCTTGCACATAATTTAGCCAATTTCTTTCGAAAAACTCGAAATTGGCCTCCATATCCCCCTCCAGGGATAGCGGTG
Source organism: Uranotaenia lowii (assembly GCF_029784155.1). NCBI lineage: Eukaryota > Metazoa > Arthropoda > Insecta > Diptera > Culicidae > Uranotaenia > Uranotaenia lowii. The sequence continues at coordinate 98,380,852 of NC_073691.1, read as the reverse complement.
ACGGTTGGGGAACCGGAACATTGGTTCGAGTCTCCTGGTTTGTTGACGTCACTGATTTAAAAAGTTGTGTGAACATGTGTGTTTGATGTTCCATTAGCTGCTGGAACTGCCTCGGATCCATGTTGATGAGGATCGGTAACAAATATATCGCACTACAAAATGGCGGCTATACGCGATGCGTTCGCATTTGAGAAAAACAATTATTGTCCTCTTTTTTAGAGGATAATAGTTATCCGGCAAATGAGCCATCCTGCAAATGTACTAAAAGTGTCTAGTACAGTGCGCAGCCAATTTAGTACAATCCCATCGAATGTTTTTATGCGTGTTGTTTTGCTTTCTTATTCGTATCAGTGGAATCCATAGAATCCGTAAAATCTGTTTTCAACTCTTAAAACAGCAGAAAAGTCGACTTTGTTCGGTACGGTACGGTTCGGTACGCGATTAAAAACTTGTCTTTTCCGTAAAACTAGTGCGATTGCCTCTTAAAATTTCATTTTTTAAAGCAATTCTAGTCGTTCGTAACGTTGCTGGTTAAAAATAGTTTGCGCATTTCAGCCGGAAGAACGGCTATAGAAGGACCATCAGCTGTGCCAAGACTCGAAGCGAAAAATCGAAACCAAAGTGAGAAAGAACTTTAACAAACATTGGTACGTACCGCTTAAAAATTGCAACGGACCTGAAATAACAACTGGCCGAAATCCAAGAAAATGTAGAGACCAACACGTTGACCCACAGAGAAGTTGACCGAAGAAATGGATGCTCTCAGGAATGAATGCTCGATTCCCTGGAAACCCCTGCAGGTAATTTTGATTTTGCGTTTGTTTGAATTCAACATAAGTTTGTTTTTTTTAAACAAGGGTCTAAACAAGGGTCTCGTTCCAAGCATGAGGTGAAAGTGGTCACTGGAAGCCCTGGAAGAGGCAACCGTCTACCACGATGATCAAATGTCGTATATGCGACGATTAATGAGCAACTGGAGGATCTCGAAACGGTAAAAGTTGGGCTGGACAAGGACAAACACACCCTAGAAACCGAAAATGCTGATTTGGCCAACGTGAACCAATCCCGACCGGAAAACGACCGACGTCGGAGCACAAATTTCTGAACGGCAGGTATGATTCGTTTGGTTTGTTTTGTTTTGAGTATTAGTTTTTACTTGAGTCTCGTTCCGTACATTATCAAATGTTCTTTCGTTATTTTATCTCGTTATTCTATCTTTCGATCAGGATAGAGATTGAGTATTTGTACGTACTGTTTCGGTTTTGTTTACGTTTACTATGGGTGCGCATTCGCATCTGGTTACCATTAACGTGTTCTTTCGTTCCACAGGTGAAACGGGCTCAGGCTTCGGCTGCTATCAAGAATGCAGTAACATGGAAAGCCAGCTGCCGGAAGCACAATAACGTTTGGAGGAAGAAACTTGACAGAAGTCAGCCCTCAGCTCGAAGCTTAGCCAGTTGGAAAGGGAAAAGTGCTTCACTCCAGAAGTACCTGGAAGAGGAGGCCCCAGCTGAAGGATTCAAATTGGAAGCAAAAGATCCTGGAGCTGTTTAAAATTGTCAAAAGTACCGAACCGATAGTGCAGATTTTGACCGATATGCGCATTAAAATTTTGCTTTAAGTTTAAAAAATCATCATCGATCCAAAGAAGATGATTTAAAATAATAAAAGTAAGTGAAATGTTTATAAATTTTCAAGCATAGGTTGTAAAGTTTAAAATTTCAAGCTCTGAATATTTTGTTGCTGTCTCGGGATGAATAAGCCAGTGATGCTTAAAATCCCTTGAGAAAAAAAAAAAAAAAAATTTTGTTGCTGTCAATTCAAATATGTGGTCATGGAAAAGACGAAAGATACAAACAAGTTTTTGAAATCAAGATTCATACACACTTTTCGAAAACAAAGGAAACACAAAACCAATTTATGCATAACCTTCTAAAATGTGAAAAAGATTGACTATAGAATTTTGTAAATTTATTTTGAAATTAAAACAAAATATTAAGATTAGGTTTTTTAACATTTTAGTAGGAATTTTTTCCGAAAACGACTTACCATTTGCAAAACTAATTAATAGAATTTAATTGGTAATTCAAGGGAACAGTATATATTTAGTGCCTATGTTTTTCTGATGTATTTGAAAGGTTTTGGCGTCCGAAAGTCGAATCTTTTGTCAGATATAGTCTATCACCTCTAGTTTGCGTGATATAAGAAACAGATTCTGAATAACTTCATTATGCTACAGTTCATTTTGCCTACAGATATTTTAATTCAATTCAGAAAATAGAATAAATTCTACAGTTTTGAAAAAAAAAATCGAAAGATATCATTACAGGTACATATATCTGTCATAATTCAATTCAGAAAATAGAATAAATTCTACAGTTTTGAAAAAAAAAATCGAAAGATATCATTACAGGTACATATATCTGTCATAACTGATGGAAGCAAAAAAAAGATTTATTCGAATGAACAAATTCGCCCGCAAAACGATTTGATTTTTGCTTTAAAAACATCTAAAACTTAAAATTCGTTGATATTGCCATATTTTAAGGATAGGAAAAGTTAAACAACATAAGAAAACTTCATTAAACTTTTCTCGCAGAAGCCGAAAACTTGCAGTCTTTGGGAAAGTTGAAAAGTGATTGAAAATATTCATTTCAAAATTTTTTGTAATGAATGTCTTACAGTTCGTAATTGAGTAATTTTTTCCCGTTTTTTTTTTTATTTTAAGGAACAGTTAACACGTAATACTTTTCTGGTATGATTTGATGAATTTGAAAAAAAAAAATGATCTATTTGAAATTCTAACACGTTATACATAAACTATCTTTTAGCTTGCATCTTCATTTTTTTCTTAAATAGAAAATTATCTATTCGAAATTCTTACAAGTTACACATAATTATTATCACATAAATTAGAACTTTACTATTTATGGAACGATATCTGAAAGAGAAAATGAAGTTCGTTCAAATATATTTATTTTATGTATGTATGTTATGTATGTTGGATATCCACCATGAGTGCACGGGTTCACCGCAGTTTCTGCCTAAGTATGTTCTCACATGCATTCTTAGACTATTATGTTTGACATAGGTGGACGCCGGTTTGAAGTTTTATTTAAAGTCAATGTTAAATCGCAATTATTTAGATCAACAAGAAACTTGGTATTTTTCATCTAGGTTTTCATTTCAATAAATAAAAAGAAAAACAAAAAAAAATTGTTTACAAGTTTTATTGTTTTTTTTATTCGAATTTTATAGTCACAGTTGTGATAGTAACTTCATTAGACAGAACTCAGGTGGGTGCCCTTTCCAGATATTCATTATAATTTTTCTTGATTTAGTGCTATTTTTACAACGCCCGTGGCATAACTATCTGGAAGAATTTTTGTATTCATATCCAGATTCATAATGTTGATAATATTTTTACAACTTCATAGCCGAAACCGTTCCAAAATTGTGGAGGCATTGCACGGGACTTTCCTTCGTCGTTATCCAGTTCCTAATTCAGCTTTGCATCAAACAATTTCCCAGCAACACCGCTTCCTGGTTGTCGAAGTTGATGACTATTTTACCACCGAAAAAATGTAGAAATGATTGCAAGTGGAAAGAGTCGCTAGCTTTTTTGGAGTGGTAGAAAAATTGGACTATATCAGCACCTCTGACAGCGGACTCTCGAAACAACTCGTGATATAAGATCATTTTAGCCACTGAAGTTTTAAGGCAACTGGTCGGAAGATTGTCTATAATTGTTACTATCATTGCTGCTACATAGGTCAACCTGTAGAATAGGTAAAGCAAATTAAAAAATAAATTTAAAACTTTTTGTTCAATTATATTATTTTGGCAATTTTATATGTTGTAACTGATATGATATCGTAAATTCAAAAACACATTTTTGTTTCATGTAAAGATAATAAGAGCTTGGTCCTAGCAGTGGCTAAGCTGCCGGTTTAAGTTAGTTATTTTAGTATACTTTACTCAAGCAATTTTATTTTGAACAACAAATTAAAATCTTACTGACAAATTAATTTGTAAATAAGGACGTATTTTGCTGCTAAGAAACAAATTAATATAATCAATGGAATTAATAGCTATAGTTCTATGAACGACACTAGTTGTCTACCTTACATAGCATAGCCTCACTGGCTTTAATAATTTCAATGTGTCACACACTCACAAGTTTTAAGCGAAAAACATGATAAAGATAACCGTCTTAGGAAAAAGTTTATTAAATTAAAAAAACACCAACATTTGCCAAAATGTTTCCAATGATTTGACATTAGGGTATACCACTAACGAGGTCATATTTAACAGAGAAAAAAAACCTAATTGATACAAGTAATAACTGGATCATTCTCTACTGTATGGAATAAATATATCACTTCTATCTCAGAAAATTTTTACATTGGGGGAACCATAGCTATTGGTAAAAGTGCCATCGTGCCGGATAACTTCAGCATCTTCGCCTGAATTCAAATAATCTGTGGTATTTTAGCAAAGCGTTTCGCTTCCTTCTCTTACTAACTCAAAGTTAGGAAAAATACTCCAGACAGATAAACACTTCATCAGTAAAATGCCTCGATAAAACCATTTGTAAACAAAATAAAATAAATAAATGGTACTTAGTCCATTGGTTCTTGAACTAACCTCGGATAACAGAGAAAGTGAACGCTCACAGATAGGGCATGGTTCTCTAGATATCTATTTTACAGCTTGTCGTAGAGTTTTCTGCTCCACGGAACAGTACCGTGAATATATCGATCCGTTTTTTATCTGTTTTATTTCACCAAAACGAAACGAGTCCACTAGTATTTCGTTTTCCACGATTCTTACAAATAATCCGACTGGATTTGACTATCTTTACAGATGCCAAAACATTTTCGATCTTAGAAGACTAGTGTTGATATAGGTTTCTATCTGGGGAGCCATACCCACCAACAAATTGCTATCCTGAAATGTTGGCATGTTTTGGTTGAACGACTTCTAGATAAACATGCATACATTGGCATATTTCACAGGACCTCAGACTGGGGGCTTTTTTTCGTTTCCCGGATTGGATATTTTCGTTTTAGATGAACTTCTCTGCCATCAGCAGATGGAAGTCTTCCTAATCAATCCAGCTTCAGGGTCTTTCACAGTAACTATGATGAGTAATTGACCGAACTTTCATTACCGTGCCGTGGCTCTTGGCGTTGCGCTTCTTCCCGCTAACTACGGCTGGAATTGGAAAAATGATCTTTTCAACCTTATTCACGGGCCGTTTTCCGGGTAGTTGTACCTGAGGAAATATATGAAAAAAAAATATTAATGGTTTGCGTACTATATTATTCCTGGATTGAATACAGGAGTGTTCTATAGTTGCAAATTTTCTGGCTTCTAATAAAATATTACCTCACTAAAATTTCAGATTTAGGATTTCAGACATTTGCCACTGTTTCAGTTGACCAGCTCAGGTGAGCATAAATCGGAGCTGCGATACACTGCAAATCTTTGCTTGGCGCTGATTTGTTTTGTGTGCTGTTTTCAATTCCCGACACTTTTGCCGAGCGGAGAACTTTGGCTTGTTTGAACTCCCGGATCACTGTCATCGAAGAAAAGTCATCCGGTTTTGGAACCGAATCCGATTCCGACTCGGAACTGGTCCCGGACAGCGCATTCTTGGTAGTTTCGAACCTGTGGCGCATTTGCAACTCTCCATCATCTTCGTCCTCTTCCTCAACCTTTTGTTTCTACCCCGCTTGTAGGATCTTACCGGAAGCGAAATCGATCGGGCCACTAAAACCGTTTGGGGCATTTTCGCCGGTTCCTATTAGCTGGCTCCAGCTTCTTCGGGAAGAACCCGCCTCTCGTCAGCCCAAACGCCGTAGATTTGCTGGTTCTTGTTTTCTTCTTCGGCCACTGTCGAACTGTTTCGCAGCCGACGCCTTAAAATAACGGATTTTCATTCAGCTTATTGCACTCAAACCTGAACTATTGAACTGACACTGGTGACGACGAAAACGCGACGAACTTTCAAATGCCGTATTTTTAATATATTCGCTCACAGAACATAAGGATTAAGTTTTCAAACATAAAAATTAAAATTGTAATTTTGATACACGAGACAAACAATAATGGCGTAGCTGTCATGCAGGATGGACAAAGTACTAAAAATGTACACGCTCGCTCGACTTTACCCGGATTCAGCTTGTTTGCAGGATGGCACTGGATGAATTAACCCACAAATCCACACCATCCTGCAAGCGTTTTTAGATTATTTAGTACTGATCGTTGCCATCCTGCAAGTGTTTTTAGTACTGACATGCCATCCTGCAAAATGCACGCAGCCGTTCTTTAAAACGTCAGAAAAATGTTTTGATTTCGATTTCTTTTACTGTCGATTTCGTAATATTGTCTTTGGTCAATTTGCTTCCGGAAAATTGATTTCCAGGTGAGAATTAAACTTTAATCTATAATACTCTTTTCCGGAAACTAATATATTTGAATTTTCTTGCAGACATTTTCCTGTTCGAATTTTTAAACAGATAGGCATACCTTTGTATGATGCAAAACATCACCGAAGCCTGCTACCGAATGCGATCCGGTTGCATGAATGATAAGATTCATGCCAGGAGTGGCAGTGTTGAAAAAGGAACTACCGCGAATCAAGATTGCTTTCCCGAATTACTCGATTTCCGGTCGATCCATCCAAAACTATGTTATCGATGAAGCTGCGAAAGTACTATGCTTATTTGGACGTCCGGTTGACGTTTAATTTCAGGTAAAATTCAAAACATTTATACCTAATTCATTAGCTTAAAATTCCTGATGCAAGAGCTAGAAAACTGTCTCCGGAAAGGGAGCGCCATTCCTAAATAATTGTCATTAAAATAAACTCGAACAAAATACAAACAAATTAAAATATATTTTAAAATCATTTGGAATGCTTCCCTTGAATCTAAGTTTTTTGTCACTTGAACCCCCCAATTAAAATCAAGCATCAAGTCTGTAATCAGTGAACCCGAATAGAATTAATAGCTTCGTTCAATCGTTAGTAAAAATCGGTTTCAACTGGTTTCTGTTAACTGATAGACGTTCAACGAGCCAATGTTTTGGTCGAAACTAGTCAGGTCGTTGTTCAATGGAGCAAGTTGAAACTAGTCGAAACCAATCCAGCTCGGCAGCAAGATTAGTTTCGACTTGGTAGAAATCGGTCGAAGTCAATTGGAAAGAGACAGGTGATCAACTGTCAATCCATTTCTACTTGTTTCGACCCGTTTCGACTAGAGTTGATTGAACAGACATAATGTAAACTTAATTTTCAGGATCCCAAAACAAACCATTCGAAAGCAGAGTCTGGTCGACAGGTGCTTTGCTGCTTATCTCCCAAATTGATGGCGAAATACGGATCGATTATTTGCAATACCTGAGAAACACAAACAACTGTTCAGAATTCGAATAACGACAAATAGGAGCGATGATCTACTACAATGTGGTGCATGGAGATTCTATGATACTGAATGCATTCAGGAAGCTACCCTCGAACCGTTATCTTGGCTGTTTCATTGCAGAATAATCTTCTTGGAAATAGCCATTCGTTATTGCGCTTCATCTGAGGCATGATACTGAGCGTGGCCCATTGCCATATGCCATTCCTTTAGAGGGTTTACATGGATCAAGATAGGCATATGCAGGAAAAGTATAATGAAGCACCAGGAGACTTCAAGTTTGCTCTCCTGGCCAACAAATGCTTCGGCTGGTTTTGAAATAGTTGGAAAGAGAAAAGATCGAAAGTTCTAGTCCTGTGCGGATGAAGACCAGCCCTGTAGGCTTCCGTATAGTCAACATAGCCAGAAACACTAGTTCATCGGTGAACTGAAAAAACAAAATTTTTTAATTTGAACATAGGAATCAGAAGCAGCTCAAACCGTTTTAAGTTCGGGTATCTTTAGCAAAAAACTACACACAGTCTGCAGGAAAACGGAATTCAACCGAACAATGAATACCAATACAGTCAAATGGGTCTGGTTCAATTAGTTTGCTTCGTTCGGACGGAAATGTGCTATGCTAACCCCAAACTATGAACGTTAAGCAGCAGGCTTCGGTTATCTTGTGGTCTCCACCACATCTCAATCGGAATCCGTGGATTGCCTGCAACATAGACGAAGGTTATCTGGCCACTGGTTTACTGAACAATTGAGCGAATATAGAACAATTGAGCAACCGTTTAGGAATTATTTTCGTCAAGTTATGTCATGAGACGGAATACTATGTAAATAAAAAAAAATAAAATGAGCAATGCCGTCATTGAAGCAGAGGTGTTGCTGAAGGAAATGAAATGTCTCACTCCGTGTGGTGGTGTGGTTGACACCGTTTGGTCGCATTCCTCGTCGATTGAGTCCCAACTGGGTATAATGTAGATCTTGAGAATTACGCTGTTCAGCCGGCATCTTCACTGGAAACACAAAGGTCATCGGAGCCGCTTTTGGAACGGCCAATAGAACTTCAAGATATTGCATTCATGTGTACAATCGCAGATTATAACCTGGTGCTTGGTTCGTTCCTGCGAAGCCAGCTAATGAATACTGATTTGCTTCGGTCTCTCGGATGAAAAAATAAAAGGAACCCAGATCAGAAAAGCCCGATTTGCATTTGCGAGTCTCCGGAACATCTGGCGCTCACGTCAGATATTTCTACGAACGAAAATTCGAATCTTAAACTCAAACGTGAAATCCGTCTTGCAAAACTTGGTGCACATAAGCGGTAACGACGCTAAAGTGTTTGTAAACCGCTGCCTGCGAAATATCATCCGCGCTTGGTGGCCTGGCAACTGGATCTCAAATGAGAGACTACGTAGCCGGTATCATCAAAGGGCGTTAGAAATCGAGGTTTAGGAACGTAAGTGGAGATAGATTGGGCACACGCTGCGAAAAGATGAGAACGAGATTTGCAGAGAGGCGCTTGAATGGAATCCAGAAGGGCATCGAAGAAGAGGCAGACCCGGAAACTCGTGGCGGCGAAGCATAGCCGCCGAAATACGAACTGTCGACGAGAGTCTCTTGACAGGGCCACTTTTACCACGGACCTATGCACCCGAGGATCGGCGCGAGATCATTAAGTAAGTAAGTCTGCACATAAAATATGAACCATAATAGAGAAAAAAGCAGCAGTATAAACACTGCCGTTACCGGTTATATTTTCGAAAATCATGATATAAGATTTAAATATTTAAAGCCGTATAGTGTAGAGTCATGGATCGAAGTGTTTTTCAAATGCAAGTATTCCGTTTTAATCAAGCTTCAAATTTAATTTTAATTATTGAACACTTAAATTATAAAATTGAAATCAATATCAGGAGTAATTAATGTTATCTTCCAAACCTAGAGCCTCTGCGTGTCATTTTGTTATATAAATTATTTGTCACAAATACTTTCTATAAACCACCGCACTCGATTTTTGAATTTATCTTCCATGAAACATAGATAATCTTTATATGAAAATCCAATTACAAAAATCGATATAGGCCCACACATGCGGCTAATATGTCGATTTCGTTGAGTGCTAATATTTTCACATATTTTTTTGCTATTCTGGATTCAAGTCGGAAAGTTGAATTTAAGACGACAACTTAGAAGATTGAAGTTGTTTTTGCGAATGGTTGAAAAAACTTAAGAGCTTATGACATTGGAGAATCTCAATTGCTGTGATAAGTTTCACCCGAGATCGGCCTACTCCAACACTCCTCCTCGATCGGTTGATTCTAATCCAGCGTCTATCGCCAACTTCTTGAGTCGTGTAGCCGAAAGGAGTTTCGTAAATAGATCGGCTAGCATGTCTTCATTCGGGCAATAGACGATGTCGATCTCGATCTTTTTTTTCTGCTTTAGGTCTCGAACGAAGTGATATTTTGTGGCGATGTGCTTCGTTCGATTGCTGAGTTTTCCGGTATCCAGCATATTGAGACAACTCTGATTGTGCTCGTTGATTGTAACGTCTCCAATCTCACCCATGTCGGCCAACAAGCGGCTCAACCAGATTGCTTCCTGTGACGCCTCGGATAATGAATTCGGTCGCCGATGTGGATAAGGAAACGCACGTTTGCTTCATGCAGTTCCAGCTTATGATACCTCCGAAAAGCTTGAAGACTTGGCCACTGTTGGATTTCCGGTCTTGCAATGTTCTCCGCCCGAACCGAGTCAGTCATATCCTATCAGTCCGGACCTATCTCCAGCTCTGCTCAACCGAAGACGATAGTGGTTGGTTCCTTTCAGGTAGCGGATTACCCTTTTGACCTCGTTCCAATCTCCTTGCGTGGGGCAAGGAAAGCAGCTTGAAATTCCATGCCCTTGCAGCTTGTTTCAGAACGTAGAGGCTCTTCCTCAGTCTGCACACCTTGTGTTCTACTGCTTCTGCGATGAAACCAGATGGTTGCCGCAAGTATATCTCCTCCTCAAGATCGCCGTGGAGAAAGGCGGTCTTGACGTCGTACTGCTTAACCACTATTTTCCGCTTTGCAGCAACGGCCAACAACGTGCGGTATGTAGTCTGGCGCACCACCTGAGCGAAAGCTTCGTCGTAGACGCATCCATACTTCTGTGTGAACCCTTGGGCTACCAGGCGGGCCTGGTAGCAAATGATGGTTCCTCGTTCATCCCGTTTCGTCTTGTACGTTCACTGGCAGCCAACGACTTTTCGGCGAATCGACCAATTCCAGGTTCCGGCTTGGGGATCACCTGTTGACCGTTTGGATTTCTTGGCTCGCTTGGAACTGCGACACGTCACTACCAGCCCCTGCTTGGACTCGGATGCCTGAGCATTACCACCAGTTGGCTTGTGGCGACCAGACCTGCTTGACTCGTGCGATGAAGCTGAAATTGCTGAAGTTGTCGGAACAATCATCACAACCCGATGCTGGACCACCGGTTTCTCAAAGTCCAGCTGTATGTACACCGGATGAGAATGTTAAACCTTTACGACACCCGAAGCTGATTGCGACTTTGCTCTCCCTTTATCTAGAAACGTGACATACCGGACCTTCGTCAAAGAGCGTGCCTTCAAGAGGTTGGAAACTTACGAACAATCGGTGGACACGACGAACAACCAAAGCATGATATCAGTCGCCAAAGGGTTGGTGAATCTCGAACTAGCAGAAGGACCAATCGAAATTCGAGATGTGGTGCTTGTTCCAGATTTGGCAACCAATCTTCTCTCAATCGGCAAGATTTGCAAGAAAGGGCTTACCGTTACATTCAATGCAAGTGGCTGCAAGGTGGAAGACGACGACGGCGAAATTATTGCATCCGGTACTGAAGTCGACGGTCTGTACAAATTGAATCGCAAATATGGTGTTGAGATGTCATCTGGCACCGACGGCTTGGTCATCTGAACCAGAATGGTATGCGGAAGCTCGAAGGCATGGTGAGTGGTTTAATTTCAAGCAAAACCATTTCCAAGCGGTGGCAGGTCCGAAGGGTTGCTGGATTTGGTCCACTCTGACGTGTGCGGACCAATAGAGTAACAATCCATCAGCGGTTGTCGGTATTTCGTGGTTTTTGTGGACGATTCAAGCCGGAAAGTATTTGTCTATTACCTGAAATCGAAGGCTGAGGTGGTCAACGTTTTCCAGAAATTCAAATCGATGGTTGAGCAGCAAACGGGACGATCCTTGAAGGTTGTGCGAACGGATAGTGGGACCGAATATGTCAACCAGGCGGTGAAACGATTGCTGAACAAAGAAGGTATCTGTGGGGCCGCTCCGGAGTCTATCGGAGAACCCGCACGACGATCTGGATTTATTGGGTCCGATTGACGGTCTTTTGGTACTTGGCAGAGCGGTGAAATCGCACGACCGTTCTGGCGCACGACAGACGAACTGACTGCCGAACCGACCGGGCCTGTGACTGTGACCGTTGGAGGGAAAGAGAGGATTGGGGCGAGAAAGATATCATTCCATGACAGATCGAACAATGCTGGCGAATAGTGGTGCCAGTTGCATTGTTTGACTTAATCCAACATTTGTCATGATTGCTTCTCTCATATCCCACAGTATCATCCACCAAACATCCTGTCCGTATACTCCAGAGCAAAATGTCAAACTCGTCGAGAAGGCCAGGACAATGTTGAACAATGCCGGGTTGGACAAACGTTTTTGGGGGGAGGCCGTGTCAACCGCGGCATACTTGGTCAACCGAAGTCTTGCGAGTCAACTGGAATCGATGACTCCTGAGGAAGCGTGGACGAGCAAGAAACCGGCATTGGGACATTTGAAAGTTTTTGGATCAAAGGCTATGATCCATGTACCCAAACAGAAGAGGAGAAAGTTCGTCCCAAAATCAATAGAAGGCATTTTCGTAGGCTACGCTGAACATTCGAAGGGGTACCGAATTTTCAATCCAAAATCTAACAACATCGATATAAGCCGAAACGTGTTGTTCATCGACGAAGGCAAGCAGTCGATGATGGTTCCGCAAAACAACGGGGTGACATGGAGCTCCACAGTTGGTTCACACCGGTGAGATGATCCTCGAACTGAAGCGTGGTGCGGGAAACTCCAGCGGGACCCTCAAGGCTAAGGCAGCCGAAGCCCTTGGCGACAAGGCTGAGGTGCGTGCCCTCTGTAAGGAGGTGACCATCCGGGTGAAAAACCTGGATGAAGTCACAACGGAAGATGAACTGCGGGTGCCACTGGTCGAGCAGTGCAAAATCAGCTCTGACCAGATGTCGGTTCGTCTGCGGAATGGCCCCCCAGATCTGGCATGCAGATTGGGCTGGTCAAACTCCCGGTTGCAGCAGCAAACGTCGCACTTAGATGTGGGTGGCTAAAGGTGGGATGGTCTATCTGTCAGATATCCATCCCCCAGCAACCGGACATGTGCCTCAAGTGCTTGTCGAATGGTCACAAGTCGTACGACTGCACTGGGCCAGACAGAAGCGGCATATGCTGGCGCTGCAGCGAAACCGGCCACAAGTCGGCTATCTGCAGGAAGCCTGCTAAATGCCCTGTCTGCGCTGGAGACCACGCTGCTGGCAACCCTAGGTGCCCCGCCTACAAAAAGGCGCAGGCGGTACCACCCCGGGCGCCAAGAGCATAGAGGTCGTCCAACTTAACCTCAACCACTGCTACACAGCACACCAGCTGTTGCGGCAGATGACAGTTGAGGAAAAGTTGGACATCGCGCTAGTGGCAGACCCATATCGCAGAGCTGCGAATGGCATTAATTGGGCGACCGATGATGCCAGACTGGCCGCGATATGGTAGTTTCCCCATACAAGAAGTGATGGCGACGGAAAACGAAGGCATGGTGGTGACCAAAGTTAACGGGATCTACTTCTGTAGCTGCTATGCTCCCCCAAGATGGTCCTGTAAGTAATGGATTATCGAAAGATATCCCGATTACATTTCGCGCAGTCTTATTGACATTTGATTACCCCTCGTCGAACTGGGGCACTTCTCTCGTCTCTTTCTATCAACCTTCCTTCTCGTGCACTCGGTCCTATTGCATCGGCATTTAGTCCTCCAACGTTCGTAGCGATAGCTTGCGCGGTCAGCAGTGGTAAGCCTTTAATATGTAAAGTTATTAGCAACCAGAGATTTCTTATGATATTAGAAAACCACTATTTTACAGGTCCTAGGAGAGGTTCGGCACTATGGTTGACAAAATGGTAGAGGTGCTAACGGGGAGAAGCCCCTGTTTGAGTAAAACCGCTCTGCTTATTTGTGTTAGTATTCAGATAGGGGAACAGAAAAAATAACATCGCACAGCAGAACGTCAAAGTTAGATCCATCCGAAAGTGATCTAAAAATGCTTTCGGATGGATATAAGCTCTGTTCACTGCTCGAACTGAAGCTTTCTTTACTTGTTGAAATCAATACTAGCAAAAACTGTAATTGTATGTATTAGAAGAATGCGAAAGGTTTTTGTGTTATATTCATTTCTCCTGTTCGCAACTTAAGCTATGATAGTCAACACAGTCCAAACCAATCATCCGTCGTGTACATTACTCGCCCAATAAAAATCCCCCGAATCAAACCGAAATAAAGTTGGTGTTTTTTAAGTTCAAAAGTTAAATCGCCGCGTTCTGAAATAAGTTCCGAAAGTGTTCCGGTGCCTAAACATTTGGTCCTTCGAACCGGATGACCGTCCGGAAAGTGGTTCCGGAACATTTAGTTGGACTTTTAAGTGAAGACCACCGATCAGCCGAGCACCAAAGTGTGAACCATTTTGTGCTCGCAAAATCGCCATCGCAGTGCTAGACAAAGTGATTGTTGTATCACAATAAAAGTGCATCTATCGAGACGCTAACTACGCTTGGCTTGGATGCACTTAAGTGCATCAGTGGACAGTGTCAGCCATTGCGAAAATAAAGACAATAAGTGATACTCAAATACCTGAAGCAAGCTGTTGAAGTAAAGCCGATACCTGAAGCATCGAAGCATAGGACAGCTGATCTAACAGCAGCGCAACAGAAATCAGCTGATTCTACTCCAGCAAACGACGCAACGGATGAAGGAGAATTTTTTCGAAAGTTGTATCAGGAAGTATTGCTGGCTTGGTGCATGTGGCCAAAGAAAGTGCTTTCAATAAAGAATTGATTGTGAATTGTAGCTTTCAATTGCATGAAGTGTGTGCCCTGTCCGTAACTATAATTTGGTCTTGGTATTCTATTGGCATTGTTTACTTTGCAATTTTCATTGGTTGTGCTCACTCGCTGCTGTCAATATCGGGTTGCTAGTCTCGGTAATTCGCGTCGCGATCGGTTGGAACGTTGAGTTGATCAAACTAAGTGCATATACCCTGAGTCAGAAGCACATAAGGTGCATGTCAGAGCACATAAAGGTGCAAGTCAGTAGCACAGAAGGTGCAAGTCGGTTTTTTGGTCAGAATTATTCAGTACTGGACGGATTGGGTCCAAGGTGTTTGAGTTTGTCAGAAAATTCAAGTTTGCTGAAGAAATTAAGTTTGAGTCAGAATTCTTGTCAGAATCAAGTTTGATTAGTATGAATTCAAGTTTAAGTTCGAAACTTGTCAGAATTAAGTCTGAATTAGTTTGTGTTGGAAACATTGTCAGAATCAAGTCTGAATTTGTCAGAAAATACAAGTTTGTTTAAGTTTGAGTTGGAAAACTTGTCAGAATTAAGTCTGAATCAGTTTGTGTCGGAATTCTTAAGTGAATATTGTCGAAAATCTTGTCTGAAATTTGTCAGAATTAAGCTCGAGTCCCAAAATAAGCTTGCGTCGGAATTCTTGTCTGAATTTAGTCAGGAATCTGGTCTGAATATTATCAGAAATCTTGTCTGAAATATCGTCAGAAGTTAGGTCAGAAGAAATCTCGTCAGAAATCGAGTCCGAATTCAAATCGTCTGAAACATTGTCAGATATTAAGCCTGTGTCAGAATCAACGTGTCAGTTTAAGAGCTTGTCTGAAGGTACAAGTCTGAATTCATCAAAATTTTGAAGCCTGTGTCAGATTACAAAAAGTGTTGCAATGTCGAGAAGTACGCTGAAGGCTTTGCAAAAACGTGAGCGGCAGTTATATGTGATTTTTGATGGTACTGATAGATTTATCCAAACCTATCATATCGGTTGTGATCGGTGCCAGTTAAGCTCAAGGATGCAAGTGATTGATACAGTGTACAGCGAGTTTTTCGAAATTCGGAGCAAGATTGAAATGTTGCTGGATGAAGCGGCCGAGAAAGAGCAGAAAGATGCTGACAGCGAGGTCAAAGGGGAGATTGCAAAACAGCGCGAAGAAGAGAACGACAAAATTCTGCAGCAGTTTGATGACCGATACTTTGCAATTCGAGGTGACCTCCTTAGACTTCAAGGCGATAAGGATG